>NC_044009.1:3705000-4013750 GCF_900496995.4 Aquila chrysaetos chrysaetos | reverse complement strand
CAAAACCACCACCTCCTCGTGCGACCGCAGCCCTTCACCTCGCTGCCGTCGTAAGCCAGGGTGTGAGCGTTGGATGCGTCCAGGCTGAATTCCTCGTAAGCCGTTGTTATACCGCAGTGCTTGTAATTCTCAGTGGTTTGGATTTTTATACGCTGTCTCCTGGAGCCGTGTGAATATGTGCAAATCTCAGCGTACTTTCCCATTTTTAAAGCTGAAGGTTGAGGATCGTGCTGTTGAGAAAAGCTTGGATGCCAGTAGCTCCTAAATCTTGGGGCAAAACTGACAAACCCCAAAGACTAGTTCTGAATTTTTAACTCAACATTAAGGCTGCCATCCTGATTTGGGGAGGAAGAGACCGACTTCTTGAATTCATCTCTTGACTCTTACCTAGAGCGTGCGACGGAGCGCCGTTTCTTCCTCGCTTTCACCCCGTAACTAAGGGGAAAAGGCTGTGCAGGTCGCTGCCGCGCACCTATGCCGCGGCCAGTGCCGGCCGCTGATCCGAGCGGCTCGTGTCCCCCCCGACGGCACAGGGACAGCAGCTCTCTGCGGCTCCCCTCGCCACGCTGCGGTGCCCATCGCCATCAAAGCGAAGCTGCCGGGGGCCGCTGCGGCACGAAACCCCTCCTGTACGGGTCCGCTGGCGGGGAGCTGCACCCCGGTCCTCAGCCCCGCTCCCACCGAGATCTCATTAATAGATTTACTTATTTGAAAATCATTATCCAGGCAGACAGCCTCGTAGATGTAGGATCCCAGGGGCAACTTGTTAGCAGCTGCTCTGTAGCTACATCAAGAGATTTTCTGACAGTACACAAAAGCCATTTGACAATGTCAGAAACCACCGAGAGGGATTAACTTAAAAGGGAAAAGGCGAAAAAAGCCACATTAAAACATGTCTTGGAGCTTATCAGAGATGGAGAGCCTCAGAGCAGAAAAACCAGCCAGTGGGGCGTAGAGGCAACCGGTGAAGAAATCAGGGGCCAGCCCAAGCAGGAATGGGGACAGTTTCTCACCCCTGGGGAAATACTTCCTATTAACGTCGGGGCTCTGTTTTGCTTTGCCAGGGTATCGCGCAGGTCTTTTGTATTTGCTTGGAAAGCTAGGCCTAAAATCTTGCGGGTTTCTTGCTATGACGTGCGTGCCGTACCGGCGTGAATGAGGAGCTCTGCCCTCGGCCCCTCGCTGTACTCAGAGGTGAGCAGACGGAGTTATTTACCCTGTGGTTACCGACACCGTGGCTGCTGCGACTTTTGGATACCTAACCTGATAGACCTTAAAGGCTCTGCTCTCAGCAAACACCGAGCGCCTGCCCGCAGACACCAGGGCCCCACCAAGGGAAGCAGCTGGAGAGTGGAGGTATGACACTCGCGATAGCCTTGGCTGAGAGCTGTGATAACAAATATCTTGAAAGGGAAGTGCTTCGGGGTCAAACGGCAGAGAGATGCTGGCATGAAACTGCTGAGTGCAGCAGGAGTGTCTGTACAGTCATTCTGAGGAGGCAATAACTCGCAATAAATGAGAGACCTTTACTGAGTTACTCAGCCCAACCTAAAAGAAGCTCATTTGCCTGTGCCATGAGTTGTTAAAATTGGAAAAATCTTCAAAGGACGTGAAAAAAAATTACAGTCCTGTCGAAAATGTGACAGCTGCTACCGCTGGAGGGAAAAGCCCTGATCAGGCGAAGCCTTACCCAGGCAGTTAACTTCAGATGCGTAAGAAATGCCGTGGACATCGCTGAAGCTTGCTGAGGGCTGGGAGTTACACAGGCGCCTAAAGGTCAGCGCTGCCCAGCCGTCCAGCGCTAGCAATGGTCTCGCAACACCGGAGGGTTTTACCAAACCACTGGCTGCTGTGATTACCCGACTGGAAGTATCACAGCCCTCTCCTCTCCTCCTCTCCTTCGACATTTCAGGCCCCTCCTGCAAGCGAATCTTGGAAATGCCATCCAAACGCGTGCAGAGGTGTCAGAAAGCAAACACCGCGTAGGTCCTTGCCAGTTTTCCAATATCTTTTGATTTTTCAGAGGCTAAGCGAGCTACTTCGTTTGCAAGCTTAGGGAAGTTTTTGCGAGCCCCGGGTTTACAATAGCTGTCTTTTAAAGAGCCTGGAGAAACCCCAGCGATTTACGTATTTTTGTCAGCTACACAGTTTATTTATTTTGCACGCTGATTTGCCAAATAGTTCGTTCCAGTTTTCCCACAGTACCATCAGTTTCTTGGCCAGTTTCTCCTCCCGTCAGCGTGAGGCTTCAGCACGGCGGTGGCGGAGCAGAGCGATCCCGCGCGGGAACGCGCTCCTCGTGCCGCTTCCCAGCGCCCGTTGTCCCTAAAAGGGTGCTCGCAGGGACTGCTGTTCCTTCGCTTGCCTTTCGGTGCTGTCCTTTGAAAAAGCCAACTGCCTTCTCCTTGTGAACTTTATTAAATCTGCACATGGAAAGGAGAGCCGAGATCCTGGGGGGCTTGCGTGGCACCTCCACTAGAAAGCCTACAAGGCTGAGTAAATCCACTCAAAGAACTGACCGTATAGGGGTAAATACATCAGAAAAGCCTGTGAAATCCATTTTTCTCTTCGCAGCTTTGAAAGCAGATGGCGGGGTGGGGCTAGAAGGAGAGAACTAACAGAAAATAGTACAAACACAGCGTAAATAATTCTTCCTCTCTCCTCTTTACAAAGTGGGGGAGCAGAATATTACAGCTGGTTTCTTCCACCTTGAACTGAGGTTGTTTCTGTGATTTACAGTTGAGCAGCGTTCGAGGAATACAATAAAAATTAATAATTAAAATAGCAAAAATAATCTGCCAGGCACTGAAATATTTTTAGCTGATTGCTTGAGTTTATAATAGCAGCAACGTAATAATGGAGTCCTTTGTGCTAAACCTCCACTGTGTAACAGTGATGACTGCGGAGCCTGGACTCCGTGTTGCTCTTGGCTTTTGACGGAGTCTCCCCGCTGCAGCTGAACGCTGCCCCTTATCCAGAAACCACACATTTCGGCGAAGTTTTTGGCCCAGGCAGAAAACCTGACATTGTGTATCTTGCTTTGGGTCCCTTTGCCCTGCGGCACCTTCTCGGCAGGGGAGAGCGCAGGGACCCATCCCTCCCTGAGCTTTTTACAGGAGTGGTACAGCAGACAGGCAGGTTTCGAAGAGTGAAGCCAGGTTTCCTGCAGACCTGAGCATGCTGTGGGCCACTTTCTTCTGGAAATCATCTCTCTGAAGTCCTCACTGAGGTGATTAAATACTGCATGCTTGCGAATAGGCAGCCTTCCTTCGGTGCTGAACCGGGAACTTAGTTTTACGGGACAGAAATTGAAGCTTTGAGCAGAAGGGGACCTGGGAGAAGGTGCGGGGTTTACAAGAACAGCCCCAGCGTTGAGACTAAAGTCCCTGTGGAAATGCCAAGTGCATGGTTTAAGACAGAATATGTACAGCATGCCTTCCCTGTAAAACCCACAGCAGTCGTGATATCTCCAGACAGATTTATGCGATCTCTGGTATTTCGTCCTCTTCAGGGTAGAAAGTAGGCTTGGACAGCATTTTGAACACTCAGTAAGATTCATTTATTCCTACCTTGTAGTTTATTTCTGTTTATGTTCCAGGGGAGAGAAAAACGATTGGCACATACACAATTGCAGGGGCAAACAGCGCAAAATAGCACAAACAGCACTGCTCAAAACTTGGGAGGACAAACAGGATGGATGGTCATCTGCAGAGCCTTGCGCTGCAGGATGCTGCTGTGTATTGAAATACGGTCATCGGAGAAGGATGCAGGGCACGCCATGGCCTCTACTGGCATCGTGGCATCGGCAGTGATTAAACTTCACCTGGCGATCGGTAATTCACCCGCTCGGTCCTGGGTCGCAAACATGACTTGTTTAGGGCCGTCAAGTAAAACAGCCTTGTAAAATGCCTCTGGGGGATGGCTAATTTATGGAGGGGAGAAACAATATCCCTCCCCTGGTGCCACTTAACTTTTCATTTTATATTTGCAGTAATTGCACATGACATCTGGAAAAATTACCGTCCGGTCCCTGGAGAAAGCCGGGGCAGCAGGTCACGGTGCTCCAGGGGCAGATCCAGGCCGTTCCACGGGAGGGTGGCTTGGCCGTGCGTGGGACGAGGTGTGGGAGGTGGAAGCCCTTAGGGCCATCTCCCCCCACCCGTAAGTAAGCAGACGGTGATGGACCAGGCGTGGGTGACTCGGGACGGAGTACTCGTGGGAGCCCTGCTGCCCGGGCCTCAGTTTCCCCATAGGTGAGACAGGAGCAGCCCTGGCAGCAGCTCGACGATGCCAAGAGTGAACCGGGGGCTGCAGGGAGGGAAGCGGGGGGGACCCCGACAGCCCTGAGCATCCCCGCGGGTGCGGGATCCAGGCTGGGGGACCCCGGGACAGGGCTGGGGGGGGGCTGTGGAAGGAAGAAGCTGCCGGGGGGGGGATGGCGGTGCCGGCTGCGGCTCGGCAGCGGTCCCTACACCTTTAAAAGTCTCCTCACGTTGGCGCGCTGATTATCCATTAACCTGATGCGAGCTCCCTTTCCTGGGGGTGGCGTCCGCGGCAGCTCTGCAATAAGAGCCGGCAGCAGGGCTGGCTGGCTGGCTGGCTGCCTTCCTCCCTCCCTCCCTCCTCCTCTTTCCCCTACCCCCCCCTCCCGCTCCCTCCTTATCAGCAATTCAGATTGCATGCAAATCTGCGGGCTTTCTTACAGGGGCAAGGCAGAGGACCGAGCGCTTCTCGCCGGCCGCGGCTTCGGGGGAGAGCTATCTCCTCCTCCTCCTCCTCCTCTTGGGATTTTCTTCCTTCTCCCCTCCCCTGCTCTCCCCTCCCCTCCCCTTCCCTCCCTCCCTCTCTTTCTTTCCTCCTTTTCACCTCCTCGAACAAAAGTAGCCCTTCTCTCTCCGCCAGCCCTGCCTTACAGAGCGGAGCCGCTTTGTCTCCCCGCACCGTCGGGTTTACCCGGGGCTGAAAACGAACCGGACCGGGCCGCCGCGGCCGGCGGGCCATGGCGGGGGGAGCGGTGGGTGCCCGGGTGCTTTGGGCGCTGTTCCTGGGATTAGGATTGGGATTAGGTTTGGGAGGGGGTAGTACTACTGGTAATGGTGGTGGGGGGGGGGGTGTCTTGCCCCGAACGGGAGCTGGAGCGGCGGGAGGAAGAAGCCAACGTGGTGCTCACGGGCACGGTGGAGGAGATCATGAATGTGGACCCCGTGCACCATACCTACTCCTGCAAGGTAATTTTTTTTTTTTGGGGGGGGGGGGCTAGGGGTGCCGGGGAGGGGGTGTGGAGAAACTTTCGGCCCCGACCAGGCGCTTTTTCGGGCGGGCGCATGTGGTTTTTATTGTATGCGCTGGAGCTTTGGTGTGTAATTATGTATTTTTAGACTGCGGAGGCTCTCCCCGCTAGAGCTCCCACAGCTGTGTGGAGGGGAAATCTCTCAAGGTTGCTTTTTATGGGCATTTCTCTCCTTGCCGTGATGCGGAGCTGAGTCCCAACTTTCTCTCCGGCGGGGTTTAGGCTGCCGAGGAAGGTGTTCGGAGCCGCTTGCCGGCTCTACGCGTAGCTCCCCGTGTACTTCGGCAGCATCTTGAGTTGTTCTAGCTCAAGCTATTGTTTAACGACGAATCTGGCCTCTGGCTATGTTTTTTTTTTTCTTTTTTTTTCCGCCCCCCTAAGCTGAGAGACGGTAAAGTACCGAGCAACCTGAAATACCATCCGCCTGGTTGTCAGAAAACGTGCTGTACGGCTTAACCCTTCCCGGGGCAGGAATCTCACTTGCGAGGACATGCTGCTACGTTGCCTTTTCCTCTTCTCCCCATCCCTTTTTCTGCCCATCCTTCAAAAGTACTGCGGTTCCTGCCTGTGGTTAGCGCTAAGCAGGGCCTGGGGTGATGCACAGCAGTGCGTTGGTGGGAGAGGTCTGTCGGTGCAGGGGAAGGTTAACTTCATACCATGGCGTTGCCCTCTCTTCTGGAGCATCTCTCAACCCGGTAAACTAGTTGAACAGCTTCCCTCTGTCCAGCTGGTGCCCGCTGCTTCGCGCTCGCTCCCGCTGCTCTGCCCCTTGCGATACTGCACGGTACAATCTGTACCCTGCTCTCGTAAATTAGATCACAGACCCTCCAGGCTAAGCGCAGAGACCGTATGTTTGCAAAGTGTCTGGCACATCCTGGGTGCTACGTAGAAAACTAATAAGCTGCCGCCAGCAGCCGGTGTCCTGCGGCAGCTTGGGGCACATATGGCTGAATGGATGTGGGCCACCTGACGCTGGGGCAAGGGTTGCCACGCACGGAGGCAGGAGGTGGTCCAGGGTGGCTAGCGATGAGGCAGAGGTGATGCTCGTCTAAGGAACGGGTCTCTTTTCTCCCCCCGCAGACGTGCAGCAAGGTGTCTGGCTAGCGTAAAATCCAGGCTTCGTCTTGCTGCATCAGAGCAAGGCTCTGGGCCAGGAAAACCGTTTTGCCTGTGCTCCTGTGATGGTAAAACTGCTTGCTCAGCAGCTCTGCCTTTGAAAGGGTGCGATCAAGTCCAAGTAAGAGCAGCTAGGGAGCGATGTGCGGGGAGGAACCTGGGCTGCCAGCGGTGGCTTTATTTGAAACGCGGTTTGTATTGCTCAGCTTGGGAAGAGAGTCTCTCACCCGCCTTTCCCTGAGCCATCCCAAGCAATGCTGTGGAAAAGGCTTGTGCTACTTACTCTGGAGTTAACGGTGGGATTTTGCTTCTGCCGATTAGTAGTGTCATAACGGCGCCCGAAGGCCAGAACCAGCCCCCAAGATACCTTTCCAGTCCTGGAGTCCTGTAAAAGAAAGCGAAAGGAGAAAAACCTTCTCTCCTACCTTGGATGGAAGCGCCCATCTCATCTCATTGTGGCAGCGCTGCTGGCTATCCCAGTCATGCTGTGACTTCTAGCAATTTTCTTGTAACAGTGGCTCTTCAGTCCCTTTACCTACGTATCGGTCTTTTCTATGTAATTTTTAATGGTATGTTCGGAGTGCGTTTGCAGGGAAAAAAGCTTTGAAATGGGGCTTGGGGTGTCTTAAGGACCTGAAAGCAGATAAATATCTCCTAACTGTGACTTAGCAGGGCGTAACTCTCATGACTTGTAAATGTGTAGCTTTGCAGCAGCTGTTGGCCTGTTTCGCTCTTAAGATCTCTCAAAGTGTTGAAACTGCTGTGGATTCTGCTGATGCTGGGTTGCAGGGTTAGACGTACTTGCATTTTGGGTTTTTGGGTTTTTTTGGTTGTGGTTTTTTTTGGTTTTTTTGTTGTTTTTTTTTTTTAATTTTTACCAAGCACCTAGATTCCAAAAGGGCAGTTTGGGCACTAAACCTGACCGCTGGCTCCTGGTGCGCTGTGGAGCCGGAGCAAGCCAAGGTGCAGAAGGGATCTTGCTGGTTAGCTGGTGAGAAAACACGTGTCCGCTTCCTCACTGTCATACTCTGGTAACTGTTCCTTAGGCCCTGCGGTTACCTCCAAATACCACAGTTATCTCTTGTCAGGCTCTTCTTTATCTGAAGAGGAAAGGCAAGGGCCAAGTGTGCGGTAGGAGTTCCCTAGAGCCCACACCCAAAATAGTGAGTGTTATTGGTGCTGGGTGGTCTGCGAGGGAGCAGGCATGTGAATGTCTGCGAGTGCTGCGTTAGTGTATTGTTCTTCCCGGTTAAACTCTAAACCCTCCCAGCTGAAGCCTTTGATGGATGAAGATAAGCACATTACAACTCAGAAGAAATGTGAAGTTAATGTTAGATAAACACCCTTAAATAGCTACCAGCCATTCATTTGCTACTAGAGGAGATGAATAATAAGGAAGAACAGGCTGAGAGAGCTCCCAAAATTGACTCCGAAACTGGCTGTTGAGCCGCTTTACCGAGGGATTTGACATGGGAACTGGCGTGCTGTGCTTGCTCCTGGCTGCAGCCCTGGGCTTGTCCCAAGCTTGCGGTGCTGCTGTTCGTCCTATTTACGGCCTGTGTGTTGGCATTGTCCCTTCCTGCTTTTGAGTCCTCTGATGTGCCTTATTCTCGGCTGACCTGATATTTATGATAGAGAGCTCCTATTTATAGGACAAATACAGGTCCTATATGCGCTATAGGAAGCGTCGAAAAGGATGTGGATCCTGTTCCAAACAATAGAGCCCGTATTTTGGGGGGTAACGGCAGCGTGTTCTCCAGCCAGGGTTGGATGTGGAAGTTGCTGGGGAAGGTGGGTTCGGAGCTCTGCTAGCCCCTCGGGAAAGGGCAGCTGGCTTCTGCCGGGGAAGGGCACAGAGAGAGTGACAAGCAAGGGGAGAGGGACGATGTGCAGTCAGGAGGGAAGGGGTTTGGCAGAGCTGATGCTAGCCCGTACCCTTCATCTTTAAGAACCGCCGTAATCTGGCGGTGACCCTTTTTACTTCTGTCCAGAGCGACGGCTCTCTTCCTGAGGAGACTGTGCTCTAACTCGTCATCTTTCTGTACAAGACCGAGGCTGGCGTTTCTCAAAGCATCTTCCCGGCGGGAATTCGCTAGCACCGCATGTGTCTGTACGGGTGGTCCCATTCCCTGCTGTGGGATGGACCCCCGTGGCATATTGGAAAATCCTTTTACTTACTGGTTTTGTACTGCACTTAGAATACACCCTTGCAAGGATCTGCTTAAATAAAGTTTTCGCTGTTCTTACTCTGCCTCCCTGTAGCTGCCAGGAGTCTTGTAAAACAGCCTTAATCCAGTGTTTTATGTGCTCGCTGGCAAAAGAGTGAGTGAGTCTGCTATAGAGAAGGGACCTCTCGGAACTAGATTCCAGCCCAATTCTTCCTCTCTCTCCCCTTTTCTTCCCCGATCCTTGATGTAGCTGGTGAGTCACCAGTGACAAAGTGTAATTGTGTGTGATGATGAATGGGATGCCCTACAGGTAATTGCTTGGTCTTTGGTGCCTTCGTGTCCATTCATTACAGAGGATAAGGGTGGGGAGAAAGCTGGTGGACTCTGATGTTGCTGGCGAATGCTGTGGCCTGGCTCTGAGGTGTATGACTAGAACAGCCATGCTAATTAACTCAAATTACCATCTGTTTCAGAAGAGGGGGTGGGCTTTAGCCTTTCTCCCCCCCTTAGACCTAGCTGTGAAAATGCCCTGACTGGCACCTTTCAGCAAAAGCCTCAGGCTGTGCTCTCTGCCTGCCTGGCGTATTTTATTTTATTTTTTTTTTTTCTTCCCCTTTTGTCTCCTTTGTGTTCCTGGGTTTTTGCCCTGGTTGCCTGTGCACCTCACCTCCTCTCCTTGCAGTGAGTGCCTGCCCTGCGGGCTGCAGGCTGCTGCCGAAGGAAGAGGAGGTGGAGCTGGTGGGGCTGCAGGAAGGTGTCTTAACTTGACTGTGGGGAGAAAGAAGCACAACCACAGGGATTTGGGCTGCTGCAAAGTGCTGGAGGAACAGCTGGTCCCGGGTGGGGAAGCAGGAGGTTTGCCTTAGCACAGGCTTGAGCTAAAGCTGTGCAAGCTGTGCTCCTTAGCACCCCGTCTCCTCGGCTCGCCGGAGGTGCCACGTTCGCAGGTGGCCCCAAGACCGGCTCTTTGAAGGGGGCTGTCTCCTCTGGTACCACCTGCACATGGTGGAGCAGATGTCTGCCTCGGGACCGGGATTCCTGCGAGATCAGAGGGGAGGAAAGCTGCCTGTCACAGCTACCCTTCCTTGCCATCTGAAGCTCCCTCTGTTTGCTGGGTGACTGCCATCCCTCTGAAGAAAAAAAAACCAAAAAAAGCTCGGGCTGACGGGGCTGGGTACAACCGAGCAGTCAGCTTTTCGAGCAGGCTGCTTCGCGGGCTGAAACGGGCTGCGCGAATGGCTTCGAAGGCGTTTGCTTTCTCAGCCCCTCTTCTTGCCCCTGCCCGGCAGCTTGGACTTGGACTGTATGGAGAGGGATGGTAGCCTGCGTGTAAGTTATCGCTTGTCCTTTGGTTGCCGCGGCATTGCTTAGCGCTGGCCCAAGGGGAGCTGACTCCCTTCACGCTGGAAGACAAATGAGTGCGAGAGCACGTGGGTACGATGTCTCTCGCTAACCTCTCCGTGTCCGGGAGCAGCTAGGGCATGTGCGGCTTCCAAAGAGGAGCTGTCGCAGCGGGGTTTATACTTGGGATGGTTTTTGATCTCGGGTATGCAGGAGAACCGGGCTCACCGCGGTAATATACAGTGGCTGCTGTTTGGATCGCAGGACCTGCTGGGCTGGGTGGGAGCTGAGACCCATCAAGTCCAGAGTCCTCCTCTAAGGCGGGCAAATATTACACCTTAAGGAGAAGGTGCGACGAGTAGGAGGATCTGAGAATAAAATGCACTCCTAAACTTTGTTCTTAACCTTCAGCTGCACCTGTAGAGTACATGTGACACTAAATTCATTCCCTTCTTCTGCTTGATAGGTGACTTTTGTGCTGAGCAGGAGGGTGTATCACCCCAGCCTGCTCGCTCCTGTGGCGGTGGGAATGGCCCCGTTCCCTTGCCCCAGCACCTGGAGCTGCCCAGTCCTAGTCGTGGCAGGGACAGCGTGTGGGAGTTCAGCTCAAGATCGTTGTGGACCTTGAAGCCTCTTGATCAGGACTGAGACAGTGCTGAGCTCCCACCCCTGAAATTCTGGAGTTAGGGCTTCAAAAAAATCACAAGATTGATTAAAGGTCATGAGACTTGCATTCCCCCTAGCCCCCAACGTGTTTTTACCCTCTCGTTTGAGCTTGGCAGTCTCAGACCTTTGTGCGTGTCTTCTGTAGTCACTGAGTAATGGGATGGAGGTATTTGGCAAAGAGTAAGAGTCTCTCTATCTGGATGGTCTCGAGGAAGCCCGGAGGGGAACACAACGCATTTGAAGCACCGTGCATGGAAGAGGCCAGTGAGCTGCAGTTGCAGATAACTATAAAAATGGTTCATTCTAGAGCGGGGTAATGTCTGCTCTGTGCTTTCCTCCTCAACCGTAACAAATCCCCGCACCCCAACCCCTATGTCAAGCATAGAAGCTGTAGTGCAAACAACCGACTGCCTCGCTGCCGCCTCTGGTGTCCCCCAAGGGTGGGAGAGACCTGTCTGCCCACATGCCTGCGAGCATCCTTTCTCTGCCCCTTGCGTTCCCTTCGGAATCGTGCTCTTAAAGTACGTATGTGTGCGTGCCTGGTTCGGAGTGGGGATCGAGAGCCCCCTTATCTCCGAGCCGCCACCTCCCTGGCTGCTTTGGTGCTTGGCACGGTGTGCTGAAGTGCTCTTTGGGCAGTGAAGGTAGCCGGAGAAAGAATGCAGGTAACTGGGCGCTCCGGCTGTGGTAGGAGGGGAGATGCTGGCAGAGAGTAAAATAAAGCATGGTCTGAGCATGCCAGCCCGGGGATGCCTGTGGTCACGGTAATATCCATGCACTACGGCAGCCACCCTTGCTCGAGAGCCGCCCTTGCTCCAAGCTGAAACCTCAGGCAGCTCTCTGACGAGCTGTTCCTATCGCATGCAACTCGCCGACTCTGCTCTGTGGCATGTTTCCCCTGCAACAGAATTGCAGCAGCAGCAGGAGGATTTCTGACCCGTCGCGAGTGGATGGGGACATGTCTCTGGTTGACCCGTGTGCACGAAAGATTCGTTTTAGGGCTGCTTCCCTCCCATGCGGGTGTTTCTTTTGAGCAGTTTGCCGCAGAGAGCGTGGCACTGGAGACAGGCTGGCTTGCAGTTGTGTGCAGATCTTGCCATTTCTGGGCAGGGGGATGAGCCAGCAATGAGGTCCGGGGAGACTCTTCTAGAACCGCTGGCAGCGGGAGGGGGAGAGCGGGACAAACTCTTGTGGCCAGGACTTATTTTTCTTCCTGAAGTTTGGATGAGTAAAGGGAAATGGGCTCCTACTACCAAATCCTCCATGTATTTTAGCAAATCCAGTCTGCTAAGGCAAAGGTTTTCTTTAGTTGTTTGTAGGAACATAAGTTGCCTTTGGCATTTCTACGTGGAATGGTATCTGGTCTGCCTTTTGTCTTCCCAAGGTACCGGTGCCTTGTCAGAGCTGGAGGACTCTTTTCTTTCATTCACCCAACCCACCTGCCTCCTCCTGCCCCTGTTTTAAGGCTCCTGTGTCACTGTTCAGAGCCTCCCCCATGGATGGACAGTGCTTTCTTTAGCTGTGCGGCCTTCCCCGGTTGGGGGCTTCCAGCCATTTAATGTTCCCTTCAAAGCTTTTTTTCTTATTCAGAAGTGTTTTCTTCTCCCCCGATACATTTCACCACTGAGATTTTGCTGCGAGTCAGGATATCTCTGGGAGAACTGTACCAGCTGGAGTCTGTCACCTTGAATGATGCTGCCTGGGAGTAGAAACGGGGTTCCTTTGGGAAACTCTCGAGCAGCCTTCCTGGGCTGAGTTGAGATGTGCTGCAGAGGCTGCCGGGGTCTGCTCACCCCTTCTCCCACCCCATCTCTGCCCCTGCCTGACTGCTTGTGCTCCGCTGTCCCACGGGAGCCCCCACCTTGCCGGACCTGGGCTCTCCCGCACCATGCGGGAGGCTGGTCTCTGGATGGCAGTGGTGCCTGCTGGTTGCCCTCAAGTGTTTGCTGAGAAGCTACAGCTTATCTGGAGCCATTATTCTTGCCTGAAGAAAGGAAAGGGGCATGGTTACCCTCCACCAGCCCTGGGATCCTTTGTGCCGGGGGCTTGCTGGGTGTTTGCCCTTGAGATGGGGAAGGCGAGCCCTCCCCGGGGTTGGTGATGAGAGGAGAGGAAGAAGAGGGTGGTTTCAGTTCTTGCGTCCCTGCAGGCAGAGTGGGCCTCCGGAGAGGTGAGTCAGGGTGGTTCGTGGTAGGGTTTGGTGCCGGGCAGCTCTTCCTCAGGCTTTTTTGGCAGCCCGCTTGGTTTTGGCTGGGCTCAGAGTCTGCTACCAAGGGAGGAGAGCCGGGAAGGGAAGGCAAATCCTGGCTCTCGGCACCAAGGGCGATGCGTCCCACGCAAAGAGAAGATGGGTGCAGGGGGACGAGGTATCTCCGTCCCTTGCTGGAGAGCCGGCACGGCTGAGGGGCCCCTTGCGACACAAGCCCTGTCCCCCTTTGCTCCCCACAGGCTGCGTGGGGAAGGGGCCAGGAGTGCCGAGTACCTGCGCTAGAGAGTTGGCTGCAGCTTTGGCAGAAAGAGTAGTATGTGCTTTAGTCTTTGTTGGCCACGTATTTTGTGCTTTTAGAAGGACGGCTAATGAAATTAGCTCTGCTGGAAAGCTTTGCCAGCCCGAACCGCTCCTGTGCATCTTGTGACAACGTGATAAAAATTAATCGGGCCAGAAGGTGCCAGTTGTCTGCGGCCGTGAAATGCCTCACGCGCTCTTTCTCCCTCTCGTTCCAGGTGAGAGTCTGGCGTTACCTGAAAGGCAAAGACATCGTCACTCACGAGATCCTCTTGGATGGTGGGAACAAGGTGGTTATCGGTGGCTTCGGGGACCCGCTAATCTGCGACAACCAAGTCTCAACCGGGGACACGCGGATTTTCTTCGTCAACCCTGCCCCGCAGTACATGTGGCCGGCACACCGCAACGAGCTGATGCTGAACTCCAGCCTCATGCGGATAACGCTGCGTAACCTGGAGGAGGTGGAGCACTGCGTGGAAGGTGAGGCTGGAAGCGTGGGTGCCTGGCTTTCCCTGGGGTGCTACCTGGGCGAGCAGATGCAGCAGCGGCCAAGCCCTGGCTCTGTTGGCCACCTTGTGCTCTTAGCTTGTAAATGATCGATTGGCAAATGACCTCGCTGGGGAGGAGGCGGATCAGTCCTGCTGTTCTACATGTGTCTAGGGTAGAGTCATACCGCTCTGTGGACTCACTTGTCGTGGGGACAGTGCCTGACGTTGACCTTGTTGTCAGAGGCAGTGGTTGCAACCAAGGTACAGCCAAGCAAAGTTATTTTATGTTATTTTTGCTCCAGATTTGATGCAGGCTCTCGGTCCTCTCTGCAATGAGTCTGATGTGGTTGGGAGCATCCCCAGTGCAAGTCCTGTCCTAACACAAGTGTGTGGCAGGCACTTATCAGGGAGCTTCTACTCCTCACACCTGAGTTAGATTCTCCTGTAGGTTTAGAACTAATAAGTTAATGGGTTAATCTTGCTGTGAAGGCCTGTCCTTTGTGGTAGTCACCCCTAGCTTCCTCTGTCTCAGAGCTTCCTCGCTTGCTAAGTCAGCCTTGTGGACTCCTTCAGGGATCTGAGAAGCCAGCCGAGTTCTGCTTGGGGCTAAAGGTATAACTAGGTCAGAACCAAGCCGAGCAGCTAAGTGATTTTTGGGGGGCATGAGGTGTGCTTCTCTATTGCTGTGGTGAAGCTCTGTATCCCTTGCATGTTAATCTCTCTGGAGCCTTTGTGTCTGCTCCCAAAAGAGCTGAGATGAGGTGGGTTGTAATGTTGTGCAGTGCTCGTGGAGTACATGTGCGCCACGTTGACGCTCAGCACAGGGACCGTGGGCTGACTTGTAGCTTGGGAAAACGTGAGGAGCGCTGACGTGCCCGTGCCAAAGAGGGTGGCTGAGTTACTAGTGCTGCTGTGGGTGTAACAACAAAGCTGTTGGGAAGAGCTCGGGGGGGGGGGGGGGGGGACAGCCCATATGTGCTCTTTAATAGGGTCTTGGACCTCCAGGTGTGGAGATCTGCTTTCCATAGAGGCACATCTGGAGAGAATTGATCTTTCTTCTACTTGTTGCCCAACCACCTTGAAAACCTACCTCTGTAACAACCCATTTGCTGGCTTCTTTCTTCCCCCTTTATGCTTGTTCTCTATTCCAGCAAGAGTTCTGAGCTCATGGGGGAATGTGGTGCCCCAAAAGCCCTTTGCTGGGGTCTGAGTATGTCCTGAGAGCAGATGAGTAAACAAGGGAAGGAATGCAGGAATTCTGCACAGACAACAAATAAACATGCAGATTGGCTCCCTCCTCCCCTTGGATGTGCAGAGGAGAGGCCGTAACCCCTTTTTCCAGCTGTGAATGCTGACAGAGGTAAATGACCGAACTCAGGCTGGGAGAGAGCTAATTCAGCAAAGTGGCTTACAAGAGGCACCCGTCTCAAGTGGGTTTTGTAAGCGGGAGGGACACTGGATGTTTTCTACGTGTATATGTATTCCATGTTGTACTTGAAAGGTATCGGTCCTGCTCCTTCCTTGCACCTAGCGGAGAGGGAGGCAGGAGAAAGAAGTGTGTGCGTGGTTGTTTTTGTTAAACCTGCGCAAACATTTGGAAGAATTCTGTCTTCGCTAGTTTGCTGTGTTCTTTGGCGTGCTCGTTTTGCACGCGCTGGATGTGAGCTGGGGTGGCTGAGCTAGGTGGTTCCCGTTTGCGGTGAAGGATGTTGTCCCTTAAGGCCCCTGGGAGCTGATGAGAAATCTAGTTTTCCTCCTAATACTATAGATTCAGTGGAGAATTGGGACCCGTTCCTGCTTTCGCCGTTAGTGGGGGAAGATTCAAAATTGTGTTGCGTTGGTGTAATGCTCGTTATGGCTCCTGGTGTGTTGGGGCTGGCTGCGTTTGAGCTTGGCTGGGACCTGCTGCAATTGGGGACCCATCCTAGTCACGGAAAGCTTTTCTTGCAGAGGGCTGGGGTGGTGACGGGACTGTTGTTCCCTGCAGCTGTACGGTGTCCTGGTCCCAGGAGGGGAGAGGTGTGGAGTGCCTGTGTGCACCAAGCTGTAGGTGGATGTCTCTGTCTGTAAGCACGTCCTCTGCTGCAGTACCATAGGAAGGATTTGCGTGGTGTTTCTCCCATGCTGTTGTGCAAGGGAGTTGAAGGTGCCAAAACTGGGCATGTCTAAACCCTCTCTCTCCCTCCCGTGTGATTAAATTGCAGGTCCATGCAGTTATAAGTAGGTTTATCTTTCCTCCCTGCTGCATTAACCTTTCCTGCTGCCAGGTAGCAGATGATTCGTTTTGGGACTCCCCTCTTCCCTGAAGATCATTTGCTGCGTAGCTTGCTTCCTTTAACTCATTAGTCCCCTCTTCCCAAAGGCTCACCGGGATGCTGTTGGCGTGCAGATAGGGTCAGCCCGCACGGCTGGCGGCTCAGGGCCGGCAGGCTGGTGTGGGGAGAGTGGGGACTGGAGAGGGCTGGAAAACAGCCCGCAGACAACTTGCCGTGTGTGGTGGACCTGATTTCTCCAAACTGATGGACACCTGTCCAGACTGCGTTGCTGAGAAATGACAAAAACGAGGCAACCTTGAGTTACTAGTGTCTCAGGTAGGTCAAAAAGTGTTGCTCAGGGGAGATGCAGCGATTCTTATTTTGGTATCTGGCTGAAGTAGCAGCTGTTTGACTCGCCTCGATAAACCCACCTTTCTTGTCATATCCAGTGGACTTGCTTTTCTTCTTCCCACGTCTTGGAAGCCTGGTTGTTGTGCGAGTATCCTATATGCTGGGTGCTAGCAGGTTTGCTGTAGAGAGGATGGAACAAACTGACTCCCAAAACCTTGGTTTCCCTTGAGCCCTACCTAAAGCTCAGGCCCCTCCTGAGGTCTGTGGAAGTCCCTTTCAGCTCGCCCAGTGCAGCTGCCCTGCTGGCTTCTGGGAGGCCGTGCAAAACCAGCCATGAGAACCTGCTCCTGCCACCCTGGGAACCATTTCTGAGCTCTGAGCCTGAGAATTTAGCTCCAGGACTTGTTTCCCATCAGCTCCCCACAGGAGGGTTCAAAGCAAAGCTGCCCAGAACACTGCTCTTTGCTGCACTTTGAGTTTCAAAACAAACTTTTGAGTGCTTTTGCAGAAAGAATTGGAAGAATGGTGGCAGCTGAGTGGAAAAACACGAATGTTTTGAGTATCTTCATCTCCTGTCGCTCCAGCTTGGAAAATTCCTAGACATCAAAATCTTTCCTGTCTAAGAGGGGGGTTCAAACCAGGGCATCTCTGCGAAACAGCTCAGGTTAGAGTAAAACCGGTGTGTTTTGATTACACTTAATTGTAATAAAAATGCTTTGACCAGCTGTAGTCAAAATGCAAGGCTTCAGCTAAGCTCTGCAAACTGGCTCAGCGCTGAGGGTGCCCGGAGGGAAGTTTTTTGGTGCTAAACAGCAGAGGAGCAGCTCTGGGGCTTGCGCAGGAGACTGGGATGCGGGCTTGGACTGGGTCCCTGGGCGAAGGAGGATATTTGCTCTGGTGCCTCTGTGGGGGAATGCATGGAAAGGGAGCCGGCCCCAAGCAGCGTAGCGCCGGGAGTGGATTTCCTCTTGTTCTTCAAGACATCTGGATGAGGTTTCCCCGGGGAAAGAATTAGCCTGATAAGCCCCGGCATCGCTGTATTTGTGCCTTGAATGCTGGTACTGCAGGAAGAGGGCTGGAGTCAGGTGTTGGAGCTTCCCAAGGCACAGCAGGCTCTGTGCTAGGTGCAGTGCTTTCCTCTCCTTGCTCTCCCCTGACCAAGGCCGTCAGGCATGGTCTTCTGGAGTTCAACAGCTGACTAATCCCCGAGAGATCTTTCCTCTGTGTGTGTCTCGTATTTCACTTTGATCGCAACTGCGCTTGAAGAAAATCAAGATTTTTTTTTTTTTTTTTTTTTTTTTTTTGTGTGTGTATGGTGTGGGAGGGGCTGTGTGTTGACTGCATACTGAGCTGTCTGGGTGGAAGGAAGTTCAGACTAAACCTTTGTTAGGGCCTTGGTTAATGAGAACCCAGAGCTCCTCTTAAATAGTGCCTTGCTTGTGGCATGATTTGCATTAACGCTGGTGCAATTGCCCCAGCCAAGACTGCTTTGCTAGCTTTGGAGATGTCCGTGGACTTTGAACCTCCTGGGAAAAGCCATGTACGTTGGCTTTACGAGTACAGCGCATAGTGAAACTCGGAGGCGTTGGCTACAGTAAACACACGGCACTAACAGAAGGTCCTGCTGCTGGCTCGAGACCCTCGTCCCAGAGCAGTACGTCCAACACACGTTCAAGAAGCCCTTGCTCTGCGCTTTAACTAGCGCGGCGTCACTTCAGCTTCTCGGGCGACGTGGAAAATAGGGCCCGTGAACCAAGAGGAAAGGTTGTTAAGCCTTTTGGTAAGGACAGATCTGCCTGCCTGGGGAGCAGTAGGTGGGCGATGCTCCCGACGGGAATTATTCCAGCAGCGAGAGCAAGGCTGAGGACTGACCCTCTACGTGCGCATACAGCAGCCATCCCAAACCCTTTCTGGACTAGCCGCTAGCTTCCCAGGCTGCTGAGAGCGGCCGTGGTTAGTGCTGCGCTTGCGCTTCCACAGCGCGAGGTAACTTCTCTGCTGCTTCTTCCAGCCCTGGTGCGGCTGTGGGCTTGGGGCTGCTCCCTCTGGGTAGGCAGGGATGGTCGGTCACCTTTGGGTGCTGTGTGTTACCCAGCCTAGGGACTGGAGGGGGCCACTGCGGTGTCTCGGGGCGCTGCTGTGAGGATAGCGTGCCGGCCTTTGAAACTCTTTTCCGTATAGATGCCCGTAATAAAGCTGGCTGCTTTGGCTGGTGTTCAACATGCAGTGTGCTGCAGATGCTCCATATGTTTAAAAATGGCACTTAGCTCCTATTGAAATTCTGATTCTAGCCAGTCCCGAACTCTCCTCTGACTTTTCATCTCTGTGACAACCCTCTTAATTACTCCCATGGAGGAACTGCATCCAGTCCTGAAGCTTCGGTTCTCCCATGTCTGCTTGGGAGCGGGACTGCTTTGAAAGCATCTCCCTTTAAGTTACACTGTCCATTCCGTTTTGTCTCCTGCCTGTTCACTTTTATTCTGTCCTCTCTTTCTTTTTAGGTCTCTGCCTCCATAGAACTGAGACGTTTTGTTCTTGTAAACCAGCCCATGCAAAATTTTCTTTTCAGGCTCCTTACAGAGACTGTAAGGCATGCACAGTAGGCTCCTCTCAGCAAGGAAATTGCTGGCATGGGTTTGTGTAAGGTGATTTGGGCTGCAGTCACTTCCCATGCTCTGGTCTCTCTGCAGCCCTTCCCCACTCCTGCAACTATTTCTTTTTAATCCGTCCCTGGCATTTCATTGTGCTTCAGAACAGGCAAGGGAGGGGGCTGGAAGAGGGTTAGTGTGTGGGTTTCTTCTTCAAGAAGGTTTTTCTTTCCTTTCCTCCTCTTCTTGGCTCTGCTTCGAATTGAAGATAATGAGAACAGCATCAACACCTCCGTCTCGGGAGGGTGAGCGAGTTAGCCAGCAGCTGTAAAATGTAGTAAACTGAGAGGAGAGAATCCACTGCTGAACGCTCCTGGGGCCCATTTCTGGCTCCCCATCCGCGGGCTGGGGTAGCACGGGCACAGCAAGGCAGCTCAGCTAGCTGCCGGGGCTGGAGGACGTTTCTTCTCGGGGCCGCCGTGTCCGAGGCTGGCACTGGGGAGAGCGGGAGCTTACTGGTGGGTGATGGTGCAGGAGCCAGCCTGCCCTGTCTGCAGCCCTGGCCCTGCCGCACCGGCTGGACCAGCGGTTGGGGGAGATGCTCTCGCCGCTATCGTGGGGGGCCCTGTGCGTGGGCCAGGCACGAAGGGTCTGTTTCTTCCCTCCCTTGCGTGGTAATAATGCAAAACATCCCATGGGTTTACGGCAGTAGCTAAGAGAGTCGATTTGTTTAGCAAATTCCTATGGAATTTTAATCTGGTGTGGGAGGCTACTGGTCTGGGAAGGCTCCGTTGGCCCCGCTTCCCGCTCTGGCACATCCTGCTGCATTTCTCTGTGGGATCGGCTCTAGGGCTTGTTGGTCAGCGGCACAGACGCCGTATCTCTTGGCAGTGCCGGCTGTGCAGTTATGACAAGTGCTGGGCCCTGGCCATGTGCTCTTGGGTCTGCTTTTCCTTTGTTTGCTCTGCTAATAACTTGGAGGGGGACTGTGGCTTGCTGTCTGCTGCGCTACGGAGGGGAGCTGCTGCTGCGGGCTCCGGCAGGCTCTGTGTCTCCTTCTGCGGTGTGTTTTTTCTGTCGAACGGCTAGGTACTGATGGGTGCTGATCCGGGGCTGGTACATCATCTCCTGGCTGGTGGGAATGCACAGGGAAGCAGCGTTCTCCCGATTTCATCCTTTTCGTACGGCCACGGGGTAGAAGGGTGGAGAAGGGATGCGGGAGTGGGAAAGGTATCCCGAGTTCCCATAGGGGACCAGTCTGAAACGTTTCCGCGTCCCGCTCTGTCCCTGCAGGCTCCTTTCGGTGCTTCCCGCCGCAGGATGCTCGCGCAGCGTCAGCCCTGCTCAGGGGACCTGACACGAGGTGTGTCGCAGTGCTCCCGCGCAGGGGATTGCTGCGGGGAGCTCCTCCGTGGGCACGTGTAAGCCTTTGGTGGTGGTGCTGGGGAGAAGAAATCCTGCTGCGGGGGCGGCCGCCGCTCCCTCGGGGCGGCGGGGAGTGGGTGCGAGTGGAGTGACGCTTCCTACTGGCAGGCGTCACCGCTCCTGTTGATAAGGCTGGCTCTGAATTTCTCCCTTCTGAGTATCTCCTAAACTGAATGCCTGCAGATTTGGGGCTCTGGCATCTCCTTCGGCCTCTTCGCATCCCCCGGCGCTGCAGAACTGGTTTTTGGACTCCTTGATAACCTGTCGCGAGGCAGCACTCTGTCTCATTGCCTTTCCCTGACGCCCTCTGCCCCTATCCCGCAGCCACGCTGTAAAATGGGGACCTCCGTCCCTCCCTCCCTCCTCCAGCTTGGATGAGAGGTTGGGAGCCTGTACTACACCTGGGCACACGCTGCTTTAGCCGACGTGCTGGAGGTCAGCCCTGCTGATGCCGCAGGCTGCGGGGCCAGGCTTTGCAGACAGCCTGTGCTGTGTGAGCCTTTACCCGCTGACCGTTTTTGGTCACGGTGTCGCTTTAACAAAAGATGTTGCTGTGCTACGGCTGCTTCTGTCCAGACCTTCCCCGTCACTTGTTTCCCCGTCTGCTCTGTATCTCTTTGCACGGCACCAGACATGGGAAGGAGCAGTCAGCCCTGTCACACTGTATGTGCTGGAAGTGTAAATTAAATATACAGGCATGGCTGCTTGCAGAATGCAGCCAGACAGTCACATGTATGAATTTAGATTGTTTTCAATGCTGTAACCAATTTACAGCCGCCTAAGACTGAGTGGCCCTGCCTTTCTGGCAGGGGCAGAACTCAACTCTCCGTTTCTCTCTGCTGCAAATTGCCGGCTCCTGCTGCTCCAGGTGGGCAAAGCTCTCCCTTCGGTACACCCAAACTTTGCACTGCTCGTCTCAGACTCTCTCTAGCTGAGACCTGGGGCGCATGGGTCAGCCTGGGTATCCACAGAAGCTGGCCCAGCAGAAAGGATGCGAGGGAAATGGCTCGGTACTCGTCTGGTTTCCAAACGAAGCCCGGGAGCTGGGTTCTGCTGGTGAGGAGGACGGAGCCGACCTGCCCCAGCCTTCGGGCCGTCCGGAGCTGTGGTGGGGTAATGGGCAGCACTGGGCAGGTCAGCCTTTGCCCGTGAGCATCTGCCTGTCAGAACTGCCAGGCGCCTGCTGGAACTGCCGGCACCCGTCCGGGCTTGTTCCCTGCTAATCCTTACCGGGGAGCGGGACTTCAGTCTGTTTATCTTACCGAATGCTGCAAAGGTCCTGCATTCCTTCGGGATGACTTCCAGGAGCAGGAGAGCTCTTTGATGTGCTGCGTGGCCAGGCTGGGCATAGAGCGGCCAGTGCCCCAGGACTGGATGGGTAGCCTCCTCTCCCCGATGGGCTGTGGATTGGAAGAGGTAAACGGTGCTCTGCAAGCTGCTCCCTCCTTACAAAAGCCATTCTAGCAGCGTCTTTTTCTTTTTCCTGTGAAAAACTGCTGCTCTTCCCGCATTTTCGGCTCCCTGGAATCATTTTCTTTGATTAGCAAAGGAAATGGGACTCCAGTGCTTTCAATAATTCATACCCAATTTGGCTAATTTCAGTCTGGCTGCAGCACAGACTACTAAGTGAGTAAGAATGTGCAAAGTTTCAAACTACCCTTTCTTATTTGCTTCTAATTTTTACTCCCCTGGCTCCTCCTGTGTCCAGCAGCCACTCCGGTCTCCGTAAATCTTCCTACTAAACGATGGCAAGCTGAACAGCGGGGCCGGGTGTGCGCAGCGGTACGGGCTGGGCTCTGTCCCCAGCCCTGCCTCAAGCCCCCGTTGAATTCCTCATCTTCCGAAGCTTGGACTCTCCCACCCAGTGTCTCGCCCGCTTTCTCGTGTTGCTTGGCTGCTTTCTGAACGACCTCCATCACCATTGCAGCTTGAGCTCTTGTGCCTTGGCCAGATCCCAGCCCTATTAATTCCCCTTGCCTCCTTAGGTCTGTATTGCAGCTTCACCTGAAAGCCACTTTCTCTGCTCGGTAGACTTGCTGCCTGTTTGCGTTGCCTTGCGCTGCCACGCAGCTGCTTTGTCCCATCCCAGAGGCAGTGCCAGGCAGCGGAGATCTCGTGGATCACGCAGGAGCCTGGCTGGTAAAAGGTCTTTTGCAACGCAAACTGCTGTGAGGGTGACTGTTACCTCTGTCTTTCAGCGGCTGGCAGAGTAGGAGCCGTGGCTGGTGTTTGCCTGGCGTGCCGCAGAAGGGAGTCTGCGTGTGTCATTCTTAGAGTGACTAGGCAGTGGTTTTTCTCCTCAAGCTGAGGCCACGTGGATTTAGCTGGATTGCTTGGATTTAGTGGATTTCTGCCCTGAAAGAGGACCGGCACTGCTACTTGCTGTTTATAGGCTAGAGATGCTCTTTCACAGCTGGGCTTTGCTTGTAGCCTCGCTCTGTAGCTCGCTTATTCCATTATCTCATCTTGAGCTGCCTTTTCGGGAGAAGTAAAGCAGGTTAAAATGGCTCTGCTGCCCCTCTCCAGATTCAGGAGCCAAACCTTAACATCTTCCGTGATTGACTGCCTCTTCCTATCCTATTTTTTTCCCCTGCATAGTAGTGAAGTTGGAAGAGAGCTGCACACTCCCAGAGGATGTTGTGTCATCTTGATGGGCTGTAAGTGCATCTTCTGTCTAATATTAGACCACTGTGCTCTCTCAGTCTTGCAGGGATGCTAATTAGCTTAAGTGAACTGGAGGACTGGCTGTGCCTCAGCATCTTTGATTTGTGGGTGATACTCAATTAAAACAAGGGGAACAGAAAAAGGCTGAGGGAGCTTTTGCTGATCTCGGGACTTGTAAGTGCATTGCCCCTCTCTGGGTATTTAGTCCTCAGCTCTGTGTTTCAGGTGAGCAGCGCCAGACCAGCGTGGAGACCAGCTCGCAACTCTCTCCAGACACGTAGGAGTGCTTTGGGTTGGAATCGGTCTCGTCCAAACCGCTGCTCCTGGGGAGAGAGGGAAGTGCGGAGGCTCAGAACTGGTTGGAGAACAGTGTGAAGCGGTTATCTTTCTTTTAAGGGCTTTAAAGCAATTTGCCCATGTTAACAAGCTCCCCTAGGTGCTGCCTGCCTTTCTGCAGACTGAGACAGGTATGGCAAGTAAGCAGCCATACGGTCCCAGTTCGCAGTGTGACCAAGCAGGGAATGGGACCCAGGAGTCCTTACTCGGTGGGCTGCTCGCCGCTGCCAGCAGAAGGGGAAAGCTCAGGACAACTGTGATAACCCACCTGCATCTTCAGTCTGAATGGCTGGGGCAGACACTTGACGCTGCAGCCAGAATACCAGAGCTTTACAGATAGATAGCCAGGCTGTTGGCACGTAAAACGGGAGGAGAGCTGATGACAGGGGAGATCTCCCTTGAGGGGCTGTTGAGGATCCTCGCCGCCGTAGCAGAGTCGCTGTGGACTCTTTCCTGTTACTTGTGGATTCCCTGGGACTTTCCCCGCTATGGCACTCCCCTGGATGCAATGGCGACGTACTTTGAATTTCCTTCTGCCGGCTTTTCCTTCGGCCTTCCAGGCTGCTTATTAGCCTGTTCCTGACTCCATCTACAGCAACAGGGAGCACGGGGCTGCTGCGAGCACCGCACGCTGATCATACGTGCGTGGTGCCCAGGTGGTCTGCCAAACGCGCTCTTGGACATTATACCTCGGCTTGTTCTTTTCTCTGCCTGGGTAAAATCTTAGCATCCCTGCTGGTCCGGAGGAGTAAGCAAATAGAAGAGGCATTGAAACTGGACTTTCTCGGCTCTTTAGCTAAGGAGAGTGTGGCTAGAGCTAGTTCCTGTCTTCCTTCTAGCATAAATGCCACCAATGCAATTTATCCATTCCTCGGAAATATAGCTGCAGACTGGAAGGACGGCTCATGCTGCAGAACCCAAAGGCCAGGAGGGATGCTCAGAGTTTATTTCTAACCACTTGCCACTGTTGCGTGCATGCCGTGTGGTGTTGAACTAAAGCCCCCATCCGAGGCTAAATTCACGTTCTGAAAACTAGTCTTTAAACATCTTCCCAGCCCCTTGTGCTGCGGCAATGTTTGTTGCAGGTGGAGGATCGCAGCCAAAGCCTTTAACCTGGCCGGGTGCGTGTTAACTCCTACCGGAACAGAAGCTGCCAGGTGCTCGGCTTTGGTAACCAAAGGGTTGAGTAAGTTGTAGCCTTCCAGCACTTGCAGTAGTTCTGAACCCCTAAACTGCAGAAGAGAAGTTGCCGGAGGGCGGAGGGGGAGAAAAATCAACTAATACATTGCTTGCCAACTCTATTTCAGCTGCCAAATTGTGATTGTCTTGGCTCTGAAGCTGTTCTCCTTGGCCAAGAAGCACCGTATCTCGCTCTGTTTCTGGGAAAAAAAACAATGCTCTGGGGCCTTAGGTCAGTTCAGGCCTTCAAGTACTTCTGTAAAATCAAGGAATAACTGTGTTACAAAGGAAGCATCAGCCCCAAAGTGGTGGCGAGGGTGTAAAAGTGATCTGAATGAATCCTCTGACTGCATAAGGCAAGCTGGATTCTGGCTTCCCACCCCGGACAGGACAGCCCCAAACAAACTTTCCTGATTTGCGTGGCCCAGGAAGCAGCTGGGAGCGATGGGCACGGACACGGAAAATCAAATTGGCCGGTTGGAGCTGTAAGGTGTGTTTCCAGCTCTGTGCGTTCTCGGTGAACGTGGTGAGATTCCTTGTTCCTGCGGAAGGCAAAAATCATCTGAGCTTGGGGAGGAAGGAGAGGAGCAAAAAAGAGGTTAGAGCATGTTCTGGGGGCTGTGCCTCGGTACCTGGGGCTCCCTTCATCAGTACCGTGGGCCGGCTCCTCCGTTGCCTTTTCAGCAGTGCCGAGACCCCCGTTCCCGGTGCCTGCAGTGGTACCTGCAGGGCTCTGCCGGGGGTCTGTAACTGCCCCCCCCGAGGGTCAGGGCAGGCTGGGGCTCACGTTGGTCTCATCCCTCGGGCAACGATTCCCGTGGGTACCAGCGGAGGCTGAGCGAGAAAACCTCCGGGGAGGGAGCGAAGTGCCCGTGTGCGGTGCGAGGCGCGCGTCTCCGAACAGAGAGCAGAGGCAGATGGCGGTCAGGGGTGGTTTTGGATTTCTTCCTAGGGTTTTTCTGTCCTGGAGGCCATTTATTTCCTTGTTCCTCCGTGCAGCCAGCCCGGGAGAGAGGTACTTCCCTGGGCTTGGTTGGGTGCTGCCGGCCAGCAATACCAACCCTTTGCCTTGCACCTTTCTGCCGATAAACCTTAATCCGCCCTTGCGCTAACGGGCAGTGGCCAGGCGGGCAGCCAGGGACGGCATTCCAGTCATAGCTCAGCCAGGTAGGCTGGCAGGAGAAGTCTTGCTTGGCTGGATCCGCGGAGTGAGGTGTGGGAGGAGCAGCCTGCCCTCAGGAAAGGGGTGGCATGGGGAGCGGGGTGTTCCCAGTAGTGCTGGGGCGATGGTCCAGCAGCAGTGGGTGGCACTGGCCGCCCAGGGGTGCAAGAAGGGGGTGGCATCCTTCCTCGGCACGGCTGGGGTGGTCTCTTGTTGCTGACTGTCTCCTCTCTGGGTCCCTGCTCCTGTAACGTTAAGCAGTGCAGCCGCCTTTTTCTTGGTGGCTGTCCTGGTAGAAGAGGACATAACTGATTATTTTTTATTTTTTTTTTTAGATGCTACTATGCCATCGCTGGGGAAAACCCAGAGCCTGGCATTATGCAGCAGACCAGAAAGGTCCTTGCTTTGAATTCGGGATGGATCCTGTAACTCCTGGGTGGCTGCATTTGAAACGGACACCCAGCAGGAGAGGAGCTGGAGAGGGCTGGCTGTGTGCCGCTGCCCAGCCGTGCTGCGGGATGCTGCCGTCCCGTTACGGACCAGGGCAAGCTTCTCGGGAGTCCGCTCTTCCCTGTGTGCTTTCCCCAAGGGAACGGCTCCTTCACTGTCATGTTTTATATAATTAGAATCCTCTTCAGTGATTCCAGTGGCATTTTTATCATGGTGGCCGAGGAGTATTTTTCCTCTTCAGGAGGTGCAGGATTGTACTGTGGCAGTGACGTTTTGCCAGAGGATTTGTTTGGGCTGATCCTTTTTCTGCCACTTCTCGTTCTGTTGGTACCTGAAAACTTTGCTAACGAAGAGATCTGTCAAGGCTATGGGGTCAGAACTGAGTTCTCTTCCTCAGTTATTACCCAAGCAAATCCTTTTGACTGGGCTGCGGGAGCCCTTCGTGTGGCTTGGGTTTGGCAAGAGCTTGGCCTGAGATAGGCTGTAGCTTCATTGGGGACAGTTAGGCTCTTGGAGAGTCAGCCTTTGAGAAAACAGGTTCTTTGTTTTATTTGTCCCTCTCCTGCTTACAGCCAGCTTCTCTCTCAGCTTTCCTTGTTACACTGCGCTGTCTGTTTATGTAGTGGTAAAATCCCTGAGCAAATTGTTTTAACTGATGCTGTTTATCTAAGAGATAAACTAGGATCAGTGGAAGCTCCTGGCAGTTGCATGGGGAAACTCTATCATGAGGAGCCATTTGAGCTCCGTCTAGGTGAGAGCTTCTGCTTCTTTCAGCACAGTTGCCTTCTTAACAAACTTGTCCCAGACCAAGCAGAGGGGCACAGAGACCAAAACTTGCAGAAATCCCCTATTTCTTGCTGCCTTTGTCTTGTGGTCGGAATACCGGTGCAGCAGAGGCATGCTGATGGACGCAGGGCTTTGGGAGGGAGGTGTTTGCTGCCAGCCTGTGCTGGGGTGGACTCTGCCTGGGGGTGCAGTGACCGGGGGCCGTGTCTCTCAAGTGGTCTGCAGCCCCATACCCGCCCCATAGCCTGCTGTTCCCTCTCCCTTACCCCAACCCTGCTTCTCGGCGGGGAGCAACCTCTTCTTCAGTTTCAATGGGTCGTGAAAGCCCGGGAGCTGCCTTCCTCGGTAGTGCCACGTAAGCCATAAACCAAAGCTCAGCTAGTTCTTACAGGGCATCTCTGCAGCAAGAAGAGCATCCGCTTAGTATTTGGAAGTCTTGGAGGATGTAGAGCTAAGTGGATTGGATCAAAGGTGGATTTAGATACGGGGAAACTTCAGCCCCGGGACGTGTGCGGGTACGGCTCCTGCATCTGCGCACGCTTTGTGTGACCGGCTGCTCCGATCGCGGGGTCCTGGAGCTGGGCGATGGAGCCGCTCTCGCCTAGCGGCCCTCCGCTCCGGGGGGCGGCTGGTTTTTCCTCAGCTAAGTAGCCAGGTCACTTGTGGCTTTGTTTAATAGATGTGCTGAGGAGTGAGCTCTTCTGCGCAGGGTTTCCCACCCTCGGCACGTCTCCCTGCCCCCACGAGCCGCCGCATTCCTGGGCAGTGAGGTTGCCTGCGAACGACGACGGCACCGAGATGCTGGACGGTGATGGGTGATGTAACCCCGGTGAGGGAGAGACCCCTTCTCCAGAGGTTGTCCTTTGTCTCTGGCAGCTCTCTGGGGCCTGTTGCCCTCGCCTTTGGTTAAGTCTTCATCCCGGGTGCCGAATTTCTGGGTTCCCACAAGCTTGGGAAGGAGGAGGGAAATCTCCGGTCACTCAGTATGGCTTCTTGCCGCCGTGCCTGGGGACACCAAGTGCACGGTGCCCTGTGCCTGCTGCTGCAAGCCAGGGCAGGAGGGAATCACGGGGCTGGAGTTGGGCCACCCGCTCTGCCGTGTCACTGGCAGGTCTCAGGTTTGGTGGCTTTGGGCACAAGGGTGCGTGGCAGGGAGAGGAAAGATCCTAACAGAGGTTGCCCACTGCAGGGGGCTTCCAGCCTTGCCTTTGAAGAGTAACGCCCGGGTCTCCTAAAAACTGAGCGTCCCTCCGGCCTCTGTGCACGCCTGTCGGCACGCCTCGACGGGATCGGGCAGCCCACAGCCCTTCCCGTGTGGGTGCTGGGGCCTCTTGGCTTTCACTGGGAAAGAAAGGTCAGTGTAAAGGGGTGTGATGCGGAGCGGTGTATAGGAGGTGAATTTGCTCCTGTTAAAGACTGGCGGGGTGGAGGAGCTAGGCAGCGGGCTCAAAAGGGGGCCACTCTTCCGTGGAGACAAGTTAAACTAAGGAATTTGTTGCCAACGGATGGTGTAAGAGCCAGAAATATTAAGGGGCTGAAAAAGGATTAGGCAGAATCATGATGGGTGGGTCAATCAGTTATTTGGCAATCGAGTAAGTTAAGGCAGTTCTGGCTGAGGAGGCTCTGAAGAGCTAACTTCCACATCATGGGATGGTATAGGCAAGCTTGCTCAGCCCTTGCATGGCTCTGGCACTCTTCCATTGAACATCTGCTACCAGCAGGGTATGAACCAGAAGGATCATTGGTTCTGCCACAGTGGCCTCTCTCGTCCTGGTCTCTCCTCCAGCATCGTCACCGTAAGGTTTGGAAGAAGAAGGTGAGCTGCAGCGTGGGAGCAGCGGCTGTCGCCCGCTTGCCGTCCTCAGGCACGGTGGCGGGGGAATACAAAGCCAGGCTCTCGTATGGGATCTGCCGAGACTTCAGTCCCCCCAGTGCTGCAACCCCAGTCCCCCCAGTGCTCCCTCCTGGGGTGGCCTGGTGTGCCCCAGCCTGCGAGGAGCGGGGAGGCTGCACGCCTGCCTGCGTGTGCATGCTTGGGTGCTCTCTTGTTTGCAGGGCGGGCGCATGGCTTCCTCGGCGCAAGGCTGGGCAGGTCCTCGTGCTGCAAAAACTTGCCTAAGAAGCTGCCTCTCTCCTCAGTCCCCTCCTGGCCTGCTTTCCCTTCCCTTGTGCCCGTCCTCCCCTGCGTTGCTGGCCCAGGAGGCTGCAGGTTTTGGGGTGGGTGATCTCTTGGCCGTTTGGGCCGTGGGTAGCGCTCCATCCTCGGTGTACCTCTCCCTGCTCCGCTCCACGCTGCAGGTCGGAAGGAAGGAAGGAAGGGGGATGCAGCGGCATCCCGGTGAGTCCTATTTGAGCCTGTGTCCCGGTTTGTGGTTGCAGCGCCCAGACGAGGGTGGCAACGCTGGCAGAACGGCTCCGCTCTGTTCTTGCCCCTGCGGGAACGTTGGCAAGACGAGGAGATGGGGTTGAATCTCTCTCTCTCCCTCTGCGGTGCACAGAAAGGACAAATCTCTGTCACACTCGCTTGCCAGCGCCGAGCTGGAAGGGTCAGAGTGCTCTGCAACCCTGCCGCAAGGATTTGGCTCGAGGACCCTTAAATGCGTAGGGAGTATACGGCTCCTTCTCCAGCCTTTTTTTTCCCCCCTTCCCCTGCCCGAGACCGTTCTCCCTCACGGCATGCGTGCGCTCTGTTTGCGTAACCTGTTCTGGCATGTGCCCTGGTCAGGTGGATTATGTGCGGCAGAGCTCTGCCAGTCTGGAATGCCAGCTATGCATCCCCTGAGCGCCCCTGGATGCAGAGGCAGACGCTCCTTTTAACGATGCCAGTAGCTTCCAGTAGCTTTCCTGCAGCACCGGTGCCTTTGGGAGAGAATTTGGGCAATGTCGGAGCTTGTCGAAGGATGTGAGAGCGGAATGCTAGGGAGGCAGCACCTCTGCCGAGCTGGGGAAGGTGCCCAGCCGAAGAGCAGCACTGGTGCAAAGCTAGGTCTGGTGGTTAGGGTGTGAGGCTGCTGGAAAGCAGTTGGCATCCCTGCCTTGCCAGGGGCTTCTTGTGTGAACTTGTTTGGGTGCTGCGAGGTTGGGAGCTATTTCTCTCCTTCCACGGGAGACGTGGGAGGCTGTGGGGTGGGGAGCTGCAGCAAAGCTGGGGTTGCAGAGTGCCTGTGGAGCACCGGCAAGGAAAGGCAGCGCTGGCCCTGGAACGGCTGGGAAAACTCAGGGCACAGTCCCTGCGAGGGAAGAATCGGGCTCTGCCTTCCGAGGCGGCTGCCGCTGGCTTAGCAGTTCACGTCCGCAGAGTAGAAGCGTGATGTCCTGCGCGCACGTGCTTCCCGCAGAGTTCCCCTTCCCTCCCTCGTCGGCTGTTGTTCATGTAAAAAGGTTTTTTAATCTCTTTACGGAGAGAACTGCTGGTTATTTTCCACTGACACCCAGGCGGGACTGCGCCAGGCACAGCACTGCACTGTTCTCCGCAGGAAGCGGAGGGTGAAACTTCTAATCCTGTAGAAAAAGCAGTTTTCCATCTGAGGCAATGCTGAACTAGCCTGCAAATCCATGTTCTTTCAGTCCTGCCCCAGAGCAGCGGGTTCCTGGCTCCCGCCTGGTACCAGGGGTGTAGTGGGCAGGAGGGAGTTAATTCCTGTGATGTTCTCATAGGCAGTGCAGTTATTCTTAGAGGGCTGGGCAAATCCTACAATATTATCAGGGTTCCTGCAGTCCTGTTGCCAGGGTTTGTCAGTAACCCCTAGGGACCGAGGCGTATATTTAGCTCTCGGAACAAGCCCTGTTTTGCTTGGTGGAATAGTATGGCTGGAGATAGTTTCCTTGGAGGATGCTGAAGGAGTACCCTGTGCCTGTAGAGATACTTCTCTCGAAAAGCAGAATTCTGCTGTACTTGCTCGGGTCTCCCGCTCACAGCTCTGGCTCATCGGCTGGGGCTGTGCTCCACTGCTTGGACCGAATCTTTTGGGTTAGGTGGTTCAAGTGCTCACCTTCGCCTCTGGACTGTGCTGTCACTCAAGGCAGAAGAATTGCAAGGTCCGTATCAGCTGGCTATCTGAAGCTGAACTCACTTGTTCCCAGACTTCTCTAAGGGCCCCTGTTGGTGCCCAAAAGCTGAACTTACGAGGTTATTCATAGGTGTTCACAGCGTGGCATGGGAGCGGAAAGCTGGGATGAGAGGGGTGCCAATGGTGGAGGTCCCGCTGTTTCTGGTAGCGGAGGCTTTTGTCCCTTCAGAACACTTGTGAGAACCACTGCCTTATCCTGAACAGGCGCTGCAAGGCTGAGCCCCCTGGTACGTCTCGCGTGGCCAGACGCGGTACCGGGGGTCTCGGTGCTCCTTGGAGCAGTGCTGCGTAACGCTGGCGTGTAAGCTGCGTGCAGCCTTCTTCTGACAGGTGAACCAGAGCAGTGAATAGCAGACGCGTGGGGCAGAGGGATCTGCGTGCTTCCCGGCCAAGCCCTGATGTTCGCGGCGATGTGCCGCACCGGCTCGTCCCTCTCTTGTGTCTCAGATGAACGGAGCCCTGGGCTCACCGCGGCAGGGCTGGCAGTGGTTTGCGCAAAGCTCCTCCGTCGGGCCTTGCCGCGTGACAGCCCTTCTTTCAGCTTTGTAAAAAACCTTCCTTTTCTGCCAGTTTTACATGTTTAAATTATTGCATAGATGTGGCAGAGGGCTCCGGTCGCGGCTTAGATAGTAGAGGTGGCACTGCCAGACTGCAAATGAGGCTTGTCACTCATTATTCCTTTCTTCCCTCCCTGCTGCCTTAAGCTGGGCTTTGCAGCAGCAAAGCCCCATGTGCTGGGCTCATCTGTGTCCCTATTGAGCTCTGGGGCTCTTTTCAGGGGGGAGAGGATGGTGAGGGGAAGCGGGGAGGGGGTGGCCGTGGGCTTGCTGGAGCTGGGAAGAAAAGCAGCTTTGTGAGGCTGCCCTGCCCCGTCAACCCAGAAAACGCCTGGCCGGAGCGTGGCGTTGATGCAAGCACCTTCCTCTCTTCGCCGTGCTGCCTGGGAGGGTGGCGTGGTCTGGCCTGCTGGGAGATGGAACCGAACTTGTTCAGCTTCTCAATGCTCTGGCTAGAAAGATCACTAAAGGTGGGGAAGTGGCTAGAGAAATATGATGGAAACTCGCTTTCTGGGCTGGCCTGTCTGAATCAACGGTAGCAACTTGCACAGAGCATCTTACCTGTCCGCGCAGACACGGAGAACAGCCTGCTCCCTCTTCTGCTTAGAAGCTGCTTATCTACTTGAAAGCAGTTGATCGCCTCTCCCCTCCAGTGCCGTTCCTCTAGATTGAGCAGCCATGGCTCTTTTGGTCTGTGCTAGTCTGTCATGGATTCTGGTTTCCAGGACCAAAATCCATGTTAGCAATGGATTGCTACTGCTTTTCAGATTGCATTTTTCAGCCTGCTTACTTGTGTCTGTTGCCTGTTGTGCTGGATGAGGTGGATAATCTCCAGCTTGCAGGTACCTGGGAAAGGCTTTTGCTCTCTGGGCAGGCTGAGGTAAGGGTTAGAACTGCTACCCGCTGAGCACGCGTGCAGGGAGCCGCTTTGTTGGGATGGCTCTCCTTGGAGCCCTAACACAGGTTTGGGGCAGTCTGTACCACCCAGTTTGCGCTCTGCTGGTGTGATATCTGTAAAAGGCAGCGTGTGCTGGGAGTGGAAAACAGCTGCCATTTGGTTATTCCATGGACCGCATGCAGTCTGCCTTCCATGGAAATTAAATTCTTTCCCACTTTATCTACCGGATATATCCTGTTGTGAAGTTTGTTTGGTGTTTTTATCTCCTGTAGTCCATCTTTGTTTTGGAGCCACTCAGTGGAACATCAAAGGCTGGATTTTCCCACCCACTTACTCGGGGAAGTACGCAGCTGGCTGAGCCTAGGGGCAGTGCCGCTTTATGGTAAAGCAAGAGTCTCCATTGGAGCAAGTGCCCGCTTCGCTTCTACATGCACTGAGGGATGTTGAGCAATAACCCAGGCCAACCTTAAAGGTACTGACAGAGTCTCCTGGGCAAGCCTTCAAACCTGGGAATGTGAGAGAGAAGCTTCTGCCTCCAGAAGTGGCTCTAGTAAATAGAAAAAAAAAAAAAAAAAAAAAAAAAGGATGTCTGAGTTTAGACCCCATATCAAAGGGATGTGATCACTGATCACTTTCTCAGGCCTTCCCTGAGAAGTTCTTGGCCCCCAGATCAAATCGCATGTCCGGATGGCAGACTGCACGTGGACCCCGGTGGGGCAGAGGGGTGAGGGCTTCAGGTGCCTGGGCACCCCTCGGCACCTGAGGGCAATTTTTCCTGCCTGCCTGGGGAACGATTGGAGCAGGTTCCTCGGACCTGGGGCCGCGGGGGCTGGCGCTGCCGAGCCTGGCAAGGACCGCTCTCCGCGCGTGGCAGGATCCTGCTGCTTATGGCTTCTGAGGTACCACCTGCATTACGAGGGACGGATGGCAAGACCCGAGAGGGTCTTACAGACCCAGGGTGGTCCGTCACCCCGGCTGTAGGCGGCAGCTTTCCCGTTGCTGGAGAGAAGATGGGACTCTATTCGGAGCGAGCTGCTTGGAGCCAGGAGGCTCTGGGGTGGTGAATGGTGGCTGGCAGATGGGCTGACAGGCTTGGATCCCTGCCTCGCCTCACCTCACCTGCGGGGAGACATTCTTCTTGCATCTGCTCATCAAGCCCCGTGCTGGCTAAGGTTCACCTGCCACCTCCTTGGTCTTTTTTCCCCCGGGGAAAGAGATGAGATGTGCTCCCTGTGGCAGCCCAGGCTCAAGCTATGCAGCTGCATTCGCGGTGTCTTCCCTCGGTTTGCTTCCCTGCTGCACGTTGGCTGCCCGTGCCGGGCTGCTGCCGCGGGCAGGGATCGGTGGGGCCGTGCCCCGTTTCGAGGGGGTCTTAGCTGCAGTCCTCTGTCTGAGCTGGGGAACGAACCGAAAGCCTTTCCAGCTAGCTAATGCTGATACTGCTATTGTTATAAGGCTGTGGCTCTAGCTAAAAACCAAACACGCCACTACTAATGGCTTCCTCGCAGAAGCCTGGAAGGGTGCTCTGTAGGAGCTGGCTGTCTGATGTGGCGCAGGGTAAACATGTACTTCCCAATCTCACACCGTGTGGTTTTTCTTTTCAGATGAACTTGGTTTTTCTCTCCCCAAGCGTGCCGAATTCTCATCCCCTGGGAGAGGAGCTGTCTTGCTTCCTTATCCTTCCCTGCAGGGTCCTGCCACAAGTTCTGATCTTGCTGGGGCTTTGACAGCTCCCTGGTTTGCAGGGTGTTCCTCTCCTTGGCAGGGCAGTTCCCAGGCCAGCTCGCGTTCCAGGCGTTATTTGCTAACAAACTGCAGGAGGGATTTCTGAGCTGCCTCGCTGGGATGAAGGGTACAGCCATACATCTTGAGCTAGCCTGTTATTTTAAAGCTGCCGTTCCTTTTGCTGCTGCCGTGGGCACCTCTGAAGAGGTGGTGTGCTGCAGACAAGCCCAGGTACCTGCTCTGCCTTCCCCGGGGTAACACCTTGTTTGCTCAGCAAAAGGGAGAGAAACAGCAGCTTGCTTGGTGCTTGGTTGTGCTGCAGCACTCGCTCCTGTGCTTGCACATCCGACGTAGCTCTCTACAGCAAGCTCTCGAGTGCTCTTTGGGGCAAAGCACTAGGAGTGCGTCTGTTCTCAGCAGGGTTTCACAGCAGCATGGGCAAATTGAGTTGGACAGAACACGACCCTTCCATTTGTGGGCGAATGTGAAGCTGGTAGATAGAAATAGCTCAGAGATTTGTTAGTGGATGAAGCTTTGGTTGCCTGGGAGCATCTCTGCTTTGGATTCAGGCGGGGGGGGGGGGGCATATCTGCCAAATTCCTCCTAAACTCTGCCTTCGTCCCAAGCTTCCTACCGACACCAGCTGATCTACTTCATGCTCTTCTGGCTCATGAGAACCCTTGCCTGCTGAGCTCAGAGCTGCTGGCTGGAACCCAGTTCCCAGGCACTGAAGCAGGAGGGAATCTGAAGAAACCCAGGCTGGAATTGTTTTTCTAGACTGATAATTTCTCCCAGACAGCTCTCAGTTAGACTCCTAGCCAGCTGGACTTGCACTTTCTTTGCCCAAGGGAGTCTTTTGTAGATGTGGAAGTGCAGCCCGGCTCCCTTGGGGCTGCGAGTGATGCTTTCAGCAGCGTCCCATCCTGCAGCTCTGCTTGTGGCATCTGGATTTAAATGCCACGGAGCCAGAAGGGAGCGGGGCAGGGCTGGTGGGAGAAGCTGGCTGTGACTGGAGGGTGCGTGGATGGTGATGTATAGCCTTACAAAAACTGGAAGCATCCTCTGCTCAGGGGTACAGTTCTGGGAACAGCCTTGCCAGTGGGAGTATAGGGTGTGCAGTGTTGCCTTCTGCATTAAGTGTAGCTGCTCTGAACTCATCTCAACTTGTCATCACGCCCACCCAAGTGCTACTGTCATGCGGAGTCCAGTGCAGGAACTGCAGGTCCATCTGGATTTAACCCTTCTTCCCCACATACTCGTTTTCCACGGAGCGTTGCCTTTGTGCTTCAGGCTGGGCTTTTCCAACTCTGCCTACAGGAGAGCAGCCAGAAGAGCGGAGGAAACAAAAGGAAAGAGATGCTTTAAGGTGGCAGCCGGACCATTCCTGCTGGTGCAGGCCTGTGGGCAAGCTGCCTCTGAAGGGCAGGAGGCTGCGTTCATGCCCCCAGCCTCCTGCCTTCCCACCCGGAGGGATGGTGGCCGTGCCTGTGTCGTCTTGTGGCACCTTGGCGAGCGTGCTGGCGTTCTCTCGCTCCCGCAGAGCCTGGCCCTGCTCTCCGGGAGCATCGCGCTTGGCAGGGGCGGCTGGCGGTGGTGCTGGGAGCGCCGGGCTCTCGGGTGCCCAAAGGGAGCTGCCTGCTCCCGGCTGCGTGCGCTGTTACGCCGTCTTTGCAGAAAGAGGAGGGTGTGATTAAACGCTTTCTTCCTCCCCAAAGCGAGGATGTCGGACATCCCACCCCCCTGCGCCCAGCTGAAGCGTGGGAACCCTTTGGAAAAGTGCTGCCCCCGGAAATCGGTCCCCCCGAGCGGGTCCGTGTCTTTCTGCCAGAGGATGAAGAAGGGAAACAGCAGCGTGGACCGGAGCCCCTGCCCTGTGAACCGGGACAGCGAGCCTCCAGCCCCTAGGGACCCTCTGGGCCATCGCATCTGTCGCAATAAGAGAAAATACTGCTCTGGGGCTTCTGTTTCCCTAGCGGAGTCCGGTGGCTGGCTGGCTGGCTCCTTCGCACATATTCCGTGCCTTTTGCTCCGCTTTCCAGCGGGGGCTTTTCCTCCCCCGCCGCAGAGGTCTGCGCTCTGACCCTCTGCGCGCAGATTTGCGAGGGCTGGGCTGCAGAGGACGGGCGCTTTCGGCGCTGCCCTGGGTTAGGCTGTCTATGCAGAAGGGTCCCGGGGGTGCGCATCCAGCCACTTCTGGGCTAGCGAGGCAGTGGTTCCTGTCCCAGGGAAGGAGAGGGAGGACACCGAGGGGTTAGGCTGCTGGGGCTTTTATGCAGGAGACCCCGCTTGCCTTTCGGAGCTCCGGGTGCAGGAAGGGGAGGTTTGGGAGCAACCCGCTGGGAGCATGCGCTGGGGGAGGAGGAAGGATGCTGCCATGGCTGTGGAAGGGCACTGAGGATGCACACAGCTTTAGCGGGACGTGCACTGTTTCTGCAGGAGGACGCCTTGCAGAGGGACCTCAGACGGCCCGGCACGGTGGGAGCTTTGCGCAGGGAATGCCGGCTTTGCCAGAGGGAGTTTCTGTTCCTCCTCCTGGCCACCCAGCCCGGTGGCTTCTGTGCTGTATTAAGTGGGGCATAACGGGACTTCAGCGAGGTGGGACTCTCCGGGGCTTTGCTCCCCGCTCTGCCAGACGGGCTGGCCTCTGCGTGGCACCTCGCTCCCTTATAGCACGGGACGCAAGATAGCGTTACGTCTGAACGTATACGCGTGTACCCTTCGTGTCTCCGGCCCGTACGACCAGCAGTTGGTGGGGCTGGGAATCCGCGCTGCCGTGTCTCCGAAGTCCAACCCGCGCTGCCACGCTCCTCCGAAGCGACAGCCGGTCCTCTACCAGCGTGACGGCGCGTATACGAGGATAGAGTTGAAAGGAGCTGGCGCTTGCTTGAAGCCTGCCTCAGATTAAAGGCTTTTCCTTCACAGTAAATCTTGCATGTCTTACATCTTAATGTGTTACATTCTTTGCCCTGGAGCGGGGCTGGAAACCGGCCACTGTAACGCTGACCTGTTACAGGAATCACGCCTGCGTACGACGTGGGAGATCTGGGTGTCGTGCTGGATGCTGCTCCCAACTGGGGTGGGAACCAGTTGGCCTCGCCATGTGGGAGCCTTGGTCAACGGGACGGGCGAAGTCACAGCTCGGGCTGTGGAAGCTGCGTGGTGAGGCTGTGGGGTCTGCGTGGCACTTAATGCCCGTAGGGGACAGATAATTGGCTCTGCCGGTTCGTTTCAACTGCGTCTTGACTTGTATGCGCGTTTCGGGCGTTCGGTGGTTGTTTCAAACTAATCCTAGCGCTAGCTCTGCATCTGTAGCTAATGGCGGTTTAACACCAGTTAACAGCCTTGCAGTTCAGACAGATGGTCTGACTACGCTACGGGGGTGTCAAAATACAGGAATAATTGTTTACAGGCAGAAAACTGCCTACGTGGGAATCGACACCCCAAATTTCTCGGCGTTTGTTCAGAAGGAGCCCGTGGCCTCAATCGATAAAGGATGCGTGCGGCGGGCTCCCTCTCCCAGAGAAGGGGCTGTCGGAACGGCTTAAAGCCAGGAGAATCGTGGGGCTGGAGAAGGGAGAGCCGTCACCTGGCGTCACGGGGCAAGCAGCGTGACCTGGCCAGGCTGGCGGGCACTGTCCACGTTCTCCTGGAAAGCGAGCGCTTAGAGGGCAAGATGCTTTACGGTGGCACGATGGAGCGTGGCCCCCTGCTTCTGCGTGTTGCGGGGATGGTCGCAGGGCAGGCAGCAGGTGAAGAGCGAGAGAGGTGGCTGCAGGAGCGTGGTCTCTCCTGCCCTGCCTTGGCGGAGAGTAGCAGGGCACATTCCTCTGCCCTGACTTCAAAGGTTGTTGCTGCATATACAGAGCCCAGCAGCCTTGGCAACCCTTGCTGGCTAGAGCGTTGGCAGCAGCTGTTTGCTGCTGTTCCCCAGCTCTGCTGGGCTCTCGCTGCCCTTTTGGCCTTACCGCTTTGGGAGAGATGCCCGCTCCCTCGCTACGGGAGCCAGGGTATGTGCTGTGGGTATGTGACTCTGCTTTCCCCAGCCTGCTGCTCCCAAACCCCTTCCAGGCGGTTTACGTTGGCGTCTTTTCTACCTGCTGTCTGTCCTGTCCACCGTGCTGACCTTAGGGGAATTTCGGAGTGCCTCGAACCCGCGTTTCAGTCTCGGCACCCTTTTGGAGGGGTATCTCCTCATTCGCCGAGGAGGGAAGCTGCAAGAATGACACCCTCAGCTTAGGTCCTTGTTAAAATGGAGCGAGATCGACCCGGTCCCAAGGGCATACCCACTGGTAGGATGGGACGTGGCCCCTGATCTAGAGCACCTTTACGCCACACCATAGTCCCGTGGGGACACGCTGCATCTTTATGGGAGGAGCGGACAAATAGGTGGTCACCTGAAAGAGATAGCAAGGGGACTTATCAGGATTCGTAACTACTTTATCAGGGCTGGGGCAGGATCAGCAAGCGCAAGCCTAAGTCGTCCTCCATTGTCATTTCTCTGTGCAGTTGACAGAACTGTGTTTGTTCCTGTTGCTTTATATGCCAGCGCTGGGTGGGGAGGGGGTATTGCGTAGGGACAGCAAGCTGCTCTCTTCAATCGGGAGCAAACCTTTCTCGTGCCTACCGTTTGCATCCTTAGGTCGCCTCAGGCGAGTCCCTGATGTCCCGTGGTTTCTCCCCTGATTTAAGCAGAGCAATATCCCTGTGTCTCCAGGGGAGGGTGAGAGAGAGAGCTGGGTTGTCCGGAGTGCTGGTGGAGGTGTTGGGGCTTTTCCAGCCCTGGCTGCTTGCCCAGCATTTTCTGAGCCATCCAGGTGACTTCAACTGCATAACCCTGTCCCTGTGCTGGGAGCGTTGCTGCAGCCCAATTAGGAGATTAAAATCTGCTATTAGGAAATGAGGCTGATGCAGTGTGGGCCAGCGGTAGTTTCTTGCTTTCAGCTCCTCCAGCTGATTGTGGCTCACTGCCTCCCTCAAGTCTCCTGAGCTTTGTCCACCAGATCCCAGCCCTCCGAGGGGACTGCAGAATAAGTCTCTTGTAATAGTTGTGCGTTCCCCCCTCCCCGAGCGTTTCAGGTATATCCATTGCAGCAGAGAGGAAAAGGGGTCTGACTGTGTTGTACGGAACAGACATTATGGGGAGGTTGTAGAGGAAGAGGTGATAATGGAATTGCCAGCAACAGCCTTTGGAGGTCCTGCTAGTCTTTGCCGCGTAAATTAGGTGTCTGGCGCGCGTGGTAACGCAAGACAGATGGACCTGGGACCTCTAGGGCAAGAGAGTCTGCTTACTTGCTCGCCTCTGTCTCTTTTTCTCTCTGCCAAGATCCCATGTAATACCCTGGCCGCCGCACTGCAGAGCGCATGCCTTCGGCACAGAGAGGTCTGAGGCTTTATGGAAATCTAGTGTGAGGGGTGTTGCCAGAAGAGAAATAAACTTGGTCGCTACTTTCTTCCTCCCCATCCTCGCTGCGTGTGCATCCTTCAACTACTCTGTGTCCTGGGCTGCACCCTTGGCAGTACCCCTCCATCCTGGCAGGGCTCCTGGTAGATGCCGCTTGGATGTTTCTTTGGCAGATGGATCCTTTTCCCTTGAGGTGTGTCACCCATTTCATACTGCGCTAACTGACGTTACCCAGCTGTGCTTCTCGCCACCGTGCCCCTTCCCTGCCACCGAGTACGTTCTTTGCGTGGGTTTTAGCGGGCACCTCCTTCCTTGTCTGGTGGGCTCAAGCGCTGCTCGGGCATCTCCCCTTCCTGGGGAAAGGCAAATGCTCTTTTGCCACTTATTCTGTCTGCTTTCCCCTTTATTGGGTTAACTTTTGTTGCAGCACACGGAAAAGGAGGCGCGGGGAGGACTCAGGGTGCTCCACAGCGTTGTTCTGTAGGGGCCAGGCTTGTCAGCAGCGTGGCAGGAACGGGGGACTCTGTTGTCCTCTGTGCCACTGATAAGGCTTATCTGCCTTCTGCTGTTGTCCCTGCAGATCTGCAGGGGTCAGGGTTTCTCCCTTGCTTTTATCCAGGCTGTTCTTCACGGGGCTTTGATCTGCACCGTTTCTCTGGCTGGGTGAGGGGTGATGCTTTGCAGGGCTGCTCTGGGGGGGGCTGTGCGGGCTTCTGGGGGTGAGCCAGAGTGGGGTGAGGAGTCGGACGCAGGGGCTGGCTGAGCACAGGGGCTCCTTGCTCGCCCTGACTCCGGCAAGCTTTTCTCCACGGCCAGTGGAACCAGCCTGTGCTGCCCAGGGACGAGCGGGGCAGAGCGGTTCTGCTTGGCAAGTCTGGGGGCAGAGTTTACTCTGGTCTGACCGACTGTTTTTGCTCTGTTTTTTTTTTTTTTTTTTGCATGTGCTGTCCTCTCCCACGTGGATTCTGGATTATTCATTACTAGGTAAGAACAGCATTTATCTCCTTTCTTGGACTGAAAGTGGGGCAGGGAGGCTGGGACGCATTTGGTCTTGACACACAAGGACGCCTTGTGTGATGGGAACTTACAGCTTCAAGGGAGCGGAGTATGTGTGCGTGGGAGGCTGATTACTTGGATCAGGCTGTTCCTGGGCAGTCGCTAGCCCAGCCAGCGGCGAGCACGTGTGGGTGCCTGGACGGCTTCTCGGCGTGGAGGGGGCTATCTTACGCGGGTGGCAAGGGTGAGCAGAGCACACGGGGAGAGGGGGGCAGAAAGAGCACGTCCCGTTTGCCCGCTGCCACAAAAGAAACTGCCTCTGCCCCTTTCTCCTTGTTGTTAGAGGCGTGGGAATAAACCTTCCGTTTTGCAGAAGCGGGACGGGCTGTGCCTCGGTATCAACTGCTTGGTTAGGCATCAGTGGCTGGGGAGGGATCAGGAAGATGGAGATAAGGGTACCCGGAATGCTTTAAACTGGGGGCTGTCTTTCTCCCGTGTCTCTGCACCAGCAGCCACAGTCAGTAGTGATGCTTTCCATCCCAGGAAAGGTGACAGGTCTGGCTTCTCTTGATGCTCCCACGTTCCCGCTGCATGACCGGGACCCACACCAGACACCCCCTGTAGATGGATTGAACCTTTCTTCTCTGTTCGGTTTTAAATCTTCTAGTAAAAAATAAAAATAAATAAAAACCTTGGCCTTCTCGGCTTCCTGCTAGGACCATTAATGCTGTGCGATCACAGAAAAGAGCCCAGCTTGTCTTCCTGGCCCTCCTGCGGGCCGAAGTGATGCAGAGCCTTTTGAGTTGTGCAGAAGTTCTGCAGGAGAGCGTGTTAGGGGCAGGCAAGAGGAAATGCTGAGAGTTGCAGGACTCCGAAGCAGAAGGGAGCTAGCGCTGTCGGATCCTGTCAGGCTTTTGCTTTGTACCACCGGCAGTACGTTGGCTTAGAGAAGTAGGGGGGAGGCAGTTTTTAATGAAGCTTATTTTGGTTTTTTCCTTGTTTTACCCCTAAGGCTCTGGAGTGGGCAGCTACAAGTCCTTCACTGAACCTCACTGCCAGCTCTGCTGGCCTCTGTTGTTGGCCCAGAACCTGTTTGCTTGGAGTGACTGGCTGCCGCTTCTCTAATCCTGCTTTACCTGGCTGTGGGCTTTTGTGCCATGCTGTCTTCCAGCCTGTTTCCTTTTGGGCTAGTGATCCCTTATAGTAGTCCTGTTTGCTCACAGCATTTTGCAGCTAGAGACTGTTCTGCATCCTGGCATCTGTCTCTTGGATTTTGCTGTAGCCTTAAGAACGTAGTGTACCTGGAAAGGACTATAAATCTCTCATGGTTTGCTACTCCTGGTCCAGAAGATCTCATGGTAGTGGGAGATGTGCTGTGGGTGCTCTCCTCCCAAATGCTTGTGTGCTAGACCTGGCCTGTCTTGGTGGATCAGGGAGGAGATGCCCTGGGAACCGGAGCCCTCCATCCTTGCCTTGTGGTTCTGTCTTTTGCCTGGTCTCCTGAGCCTGGACTCATGCCGTAGTCCTCGGCCTTGGCGCTAATCGCTGGGCACAACAGCTGTAGTTTGGTCCTCGTTACATCCTCTTGGAAGAGGGAATGTGCTGGCCCTGCTGTGAGAAGAGAGCCCTGAGAGCGAAGGCAGCCTCTGCCCTGGCTCTCCTTGCAGCTGGAAGGGCGGTTGTTTTCCCTGTAAGGGTTACACGAGAATGAGCGTGCGGAGCAGTGAACGCTCGGTGCTAGTATTACTGCTGGGAGCTTTTTGGAGCATCTGTCTGTTCTGAAGTGCCAGCTTGTTCCTTTACCAAGAGGAGAAAAGGGTCAGCTTATGCTTAAAAGGAAAGTGTGAGGTTAATGGTCAGTGCAAGTGCAACATTCTCACTCCCTGATAACTTCCCTTCTGGAAACAAAACCCACGCGGGTTTGACTTCGGTAAAGATCAATAGGCTTTATAGAGGCTGTTCAAAATCTTCGGGGTCAGTTGGTCAAGTGGGGTGAATTGGGAGAGCTTTGCCAAAGGTTATAACACTTAATTGGTAACAGTGCCCCCAGTTTGGTGCTGTGATTTAATAGGAAACCTGACCCTCTCCGTGCAGCCTCTGGAGCCCAGCTGTGCTGGGAGAGCAGTGGCCTGGGAACGGCTGGCAGCTGCCGAGGGTGCCGCTAAACAGCTCTCGCAGAAAAGCCCAATAGGGTTTGATAGCCTTGGCAGCATTTTAAGAGCACTAACGCCAGCTCTAGCCTGTAATTTTTTCCCGGTCTCTGCTGTTTTCCTCGTGTGTGTTAGGTTATCTGATGGCCCAACCAAGGGCCACCCCTCCTGCATCGCAGATGCTCTGGGGAAGCACGTTTTGGCCTTTTAAAGACAACGTGGAGTCTTGCAATTTAAAATACTGATTCCTAAAAAATATCGCCATTTGTCTTGGGTTTCCTGGGCTATAGGGTCGCTCTCTTCGGGAGAAACTTAATTGGATGTGGCAGTTCGCTGTTAGGAAGGAGCCGGGCAGCTGTGGGCTGAGGCTAGGAGCGGGAGCGAGCCAAGCCCTTCGCTGTCGCTCCGGGAACGGGGTGCTTGCCGGGTGCAGGACCCCCAAAAACCCTTCTCCCCCACGGCCGTACCAAGCCGTGCTCCCCTGCCTGCTGCTCCGGGGGCCACCTTTTTGCTCCCGCAGTGCCGCTGTCACGTCTTCTTGCCAGAACCGCGGCTTCCCGGAGCGCGGCGCGTTGAGAAGGACCTTGGCCACCGGCATCGGGCATCCTGGAAGGGACTGTGGTAGTAGTGCTGTCCTTGAGGCATACGTCTGCCTGCTGCCCTCTGCTAGAGGCTGGCTTACGCTGGAGGGTTTGTCTGGATCCCACCTACCGGGAGACGCAAGGCTTTGTTCGTCTGTGAAGTGCCGTGCCCATGGGTGAAGATGCGACGCGAAGCAGAAATAGCTGGGGAGGGAAGACACCGCTTAACTCGTGTGAGGAAGGGGTCAAGTGAGCTGCCTTGCTTGGCTCGGCGCGGGAGCCCGTTATGGTGCTGTGCTCCTGCTGTGGGCTGCTGGGACGGGAGGAGTGGTGGGGAAATGGTGGAGCTTAAATGGGTTGGAGGAGGTAGGGTAAATGCAGGCTTTGTGCCGGAATCAGGTGGGAGTGGGATTAGTAGGCTGACGATGGGGAGTAGTGCAGGATGTTATTTCAGGGTCTGCATTAAACAATTAAAAGGGAATTTTCTTTAGCCAGAGAGAACGGAGTTAAATGCTGTGAACGGAGGCAGCTGCTTGTGCTGTCTGCCCTACATGGGACTCTGGCAGTGACAATTCTCCAAAGGGAAAGAGAATGAATTTTAATGAAACCTTGAAAGACTTTAAATTTTCATGTTAACGTCAATTATTCAGGACAGTCGAAAAGCAACCTTAAAGCTTCATAAAAAGAGAGGAAAAGAAGAGGCCAGTTTGATTTTTTTTTTTCTTTTTTTTTTAGATTAATTGATTTGCATTTTGTTCCACCGCAGCGAAACATGGACGTTTTAAAGACACTGGTGTTGGTTATTGCTTCTGACAGCAGTGCTGAGGAGGAAGGATATTAGGAAATGAGTTATGTACTGCCTGGGGCATGGTAGAGGTACCAAAAGAGCCCAGTGGGGCAAAAGACTGTTGTCAAGGACACGGGGGCAGTATCCATACTGGGCAGCTAATGGGATTGCAGGCTGACTGCTGCACTTGCTGCTCAGCCCAGAAAATTGCCTGCGTGGGAAGGACCCCGTGTGCTTTTAGCCTCACCGGTTCCCTGCGACGCTTCTGTTAGCGTGTGGACTGGATGTCCCTGGCTTGGAGGCAGGGGCTGCAGTCCTGGCCCGAGAAATGCGTTCCCACTTTCTGACCTAGGAAGGGACGGTATGAGCCAAGGCACGGCTTGTACCGAGCGTGATGCCTGCCCGTGGCTCTGTCCCGGTTGAGCCTGGGCGCTTCCACAAAGGGTGGTACCCAAGCGGGGGTACCTCTGCTGTGGTGGGCTTTCCACCCCGCTGCAGCTGAGCATCCATCCCAGCAGCTGAGGCTGAGCCCGTGGAAGCGGCCGGGATGGCGAAGAGGACAAGTGCGTGGTTCCATCGCCTCCCGGCCAGCTGCGCAGAGGGTGCGAAAGCCGTGTTCGGGCTCTCGGGTGGGTCTGGTCTGCTGCTGCCGGGGCTTACGTCCCACTAAGACATCCGTGGGCCCTGCAGGATGGAACCTTCTGCCTCTCCAGGGACTTGTAGAGGGACCAAAAAGCACCTCTCGTTATCCAGCCGGCGGTACAGGCGTTCAGAGTGCCACGCTGCGGAGAAGGAGATTCCCCCGGGACCGCGTGCTCGGGCTTGGCAGCGGCGAGCGTGAAGAAACGACGGGCAAAACGCAGGGCTGCCTGCCTGCCTCCTGAGCCCGCTCCCCGCCGCGGGGTGGAAGGAGCCGTCGGTCGTGCTCAGGCGGGTCCTGCTGACACGCAGCTCGCTTTTGGCGTGGGGTCTGCGCCCGTGCTCTGCCCGTGACCCCGTCTCTCGCTTCGGACGGCCCCGGCGTTGAGAGCATCCTCGATTCCCACGGATTTCAGCAGCCCGACGCGCTGCAGCCTCGGCTCTCTCGGCTCTTGGAGGGGGGATGCCGTGCATCTGCCTGTGCCCACGGGCCTCGCTTGCGCTGGTTGCGCGGCTCGCTTCCTTGAACAAGGCGCTCGCTTCTCTCTTGGTCCTGCGGTCTTTCTCATTCCCCTCTCACTAAAGCCCAGGGCATCTGTCTGCATTTCTTTTTCGGATCCCCAGCAGGCTGATGCCTTGCCTCCCTTTGAGGGTGCCCCACTGGTGCAGAGGGGCTCCGTAGCACAAACACATCTTTTATTCCCTGCTGCTGAGAGCTGCCAGGCCTGGCTCTCTTCCCAGAAAGCAGTGCTAGTTTAGAACATAAGCAGCTATTGTCTTAGCCCTGGAGACTGCGATCTGAGCTCTGCTCGCGTTGCGGGGGGGAGAGGGGATGCGGCATGCTAAAGGGACTTGAGAAAGGAGCCCAAGGAATACGGGAGATTTGCAGGCTCTCCATTATGCTCTTCTCACCAAAAATAATGCGGGTGCCTACTCCTCCTCTGACATTCGAATCGCTCTTCCACCCTGTCCCTGGGGGCGGCTGTTACAGTTAGTTTATGTCTAGCAAAGACTGGGTCCTTTGTCTTGCAAGGGCTGGAGAAGGAAATGGGGGGGGGAAGAGAGGTCCCTTCTCCTCCTGGGGGTGTACCCCAGCTGGGACTGGGGTCCCTCACGCTACCCCGGTTGTGGGGATTGGCACTTGGGACAGGGAAATCGCTTAAGGCACGGACTCGCCCATCTCTAGCAAGGTGACAAAGCGGGCAGCAGGTAACACCCTGTCCCATTCGGCTTTGTACCCTCGTAGCTTCTTCCCCTCGCTGAGGGGTGCATGGGGAGGTGATTCTACTGGGAGCTTAGAGCGCGAGGTGCTGCTTCCCAAGGTTTTCTGCCTCGGGATAATAAACCACGGGTCCCTGAAGCAGGGGCTGTGTGGGTCTGTGTGCCAGCTCAGCCTCCCTGGGAGGGGATGAGACCGGCTGGGTGTGCTGGCTGCTTAACCGCTGTCTGCTTCCCTCTGTGTTTCTGAGGTATGATCAAAGCTAGTGCTGTGTGGGGTGCAGGAAGGCGGAATTATGAAGATGGTCGGCTATAAATCAGAGATTCTGCCTGCGCTTTTATTTGAAGAAGTCAAAATTCAGCACAAGAACAAAGGGATGATTTAGTCAAATGACTAGGTGGTAAATCGTCACCTGGTGTGGGAAACTTGTGCAGCACGGAGAAAATAATGGCTCTTGATGCCACAGGGACTCGGAGGGGCCGAGGGCTGAGCAGAGGGGGTCTCGGGTCTCTTGCAGTCCCTGAGGCGGCTCACGGCTGTCCTGGCTTGTTCTGGGTCTCCCTGTCCTGGGGAACAGAAACAGCTCTGCGATTCTGCGCAAGGACCTGATTGACCTGTTCTTAATCGTGTCTTTGGCTTTGATTTGTTCTGGGTTCAGCCCTGTAATCCAAGGAAAATCACTCCACAGGTAAAATTACAAGCAGGGATGGTTGGGTAAGGGAAGCCTAGAGTCCCTGCCAGATCCTCTAATCAGCCTTGAGTTGCAGGGAAGGAGAAGAGTTCCTGGAGTGTCTTGTGCCTGTTTTGCCCCTTATGAAAGCAGGGAGGGTGCAAGGGAGCTAATCACGAGGCTATTTCACGAATCATTTGGCCGTGATGAGCCACGCTCCAGAAAGAGGGTTTGAGATGCCGAGTTTTTTCAGCTTAATCTGCTGGAGTGGTGATCCTCTGCCACTCAGCGGGCTGATGCCTGCAGCCAGCCCAGGCTGAGTAAACTTTCTCTGGCTTCAATAAAAATGTTAGTGTAGTAGAGACTCTGCCCTGTGGGTTTTTTCCTCCCCCCCACCAGTGCATCCTGGTACCCAACCCACGGCAGCTTCTTAAAAGTGTGTTTGGTGGTGGCACAGAGGGGAAACCTCAAATCCTTGCAAAGCAATTACTGCTAATGAGACACTTCCTACACATCTGGTTTCAATTCTGGCTCTGTTTTGGGGACTGTTCCTCAGAGCTTGGGAATGGAGGAAGGTGGGAAAATCCCTGCCTCCTCTTCTCCCTTCAGCAGCACCCTTCTCCCAAGGTGGCAGTTGGGCTGCTCGTTAGCTCCCGTCTTGCTTGCCAAACCTAAACAATTAACACACAAAATTGCACCTCTCCAGGGAGGTTGAAATTCTTCGGCGGCAGCAATTATTGGATGCTGATCGCATGCCAATTGATTGATACGTTTTTGAGAGCAAGTGTAATGCGCTTAATTAGTGTGTAATTTACAAGAGCAGGGACGGCTGGATGCCCCGGACTTAAGAAAATCCCTGAATTAAGCGCCAACTGCAAGGAAAATGGAGGCATTTTCTTTTTTTTTTTTTAGCGTGCGATTGCTTGGGTTTCATTTCTTTGCGTAGGGATTGAATTGTCAAATTGACGGAAACTGTCTCTGGCTCTTCTGGCTTGCTCCAGCTCCTCGTCACCGGCCGCGGGAGGTGCCGCAGAGCTTGCCCGTTCCTGCAGGGCTGAGCTGTCGGCCTGCCCGACTGCTGGCTCCCTCCCAGCACCGCTCTGCCCATTGCGGCTGGGAGGTGGGTGCCCGAGTACCCCCGGCTTTCGGTGGGACCTTGGCGCCCAGGCCCCCAGCTCTTCCAGAGATCCCACGCTGGCCTTAGGTGGATTAGGTAAGCCCGAGCCACGGGGCTCCATCTCTAGTTTCTGACCGTTCAGATCAGGTCTTTGTTTGAATGCAGATTTGCGTGGATCCCGGGCCCCTCGGCTGCTGGTTTTGGCAGCGAGTGCCTTGTTATCTCAGTGCAGAATGTGGCCTTGGAGCAGGATGCAGAGAAACAGTAGGGAGGGTCACGGAGAGAGGGATTTCAGGAAGTCTGTGTCGCTTTTGTGCACCGAGCAGCGGGAAGGTGGCGTGGGAACCCTTGGCTTGTTTCCTTGGGAATGAGACAGTCCAACCTGGATCTGACTGGCAGGCTTATCGGCGACGTTAGTGTGAGGGCAAAGAAAACACTGTGCTCTTGGGGTTCTGGGATCCATCAGGGATCCCTCCTGGCCCCTCAGAGCCCATCTCTTCTGGCTCTGCAGGCGGTCCAGCTTTTTCCCATGGGCGCACTGTCATCTGACTGAGCGGGGGGGGGTGCAGGTGAACAATATCCACCCCCCAGTGCCCTCCACTGGTTCCCTCTGAAGTCTTTGAAGGAAGACTTGCGGAGGAAAGCCGCTGCCCTGCCTAGAGCCCTGGGGTTGAGCCCATGTTCGTTTAGCAGTTGTCGTTCTGCAAGACCATCTTACGGGACCTCTTCTTCAGGTTGGGATCTCCAGGCAGGGTTTTCCCAGAGGACAGCTTGCCTCGGTGAGTTCTTCCGACTTGAGCAGCAGGGAAACGGTCGGGGAATGGTCAAGCGTGTCGGGAACTGAGCTGTCAGGCAGGAGATAGTTCTGGCCTCGCAACAGCTGTGTTGGGCGACTTGTCCAAGTCGCATGTGGTTTCTCAGAAGTACCGCTTTTCATGACGTAACGGCTCAGCCCCTGGCAGAAGTAAGTCAAAAAGTATGTACTGGGTGCTCCGGAAGGGTAGGTCTGCTTTGTTCCAGCCATGGCTGCACGCCTGGCCTGCACTCCCCAGGCATGGCACGAGCACCAGCTTCCTCTTCTGCATTGCTTCTCTGCAAAGCTCGGGTGTATTCCCCTGCTCCGAGTGCGTTTCTGTCCAGGAAAACTTTCCGCAGTCAGGTGCCTGACCTTGGAACAGAGCCTCCCTCTCTCCTTTCTTTTTTGTTTTATTTAATATATAGTAAAATAAACTTTTTGTCCCCCTTCTTGATGTTAACAGCTGCTTCGTTGAGCCATAGCACGACGAAGGGAAAAATCAAAGCCCAGTGACATTTGCTGGAGTTGAAAGGCAGGTCAGGCTCTGGGGTTACTCATCTCAATTGCGCTTTTGTTCTAAAAACGAGAGGGAGAACGTGCGTACCCCGCCGGAGCGGCGTGATCTCCCGAGCCTCAGGAAGAAGGAGCAGGAGCTGCAGGGTGGAAGCTCGGCAGGTCAGCGTGTGTGGGAAGGTGCCGGGGTGTCCGGGACACCATCCGGAGATGTTGGCGCTGGAGCAGCGCTGCGTGGGTGGGTGGCTGTTGTTGCTGAGCAGAAGAGCGGTCCGGGCCGCCTTTGGCTCCGAGACCTTCGTGAGTCACAGGCGACTTCTGGCTCCACGGGGTCAAGCGGTCAGTCTTGCTGTGGCAACGCCAGCCTGAGTGGGTCTGTCTCAAGTCCCTTAACCCTTCTGGGATTCTGTTCCCCACCCGTAAACTAGAGCTAGCAGCACTCACGGGGGACACCGGCCCTTTTTTCCACCCAGCCCTCATCCCACGTGCTCTTCTTCCCTGCTGTTCTGCAGCCCAAGCAGCCAGGTGGGATTTGGGCCTGGAGCAGCACTCTTGTCTCTCATCCCGGTGCTAAAAAGCTGCAATTCCCATTTCCTGAGGGCTGCAGCACTGAAGTTGGCAGCTCTGCGGGGGTCTTGGCCAGGCAACTTCATCTTCTCTTTGTCTCCATCTCGCTCCTTCTGGTTTTCCCCTGACTCTGAAAAGCAGCTGCTGTTCCAGTCCCAGTGAACATCAGGTTTTGGCATCTGCATATGAAAGCTTCAGTCGCTATCCAGCTGCGGGCAGGCAGTGACACTTCATTACCCAGCACAAAGCCCCAGCTGGACCCAAGGGTCTCCCCACCCCAGTTGGACCTACCTGCAGGGGTACCTTAAAGAAAAGGTGCCGCTTTGGGAACGCACGTGGGAAACGAGCTCTTGCTTGACCTCTGCCCCTGCGGGTGCTATAGACCTCTGCCGCTGCCCTTCTCACGCGGTGGCCTCGGGCATGTCACTTGTCCTGCGCGCGTTAGGCAGCGTGGTCTGGGCTGCCTCGCCGGGCTGCGGCGGAGGGATGCGGTGCCCTGCCGGGGAGCGGCGAGGGGGGGATCCCTGGGGTGCCAGCGGCTGAGGGACACCCCCCCCACCTCGCCGCCTGCTGCGAAGCAGTTGGGTGAGAAGCGCTGTGTGCGCAGTAAACGATGCGTGACCGAGCGTCGTGCGGCGGCCGCTGCCAGGCGGCTGCTGGATTTCTGCCACAGCGCCTGAGGTGACCGGGCTGAGCTGGGTGAGCCGCCTTACGCCCACACGGCAAAGGCAGGGGACCCGAGACTTCCCCCGCTCGATGGGAACGGCCCCCAAAATACGCAACACCTAATGACTGCCCGCGCTCTGTTCCCCGCAGCGACTGCCCGTCTCCCACGCTGGCGTTCGCGTCCTTTCCTTTGGCGCGGGATTGCGGTCGAGTTGAATCCCCTGAAATCAAAGGACAAAAGGTTGTGACGGAGACGGCGCAATCCACATAATATTAATGTAGAGGCATCGGAGCAAAGGAAGGGAGGGAGGGCTGCAGTCCTGCAGCCAGACGCTAATATTTCATCTGCACCAGAGCTGGCCATGGGCTCTTGGCTTTCATTTCTGTTTGTCCTAGTTTCAGCTGGGATAGAGTTAACTGTCTTCCTAGTAGCTGGTACGGTGCTATGTTTTGAGTTCAGTATGAGAAGAATGTTGATAACACTGATGTTTTCAGTTGCTGCTAGTAGTGTTTAGACTAATGTCAAGGATTTTTCAGCTTCTCATGCCCAGCCAGCGAGAAAGCTGGAGGGGCACAAGAAGTTGGCACAGGACACAGCCAGGGCACCTGACCCAAACTGGCCAACAGGGTATTCCATACCATATGACGTTCCATCTAGTATAGGAACTGGGAAGTGGGGGCGGGGAATCGCCGCTCGGGGGACTAGCTGGGTGCCGGTCGGCGGGTGGTGAGCAATTGCACTGCGCATCATTTGTACATTCCAATCCTTTCATTATTGCTGTTGTCATTTTATTAGTGTTATCATTATCATTATCCGTTTCTTCTTTTCTGTTCTATTAAACTGTTCTTATCTCAACCCGTGGGTTTTGCTTCTTTTTCCCGATTTTCTCCCCCATCCCACTGGGTGGGGGGGGAGTGAGTGAGCGGCTGCGTGGTGCTTAGTTGCTGGCTGGGGTTAAACCACGACACTGTTTTTCTTCCTCTTTTTATAAATTAAAATCCCAAAATAACTGCGCCGCTCTGGGATATTTTTAAGCTGTTTTTCCCCTCTCCCTTTCTTCCCTCCATCTCCCAACAGGTTATAGCTGAGAGGGCTCCCGGTTGCCAATGGAGAAGGCTGCACGTCACTTCCTTGGCATGGGGCCGTCTCCAGCCCTCAATGCTCACTTTGTTTTTCCCCTAATAGTCACAGTGAGCTGTCAGGACTCTTCACAGTGTCACATTACCCACGTCCCACAGCCCATTGTGGGAGCTGCTGCTAACGTGGCATGCAAAGCATGGGGGAAGCCTCAGCACCCCTCAGCCCGGGTACTGGGGCAGCGGGTGAGGCTCTCTGTTCCAGCTGCATCCTTATCTGCCTCCTCTTCCATTTCCTCTGCTACGTGGCCCAGCACGCTCCCTTTCCCTGGGAAGTCGCCCACCTCCGTCCCTTGCATCCCACCCGTCTGGCCGTGCTTCCCCTGCGGCTCCGTGTCTGTCCTTTTTCAGCAGCCCTTGAGAGTCCAGCCTGAGAAAAGCACACAAGAAGCACCGTGTACTCCAAGCTCCAACCTGCTCTTAACTATCTAGTAGCTATTGTGTGGTCCTGTGAGGAGGCAGAGTGGTCCGGGTGGAATAGAAAAGAGGGGTTGAGTTGCATTTCACACTAGGAGATGCCCATGTCCTGGTGGGACAAGGACCTGGCTGTGAGGACAGCTCTTATTTCCATAGGCATCTAGAATGAATACTATAACGGTTACAGGACTTCTATACTGCCGTAGATTACTTGCAGATAAATAGGCTGTGCTCAATAGCAACTGTTAAAATGCTCAGCTGTTTAAGTGTTAACCTTCTCTTTCATCGTGTGGGTTGGGGACCTTGTTTCATCTTGTGCTCTGGTTTCCTAGACTTCAAAAGTAGTTCCAGCCCAGGTGATGCATTGGGATAGGAGGTATCAAGCTGCGATGGTAAAGGATGTGCCCCTTTGAGTTGAATGGGAAACATCTGATCCGTGGGAGCCTGTATTGGGAAGCTGGCATGGCTGCGGATAACTCCAGGCTTAGCTCCTGAACATTTCCAAATTGTGAGTTTGGTTTCAGAAAATCATCTGTTAACAAGGCAACCCACGAAGTTTCACAGTTAATGCATGTCGGCTTCTGAGTCTTGGCTGCACTTGTTACGTTCTCCAGGACCTCCCTTAGCCGTCCTTGTAAGGAAAGAGTGCAGGCTTCTCCGTGGATCAAATCAACTGTGGTATCTAACCCAGCATGCTTGTGTTGTCTGGCCGATAGTCAACAGTGAGTGCTGAGATGTTCCCGATGGGGTTTTTGTTGTTGTCGTTTGCACCTATTTAGTGTTCTGGTTCTGGGGCTCTCTGTTTCTCCCTTGTTTTGCTGTGCATGATTTAGGCTGTTGCAGTGTGCAGTATCATCGGTAACATCAGGATCCTGCTGTTTTCTGGCTACCTGCAGATTTGGGACCCCATCGTGCCATGAAAACACGTTTAAATCGATGGGCTTAGAAGGTGGGGATGGAAACAAACTCAGAGGGGGCAAGCGATGTTCCTGAAAATAAGGGTTACTACTGGAAGAATTGGGGTTTTACTGGGGAAACCGCCAGCGTGTTCCTGTGTTGGAAGCGAAGGTGGCAGTGGGAGTCGTGGTCGTGCTGCCCTCTCCGCACCCGGTCCTTCGCAGCCACCAGCGCCCAGTCCCGGGCCACGCGTGGGTCCCCAGAGGCACGGCTTGGTGGCCGGGCCATCTCTCGGTGCCAAAACCACCCATGTCTGCTACACGTGAGCTGTTGGTTTTCTCCTGCTTCCCCTGTGTGAGACGTAGGATTGCTGGGCCAGGGGTAAGGAATTCCTCACCAGGACGCAGGTGCCAGCAACCCGGCCACGATCTTCTGGGGTGGTTTGGGAGCTAGTGCCCGATGCTGCCTGGAAAGGGCTGGAAGAGGTGGATGGAAGCTGCCCCAGGTGGTGTCGATAGCGGAGCTTTGGAGGAGGGGGCTTGGGGGAGGGTAGGAAAACTTTGGGTTAGCTGTCTGTTTTCTTGTTTCTAACTGTTTTGTTCTCTCCTTTTTTTCCTTCCCCTCCCCTGCTTTCTAAAGAACATAGGAAGCTTCTTGCTGGTAAGTGGTGGTGCGTCATGCAAAAAAATACCATTTTTTCCATCCACCATCAGACTCGTTGGCTAGTCCGTGTCATTCTTCCATCCACCCGGGGTGTGCTGGAGCAATAGAAACCTTCTGGAGGTGGGTACAGGCACACCCATCCCCACAGCCTCTTGGCTGCAGAGTGTGCGCTCACCTCGAAGGGAGCTATTGCTTTTAGATCACAGTTTGAAGAACTGCTTTCCCCTCCGCCTCCACGTTGCCCAGCCCGACGTTGTTGCCTGGGCTCGATTGGATTTCTACCGTCCTCGCACGAAGCGAGCGAGAGCTGCCGCGGCACCAAGCCTCTGGAGCGCTGTGGGCGCGAAACTGTGATCTAAGGATATTTCTCACCTAGTGCTTGCCTCATATCCAACTCCATCCTCAGCCTCTCACCTTCACCAGCTTCCTGGGGAGGGTGGGGGAGAGCACTATCCCAGCTCATACTGGAGGTAAAACGGACAGGCTCGCCCGTTGACCTGGCCTCGGGGTTTTGTGGTGCGGGCTGCGCTTGATGTAATTAATGCAGGAGGGCAGAGCGTTGCTGCCAGCAGGTCGAGGGCAGAGGCTGTGCGTGCCCTCCGTCCTGACTGAGCTGTGAAGCTGCAGGTGTGGGGCAAACATGCCACAGACAATTCTTCTGGGCAGCTTTCTAGCAAAAGCGAGTGGAGGGTGGGCACGGGCCGAAGCCCCTGAAGTGTTCCCGTCCCTGCTCCTTTGGTCCCCTCGCCTCGGCTGCCCCGCACCGTGTCAGCAGTTGCTCATCTCACCCCCAGCTCTCATCCGCATGGATGTTGGTTTTTTTTTTAAACGGTGAATCCCAGCCATTAAAACAAACCATGTGCGTGCCCTGGCTGATGAGAGCAGCCCTTAGCGGGCGAGGGAAGGGTGTACGGTGTACATGGCTGCAGGCTGGCTGGGTGCCCGCTTCCCTGTGATCCCCGGTGCTGGGAATCCTGGCATCCCGGGAGCCTCGTGGCCAGCTCCTTTGTTTGGTGGCTGTGGATACAGAGCGTATGTAAGGAAGGCGTTTGGCACGCGGTTGGGGCTGGCGGTTCATCTCACGCCCTCCCCCTGCGTGCACAAACCTTTGCACGCATCGGCTGGCTCGGGTTGGAGGACGGGGCGAGCGCGATGCCTCCCTGTGCCGCTGACCCTCTCCGGCATGCCCGGGCAGCCGCCCTGCCGTGGCAAAAAGTCCCAGGTCTGTGTTTGCCACGGACGGGCAGGGGTGCAGAGGTATCGAAACGCTTCTCTGCACCAGCTTTGACTTTAGAGCCGCTCCTCTGCCCACGCTCTGCTCATCTTGAGACCTTTAGGTTCGCTGCTGACCCACATCCGTAGCTGGATGAGCAGCTGGGGTTTTGGTGCGATGTGGGGTGGGACGGAGCTGTGGCAGCTCAGCTAGCCTTAGTCTGGGCATTGCGGCTGGCTGTGTCAAATCCCACTGAACTGAGGAAAAGGGACTGGACCAGCTGTGGCTGGTGAGCTGTTTAAAGCTATTGCTGCTGTATTTCCTCCCTGTTTTGTGCCCCTCATTATGTATAATATATAGACTATACCGTGCAGCTCGGGAGGGGTAGGCTAAGGGTTTGCTTGGAAACGTGCCCTTGCTGCAAAGGCGCTGGAGAGGGACCAGGGGGACATAAAAGTTTTATTGAAAGCCGCCTACTTTTGGCCTGGACCCTGGTCCAGGAGCGAGGAGAGAAGCTATCCAAGCCGACAGCATCCCCTGCCGGCTCAAGCTTCCCTCGTCTCTTGGCCTTGACATGCATAAACTGAGTCTTGCACGTTTCCTAGCAGGAGAGCGTTCTGCTCTCCTCCTGGGTGCTGCCAGCAGCCCCGCCGACTGGATGCTGTTCACTGCTTGCAACACCGGCACAAACGTTTTACTTTCAGCTGTGGGTGGCTGGATGCTGCCTGCTTTCGGCTCTCCCAGACTGGAGGTGGGCAGGAGAAAAAGGCTCTGGGTTCCCGGGGCTGCCCACTCCCCCCTTGCCGTGTCCCCATCCAACGTGCAAGCCTCTCCGCAGTGCCTGCGAGTGATCTCCGAGCAGGACCGTAGCTGGTCAGAGGAGAGGGTGTCCCTTCCATTCCTTCCCTTAGGCTCTTGCGGCTCTCCCTGCCTTCCCGATCCAACAGGAGCAGCTGCCCTCCTCCGCTGAGGGCACGCGCGAGCACGCATTTTTCCTTTCTCTTTTCTAGCGAAGTGCTTGAGCTCTTTTCCTTCCACCTTACCGTGTAGCTCGGGGGGGCTTTGCTCTCCCCAAAGAAGCGGTCTGCACTGGGTTTGTCTGAGCACCACCGCTGTGGAGCTGGGCGACGGGCTGCGTGTCCTCTCCTGCCGCTGCGGGAGGGGACGATGCTGCCGGCTCTCGTCCTGCTGGTAAGTCTGGCTCTGCGTGTTCCCAGGAGGCCTGTTTTGCACCGCTCCGCGGCTCTTGTGGTTTGTCTGCTTTATGGGAAGTGGTTAACAAAGCTCTGCCGCACCAGACAGCTTGGACCGGGGCCCGGGGCTGATGCTTCTGTCTGCGGCGGGTGCCGGACACAGCCACGACCGAGCATCTGTCTCGGAGCCGCTCCGTGGGAGCCCTGCGCCCTGCCTTCGTGGCAGGCGCTGGTGCTTGACGGGCACAGAGCTGCATCGCTCGAGGGTGCAGGGGTAATTCCTAGCCGTTGCGAGCCGTCTCGCGGACGGACTTGACTCGCGGGAGAGGTGCAGGGAGAGCACTTGGCTGCCGTTAAGTCAGCTCCTGGTCCAGGGTCAGGAGCAGGGTGAGGCGTCCAGCTGAACTGGGGGCAAACCAGTGCTCCTCTGCGGAGCCCTGGCTGGGGAGGAGGTGGCAGAGAGCTACTGGGTTGACCAGTGGCATGGCGTTCAGCTTCTGCTCTCCAGAGCAGCTCTGGCTGAAGGCTGGCAGGCCTTCTCCTGAATATTGCTCCCAGCACTCCCTCTGCCTGCAGCACTTCGTACAGCTGGCATGGCAAACGTGCTCCTGCTGTCAGGATATCTCACATTTGCTCAGGGTATGGGCTGGCCATTCCTGCATCGCCCCGCTGCCGCTACTCGACTCCTTGAGTGCTGGTCTGGCTGGGCAGAAATTGGGGTGTTCTAGTGAGGTACCTCTGCTTTCATGCTCTCTGCGTGCCTGGTTCTCGCTGGCATGATGTGTTTTCTCACTGGTTGAGATTACTGGCAGTACCCTAACTCCAGCCAACGCTGCTCTTTCGGGCAGACACAGCGTGAGGCGTACCCCCACCCCTGTTGCTGAAGGATGTCATTCATTGTCTGGAAGCACTCCGGTGACAGCTGCTTTCCTGGCGGGAAGGTATCCAGAGCGCCAGGGATACATGCTAATTTTAGTCTGGGTCTTTGCTCCAGAAATGTGCTGTAGGTTTGTTTCATCATTTGTTTTCTACTGTTTTTTCCTATTTGCACCCCCCCGTGTTATCATATCCTTGAGGAACTCTGCAACAGCAGCTGATCCTCACGCCCCCTTGCAGATGAACAAGTTTACATCGGCTTGCAAAGCAACTGGTGTATGTTCGGAAGAGGGTTGGCAGAAGTGACGACTTACAGCTCAGCCAACTCAGTCAGCACATAGAGAGGCTGAAGGCTCGGACCGTTCACTCTCAGCCACTCCAGTAGCCGGGCAAGGCTCTTCCTCTGGCGGAGGGAGTTGATGCTGTCTCAGGAAAACAGTAGCCACAGGACAACGTAAGTTCAGAGCAGACCGTAGCCCCTGAAGCGTTTGAGAGGTCTGTTTGTCCCCCAGCAAAGGAGAAGCTTCCCTTCCCCATCACCGCTGCCACCCCATGTGGATGGAGATGCTGTGGGCAGCTCCGCTCGGCTCTTGGCCGGAGCGTCGCTCGGCTCTTGGCCGGAGCATCTCTCGGCAGGGATGGGTTGGCGAGAGCGGCAGGTGGCGATGTGAGCCTGCCGCAGGAGCCGAGGGCTGCCGGCCGGCTGCAGGGTTGGGGCTGTAGTGCTGCACGCACCCCGCTCCGGACATCCTCGGAATATTGGGAGAATGCAGCCGGGACAGAGCGGAGGGATCTTTGTCCCAGCATCACCCTGGCTCACCTCTTTCCAAGCCGGGTGCTGTTGTCAGCGTCGCTCCTGGATGCGAGTCCTGCAGCGGGCAGCTGTCCTGGCAGCGTAGCAAGGCAGCGGGGAATGTGCTTCTCCTGGGAACGATGGAGGAGGGAGGCAGTGGCTGCTGAGGGCGTGAAATCCCTAGCTGGGTGCCTTGGTCTGCAGAGTCCTCTCGGGCTCTGGGTTCAAGCCCGGCTGCCTCATTTGGAGCCTGCAAGCTGGGCTCGCAGGGGACAAGGAGTCAGAGCCAGGAGCGTGGGTCCCAGCAGGAGCCCAGCAGTTCGTGCGAGCAGTCGCCCGGGGCAGCAGTTTGCTTTTGCGAAGGCGCAGGATGACAGGACTGGGTTAAAAAGTGCTTGGGCTCCTTGGCTGGAACAGCGGGGAGCTGCGTGGCTTAGCCTCCCTCCCCTGGGTCGCTTTTGCTTTGCCGTGTGTCTGCTTTTGAGCAGCAGCCCTGTACTTTTAGATCTGGACACCAAGTTCTGTGTGCAAACCTGGTTTTATTTTTTTCTTTTTTAAGCGGGGAGGCAGAGACGTCATAAAACCCGTATGGGCAGCTAGGTGGAAGAGGTGTGGGCTTTGTGCGGCGCGTGTGGGGGAGCATCTCTTAACGGAGGGGCTGTCTTCCAGTTGCAATGCAGCGTGTCCGCAGGCTGTGGAGCGCAGACCGCCAGTTTGGAGAAAGACCTGCGGTGCTGGGAGAGGGTGACCTGTGTTCCCTGGGGTGCACGCATGTGGCCTGCTCCAACGCTCCATGCTCAGGCATCCCATAGCACATCTGGAAGACAGCTGCGTGGTCCGGTGTGGCACGGTAGGAGGGCAAAGTCATTAAGTGGGGAAACCCCCCCTCTTCAGCAGAGGCGGCCCAGCACCCCTTGTCCAGCACTGCCTGGCACGGCTGTTTATTAGGAATGGTGTGAATTAACACCCCTTTCCACTCCTAGCATGCACACCAACCTAGCCGTGAGGCTGGCCACCCCAGCCCCGTCTCCCGCATGGCTCCCTCGTCTCCCATTGATAGGGTTTAAAAGCTCTTTATTTCCAAGCGCTGCTCAGCAGGAGTCAAGCTGGGTCCTGCCAAGTGTTAAATGAAATAATTAAAATCCCCACTTTCTCCCCCTCCTGCTCCTTTCTCTGTAATGCTGGTAATTAGCCTGTAAAACTGCAGGAGGGCATGGGGAAGGGAGAATGTGCAAATGCCTTCTGCAGGCTCCCTCCTCCTCCTCCTCTTCGCCCTCCCCGGAGGAAGCACAAAATGGCTCTCTAGGTATTGGGTGCTGTCAGATAAATCCCAATTAGCTCCCTGCCAAACAGGATTAGCGAGAAGGGAGCCAGGTGGGGAATCAGCCTGGCAACAGCAGGAGCTGGGGGCTTCTGCAAGGTCTCTAGCTCAGTGAGGAGGGAGAGATCGACAGCTGCCAGTCAGTTCACAACGTAACACTGATTTTTGGTGTTGCAGGCAGAAATGGGGAGGTGAAGGAAATGAAACTGGTGTCTCCTGCTGGTGTTACCTCTTACCAAGTAACTGGTGGCTTGAGGGTGCGGGGGTCCCATGAGATGCCCGTGAGCCCCCCCCTGCATCTGAGGTCGGTGCAGAGATGCAGGGCAGCGTGCATGGGTCGTGCTGCTCCCAGTGCTGGTGTGTCAGGACCTGCCCCGGCCCCGAGACGGAGTTCGTGTCTCCTGCCAGCTCTTGCTTCAGAAGCAAGAGGATAAAACTACCGTCCTGCCACGCTGAACGCTGCCGGCTGCACCCAGCCCAGCTCCTTCTGCCCGTCTGCTGCATTTTGGCAGCAGCTGTGACATCCTCTCCGTGAAAGCCCAGAAATAAACCCATTAATGGTATCAGGCTTTAAACTGGCTGGTGACCACACGGAGGCCTTAATGCATTGAACACTTTCATTTAGAAAACTGGGCAGGGGGGAATATGGATGAGCTCAAAGATAATGTTTTCTTGCCTGTAGTAGAGGAATAGCAGCTGTGTCTGAGGGTGTTAAATTGGCTGGCTGTCCCCCACCCCTCCGTCTTCTTCCCTGGCAGACGCGGTGACTTTCTGCCTCTTGCACCCTGCTGGGGCTGGCCCTCCTCTGACCACCTACAGCCTTAGCCGGGCTGCTTCCAGTCCCAAGGAGGAGGAAAGGGAGAAACGGCGTTGGCGCAGGGATGAGCAGCGGTGGTGGATGGACTGCTCTGGAACCTCGGCGTGGCTGAGGGATGAGTCCCCTCTGCCCGGGGCTGGCCAGGCTGGGCTGTCCCAGTGCTGACGGAGCCAGACATAATGGTACCAGGGGACCGAGCTGTCCCTATGTCTCAGGTGCCTTTGGCTCGTGCACAGCCACCTTTTTCCCACTTCAGAGCGGCCTGGAGCTGGTAGTGTGCGTTCAGTGCCGCTGGGCTCGCTGGGCAGCTCTTCCGAGCTGCTCGCTTCTGAGCCAAAGGCGGCTTTTATGCGCTCTTTCGCCTTGTCAGGTGTTGCTGTATTTTCCTGCCTGGTCCTTCGTGCGCTGGTGTCAGAAGTGTAAAGGGAAGGGCTGAGCATGCGCGGTGGGCCCAGCTGGCAGAGGGAGCGGGTGGGAGACCAGCTGTCCCCGTGTGCTGTAGCTGGCACAAAAAGGACGCGGGCATTTGTGAAATGCCGGAGCTGTACAGGGGTGTCTACCTGCAGCCAGCTTTGGGGAGGGGGGGGCGATAACGGACAAAACCAATGACCCACACGGATGGACCAGGCAAGTGTGATGTCTCCCCGGTGCAAATGGGTCTTCTGATTATAAAGTCTCATCCGAAAGACTCGCTGGTGAAGGCATGGGGCAGGAGTTTGGCACCTGCGTCCCTGGGCAGAGCAGAAGGGTGCGGGACCGGGCCAAGCTGGCCACAGAGTGACCAAGTGGAGGAGAGGGCCAGGGCACACTGCTCGCTTTTTGGGAAGGTCTTGGCTTCTTGAGTGATGCTCCAGCAATTCCCAGGGAGCTGCGGTATCTGAGGAGGGCACTAGAAATGGGGCAGCAGTGGCAGGGAGTTGAGCTTACCCTTTGAGGGAAAAAATACTGGATTGGAGGGGTCGGGGGCTCCATGCAGTTGCCAGGGCCCTCCGACTTGCCCAGCCAGTTCTCATCGCTGGTGAAGGGAGGGGTGTTGCGCCACGTCCCAGGAGCCAGCCCTGTGGCCTCGGGTGCTGGCTGAGGAACCCTTTTCCAGCTGGCTCTTCAGCGCTCTCCCTGGCAGAGGGCTTTGCTTGTGAGGGGGCTCCTAAGGTGGGTTCCTAGAAGGGGTCTGCTTGGGAGAGACGGCTTGGCAGAGCGTTTGCCGCTGAGCCTTTGTAGCACTTGGGATCTCGGGGGCTCTTCACAGTCCCTGTGTGTGTTGGGAGGAGAACGGCTCCCGGGGTGCGTGCCGGTCTGCCTTACTGCTTGGACGTGAGGCCATCAGGCACCGCGCTCGTGTGGGCTCTCCTCCTGGCAGGGTGGTTAGGATGCAGCCCGTGACTCGCAGCAAGCTGGGATCATGTTCTGCGAGTCCCCGGGGAGGCGAAGGAGCGATGCAGGTTTAAAGAGGAGCAGTGTCTGGGACGTGACTTGGATTTCTTTCCTCCCTTCTCCTTTTTTGTTCTTCCCTGTACTGCTCTTGGCAAGTTGTACCTGCGGTGCTGGGACACCCAGGATGTTCCCGGCCCACGTCTCCAGCAGAAAGGAGCAGCGTGGCTTTGTGGTGCGGCTGTAGGGCAGCTCGTGCCAATCCCACAAGGAGACCCCACAACCTGCTGACTCGTGGTGCCTGAGATGCCCTGCTAAAGGACCACCCAGCCTCCTCTGCATCTCCCCGCTGGAGGGGAGAGTGGGTGGATTCAGCTTTAGTGTTTGTGTCCCTCGGGCTCCAGGTGAATTGCCAAGGCGAGGGAGGGAGGGGCAGCGTGGCAGGAGCAGGCTGGGGGTACGTGGTCGTTCTCCCGTCTCGAGTTGTCGGTGCCTTTTGGAGGAGCGGGTGGTGGGAACGCTGCCGTCCAGCCACCTCCCCAGGGAAAAGAGGGCTGTGCAGCCCCCCGCAGCCGGAGTCGCTGGCAGGCCAGCCGTAGCTGCCGTCCCGGTGGGAGAGGAGAGGAGAGGAGAGGAGAGAGCTGCTGAGCCGTGGGGCAGTGCCGTAGCCTGGACCTGCGTGGCGGCTGCCGGCAGCGGCCGGGAGGAACCTGTGCTTCCCTTCCCGGCTGCGGCAGCTGCCCGGTTGGTGCTGAGCAGGGGGAGACGAAAGGAACTTAAAGCAGCTTCTCTGCGCTGAGCTTCTTGGTTTGACCGCAGCGGGGTTACCCGCTGCCACGTCTCCACAGTGCTCGTCTTGCCCTACGAGCACGGGATGGGTGTTTGAGGACTCCTTCCTTGCCTTGGACGTGACACAGCAGGGTACAGACAGCCCCTCTGCAGCACCTGGGGGACAGGGGAGGCCGCAAGAGTCTGGCTTAGATGATAAACCAGCCTCTGAAACGGCAGGGCTGTGTATAGTCAGTCCAGACTTGTGTTAGGGTGGCTCTGTCACTGGAGGGCCTTCCTCGTGCAGGGTTTTGTTCGTAGTCTCTAGAGCTGCTTTCTTCCTCCACGGTGAGAGCTCAGCCTGTTCGCTAAGGACCACGGTGCCTTAGAAATGAGGCGGCAGGTCACGGCACTCTAGATGCGTGGTATCACGGGCAGGGAAGCAGCTTGCTGGGAGCTGTGTGTTTTGCCAGGGATGCCGTCTCACCAGAGACGGGGCTTCAGCCTGGAGAGGTGCCGTGGGGAGCAGGTATGGAGTGGAGGCCCTGGGAGCTGGGGTTTGTCCTGTGGACACCGGGTATCGCTGCCTTTGGGAGTGCTCGGGTGCAGCAGGGCTGCCCTGCCCTGCTGTTTGCTCTTGCCCCGTTGCTGGACTTTCCCAGAAATCTGGCTCTTGGCCCTGACCTCCCTCTGGCTTTCAGCCCAGCTCTCCTCTTGGCACCTTTGCTGGCAGCATCCTGCCCAAGGAAAGTGGTGACCAGAGGCTTCTGGCTTCCCCGGGGGGGGGGCAGGAGTATCCAGGTAGGCAAGGCAGGGAGCAGCACAGCTTGACGGTGCATCTGTGTCCCAGCACCTCTTTTCTCCCCTCCGTGCTCTCCTCAGGCCTTTGTGTTGGGGCTGCCGGGCTGTGCAGGTGTGTCTCCCCCCCTCCTTTAGAATAAACGTCCTGGAAAATAGTAACTAGGGGCTTGCTCCTGCTCTTTGTTTGGTGCTGCTGTCCCTGGGGGGGGGGGGGTCTCACCCCCCTCCGCTACCCACCGCGGGGGCGACGCTGGGAAAAGCACGAAGAGTTTCTCCACCTTTCAGCATCTCGAGTGGGCAGGCCGAGGGGCTTCGGTGGGTCCCATCCCGGTTGGGGGGGGGGGGGGGAGAAGAGAACCGGCTTCAACGCGACCCCCGCCGCCTCCCGCTCTTTGTCTGCGCCGCGCCCGTTCGCCCTCGCCCTCCCCTTTGTTGGCCGCCGGAGCGCTCGGGAGGGGCTCGTTCCCCCCCCCACTCCTCCTCTTCCTCCTCCTCCTCCTCCTCCTCCTCCTCCTCCTCGCTTGCCGGGGCTCGACCCGCTGCCGGCAGAGGGGAGGGAAGGAGGGAAAGAAGGAGGGGGGGGGGGAACGGGGGACGGCGGCCCCCGCGGGGCAGAGGAGCGGGCGGGGAAACTTGCGGGGCGTGGGGCGGGGGCTCCCGCCGTTGCTCGGCTTGGGGCTGCTTTCCTCCTTGCTCTTTCGTCTCTCTCTCCCTTTGGCCACGCGTGGGGGGGGGGGAACCTCGGAGGTCGGCGTTTAGGTCTGCGAGCTCCCGTCTTCACGCCCCACCCCAACCCACCCGGGGTCGCCCACCCGCCGCTTTCCATCGCTATCGCCAGCATCCGTGCCGCTTCTCCATGCCGGGCTCCGCGGGGAGCTGGAATCTCTCCGGGAAGGATTGGCATGTCACAGCGGTGTGAGGAGGGGAGCTGGCCTGCTCCGGCCGTCACCGTGGCGGTGACGGGCACCGTTGCTTTCCACCGGCGAGGTGGCAGCTCGCCCAAGGGGAGAAACCGGGGCTGCGGTCCCTTCTCGCTCACCGGAGGGCTGGGAGGGTACCGGAGAGCTGGAGCCCGGCGGCGGGGGAGAGCTGCGCACCGGCTGCCCTGGAGAAAAGCGGAGCCGAGAGGGGATGTACGCGCAGCGGCTGTGAAAGGAGCCTTGGCGTGGAAGCGGGAGCGTCTGCCCTCACCCGGGGCGTGGGTCAACTGAGCGGCACCCTCGGGCTGCTCCCGGTGCTTGGCTGCGAGGATCCGTCCCGGAGGGTCGGAAGCCGGTGAGCCTTTGGGGGGTGCTTGCTCCGGAGGAGACGGCGTGGACGGCGGAGGAAGCTCAGCGTTCCTGGAGCAAGGCTGGTGCGGAGCCTGAGCGAGGAACCGAGAGGCAGCCAAGCGCCGCCGGGGCGGCGAGACCTCCCCTCCCATCCCTGCCGAGAGGATACGGACGTTGCCGAGGCTGCGAGCCTGAGAGGGGTCCCATGCCGGCACCCCTCGCGCCGACTCCGTCCCAGCCCCGCTCTCGGATGCCGGCGCGCGTCGGTGCTGCGGCAGCCCCCGCCGTTCCCACGCCGGTAGCAGCTTGTCCGTGTCCCGGTGGGCTTGGCCGCAGAACTTGAGCTCTCAGCGCTTTTGCCTGGGGTTGTTTAGTTTGCTTTCTGCGGGCAGGTGTGGATTGACAACTCCCGGGCTGGAAGAGGGATTGCTGAGCACAGGACTGTGCGTGTTCCTCTGGAGCGGGCTCAGACCTGACCCTTCCTAGGCTGTGCCTCCGAGATGGCAGATGTGGGGACAAACTCTTGCTCCTGAAGGTGCCCCCGGCCTGCCCTGCCCTCCTGCGAGCGGAGGATGGGAATCTCTGGGAAAACTTAGGTCTCACAGCTGCCAAAGACGACCGGGAAGGGAGGAAGAGGGGTCCATGTGAGCCTTGCGGCTACTCTGCCTTGGATGGGTCGGCGGCGGGTTGAGCTTTGGCCCGCAGCGTGACGGCCAAGCATGACGGCTTGCCAGTACCCCATGGCGCCGGGGGCCTTGGAGCGGGACCGAATGTACCAGCACAAGGTCTCCTTGGTGGTGCGGTATTTCATGATCCCGTGCAACATCTGCCTCATCCTCCTGGCCACCTCGACGCTGGGATTTGCTGTGCTGCTCTTCCTCAACAACTGTAGGTGTCCCCGGGCGCGTGGGAGGGAAAGGCAGGGGTTAGGTCAGCCGGCGTGCCGGGGTTTCGGCACGGGAGCATCCCTCCCGACGCTGCCAGCCGCCGGCTGGGCTTTGCCCTGTGCCCAGGTGCTTATCGCTCGCGTGCTGCTGTCTGGGGAGAAGCCGGGGAGGTGACAGCCCGCTCCGCAGCTGTGCCCCACTTTTCCCCGAGATGATGTTGGCCCAGAACTGCGGAATGGAGCTGCGAAGGCAGGCGTGCGTGGGCCAGCCCCAGCTCCCCACCGTGCGTGGTGCGCTTATGCTCTCAGCTGCGCCAGCACCCTCTGTGTCCTGTGTCCCCTTTCCCCTTGCCCCCCCCCCCCCCCCCCGAAATACTGTGTCTCCTGATCTGCTGCTTGAGGTCTGAGCGCGGGTGATGCTCCTGGGGGGGACGCAGTCAGTCCGTTTGTGAGGCGGGGATCTCGGCAGGGCTGTGTGGGAGGTGAGGAGCAGAAGACGGGCTCCTGTGAGTCCTGCTGAACATTGGGGGCCCTGTCACTATATGCGATGGGTAGAAGATGTGTCTCCTAGGCTGCTCCAGGATCCCTGCTCTCTATGTTCCCTTGCTCTGAAGAATCAGCAGAGGGTTGGGGCAAGACGGAGGAGTTTTCCCTGAGGTTAGGCTGTTGATCTGATCCCTGGTGTGGCTGAGTAGATTGCACTCTTGGGTGTTGGTACCTCCATGCATTGCCAGCTGCTCTAGGCACCGTGCTTTGTTGCTTCATCCTCGCGCAGGTGCTCACCCTCCCAACGCCTGGCTTTCTCTAGGCGCAGCCTGTGGAGGAGGACTCGGTCGTGCAGCAGCGTCTTTGACCTCCTTGATGCTGGGAAGTGCCAAACACCTGCTGTGAGGAAAACCTTTAGAGGGCAGGCAAATCCTCCAGCCTAGCTTTGGGATGCACTGTTTCCTCTGGGGGGGGGGGGGGGGGGTTGGGGTGTGGTTAGAAAAAAGCTGAGTAAAACTGTAAAACACACAAATGCATTCAAAAAGCACTGGCGGGAGCAGGGCCCAGGTGATGGTGGTAGGGAGAGCCTGGCCTGTAAGGAGTGGAGTGCCCTCTGCCACAGCCTGGTTTTGCTGCCCTGGGCACATCACTTAATAGAGAGCAGAGCCCAGTTTGACACTGGCATTAGGGTGTTTCCCACTCAGGATGGCAGGGTCCGTGGAGCCAGCTGCCTGAGCGGAACTCTTCTCCCCCCCCCTGCTTAATCGGGGGTTACCCAAATGTAGAGGGCTGGCTGGTGGCGAGGCTGTGTGCCACCTTGCTCTGGGACCTGCGGTCACGTCCGTGGGAGCTTTCACCTTCTGCTGCCCCAGGCTACCCCTTTCTCCCACCTTTGCCTTCTTGCCTTGGAGGCCGCAGCGTTCCCCAGTGCGGTCCTGCTCAACCCAAATGACTCGGTGAGTCAGTGCCCAGGTGGGTGCGTGCGTGCGAGGTGATTACGATACGATTTGCATCGCCGCCCTGGTGAAATGGCACGCAACGAGCCGAGGCAAGCCCCAGCCCTGCCAGGCAGAAGAGGGCTGCCGCCAGATCCCAAGCCAGAGATGCTCCATCGATACTATTGGGAGAGCTGGGGCTCCCGGCTCCTGTTCCTGCTGCTCCCTTCTCGCTGCAGGACCTCCCGGGTGTTCCCTGGGTGTTGGTGCCTGCTTGCGCAGGCCATGCGTACTGAAGGAATGAAATGCTGGCCCAAACTCTGCTGGGGAGCTGCGGACGGAGGTCTGGGGGGGAGGAGGAGGAGAGAGCGTGCCAAAGGGAACTGCTGATAGCTCCGTCTTTTTGTTTCTTTGCAGACAAGCCCAATAGTTATTTCACTCAGACGCCGCCGACGCCGCGAGATGGTAAGTACGCCGTCGCTTGCCGGAGCTCGGTTCCCGTGCTCAGGGTGTGCTTGAGAGCAAATCGCTTGAGCCTCTCGTGCTCTCCCCGCAGCTGGTGGTGGAGCAGTGCCTCCTGACCCAGTGATCTATTTTGCAGCTGACTGGCTGCTCTCTGCGCCCGGAGCGGTGCTGCAGCTCACTCGTGCCCGTGCCTTGCCCTCTCCGGTGCCCTGGGGATGCAGGAACATGGCTCTCCGGGACGAGGAGGGAAGGCAGAGCGACTGTCCCTCAGGGCTCCCTGGGAGGCGCAGCAGCCCTTTCTCTGCAGAGGGTTTCTTTGGCGGCTCTGGTGGAAGTGGGGAAGGGCTGGAAAGGGAGATTGGGATCTTCCGTGTGCTCCAGCAGTTTGCAGAGCTTTACTGGTTCATCTGCTGAGGCCGTGGAAGGGAGGCGACTGGAGAAGGGGACCTCATCCTGAAAAGCGGCACTGTTGAATCCAATGGCTATTCTGTGTTTGTCCCCTAAGGGCCTTCCTGGATGTTGGCAAAGGGAGGGGGGAGGCAGAAGGAGGTGCAGAAAGGCTTGCTGCTCTGCAAGCACAGAGAGGGGGAAAAAAAAAAAAAAAAGCAAATGCCATGTGCGGCCATGGTATGTGGCAGAGTCGCAGGTGAGGGAAAGACCATGAGAAGGTCATGGGGAAATAGCCAGAAACAAGTGCCTCCCTTGGTCCCTCTGGTTTTTTGGTGTAGCGTCAGAGCAACTCAGGGGAGGACAGCGAGGGAGGTGACTGGTTTCAGCTTGTGGGACCTGGAGCTCGAGGCTGTATCTCACCATGGCAGCCGATGTCCTCCCTGCCAAGCAGGGAGGGATGCCTCTTCAGGGGAGTGATGTGGACACGGTGTCTCCCCGGGACTCTCTGCTGCCTTAGCAGGTCTTGGTTTTGCTGGGAAGGGACTGGAGTGGGTTGTGCTGGCTCATGGCACCAGGAGGTTAAATAGGCACAAAGCAGGTAGGAATCTCTTCAGCGCAAGTGCGTGGGGCGTGGGCTGAGCAGCTCAGGGAGAGGTGATTTTTGAGGCTAGCAGAGGTTGCTGAGATGCTGTTGGCTGTTTATTAAATTACTGCTTCTGCTGTGCAGCCAAAGTTGAATCATCCCAGCCCATCCAGTCTTGGATCAGTCAGCTACTAACACTGTATAAATGCTACCAAAAAATCTGTTGGGCTCGTGCTCCAGCTGGCAAAAGGTTTCAGCTTTATGAGCATTAAGAGCAAGTGGAAGCTGGTGTTCAGCTGGACATCAGGTATCTCTACTGCCCTGGCCAGAAAGGGTGTGGGCATGTAAATTCTGGGGGACTGTAATGCAGCCGTCCTTCATTTCCCGTCCTTGCTTGGGTCCCACAGGTTTCTGCTTCTGCGCTCTCCTAACAATTCCCTCCCCACCTCCAAATTGTCACCTTGCCAGTCATCAGGCAGTATGGTGCTTTCCTCGTCCTCTTCCAGAGTTATTGGTCCTTCCCTGGCAGAGCGGGTGGGCCAGCACCTGGGTTTCCTGTGGACTTGGCTTTTCCCTGGAGCTGTGGTACTCACCTATGGATTGCCGCTCACCTATGGATTCCCTGGTGTCTGATGAGCAGTATATTCACCAGGACCTCACACCTTTTCTCTGGGCTTACTAAAGCCTTCTGGTTTCACAGACCTGTAGGAACTTTGGTTTTTGAGGCCGTGCTGTTATCAGTCAATGGCCTTAAAAGCTGTTGGACGCAGGCAGGCGAGCACATGCTCAGATAGTGTCATCACAGGAGCTTTGTTTTCTCTGAAAATCAGGCTTAAAATGCCCTGCTTTCTGCTGGCAGGCTGTTCAGTCACCTTCCCCAGCCTCCCTAGTTTCACGTGCACAGATAAGAACCCAGCAGAAAACAGCAGCCAATTAATAACACGTTTGTTTCTTTCTTTCTTTCCTTCTCTGATGGGGGTGGGGAAGGAGGCGGGGGAGAAACGGATGCTAGATAAAATGTGATTAATCTATAATTGGACCAGAGAAGACATCTAAAGCAAAAATAAAAACGAACGTAGGTGTAACTCCTAGCTTAGGGCTCCAAAATATTAGCAGCCCAACCCATCCAGATGACATACTCCAAAAGATCTCTGGTCCCCACAGGAGATGGAAAACTACCACCCTTGGTGGGTTGCCAAATGAAGCGCGCGTCCTTTTGCGAGTCTAATACGGTGCAAATGCCTCGCGTCGTCCTCGGGAAGCATTTCTGGGCAGAGGGGAGCAGGGGGACGTGGGGAAGAGGTCCCCCCTGGGGTGAAGGGACTGGTCCCTGCTGCTTCTGCTGTGCTGGAGGGGACTGGCAGCGTTCATTGCCTGGGCTGGTTTGGAGACGTGGCTCTGGTCCTGCGTCTAGCCCACCGACTTCGATGGGGCTATGCTTGTACTTGTAAACCGCTGGGCTTTGGCCGAGGTTTGCTGAGTGAGGGCCATGCCTCTCCCGTCCTAGGCGTGCTCTCAGGGTGGCTTTGGTGGAACAAGGTGTTGTGCTAGTGAGAAGTGTGCCCGGCTGTCCGACCGACAGGTCTGTTTTGGGACGGCTGGTTGGGAAGCCGCCGAACCCTTCTCCCTTTCCCCTAACCAGGCGCATCTGAGAGGGACAGGCAGGGGAGGGTCTCTGCCTCGCCGCACCGTGTTCCTTTCCCCAGGTGATGCCTGGTGGCATGTCAAAGGCGGCGGGCGAGGATTCGGTGGGTCTCTGCAGGTGGTGGGGGCTGTGTCCCAGCACAGGGGGACGGTGCTAGCGTCGAGCACAGCACGGCCCCTCGATTGCTTCATCTCCAGCTGGGCTCCTTGAGGATTGTCACCTCTTCATCTTCTGGGCCAGACCCTCATCTTCTACAAGTCTGCACAGCTCTGTGGTGAGCAGTGGGATGCCACCAGCTGGCAGCCTGTACCGTGAGCCAACAGATCTCTGCCCACCGGTACCAGCTGAGGATCTGCAGCTTGGTATTTCTATCTGGAAACCCTGCTATTGGAAGTTTTGCTGTGGTCCTTTCCCCTTCCAAATGGTGGTGCAAAGCCAGACAGAAATCATCATCTGCCCTGGCAATGTCAGACCTCAGTTTTCGTGGGAACAAGTGGCTTTCCGCACCTCGGGCATCTCTTCTGCAAAGACCCTGTCCTGCATATGCAAAAGGTGCTGCAGCCACGACCGCTCCCCTGGTGCTCCGGTGATGCTGGAGGTGAAAGACTTTGCCAGCCAGCAGGGAGGTGTCTCTAATTAGCACTCATGTGCTATTTATCTCTTCCTTTTCTTCCAATACCAATTTCTACCCTAGTAAACCCTTCAGCCACACATTGATTTATGGAGTGGTCTCTGCTTCATTTTGAAACAAGGCCATTAATGCTGTTAACTCACTGCTTTCTCCCAAATCTCCCACGCCGCTGGCATTCCCGCAGCTGGGCAGGGGATTGTTAAGCTCTATAGGGTCTTAAGGCCTGGCTGACTTAAACGCAGTGCTCCGTGAAGGCTGTTGCCTTTTCCCCGGCTGAGGGACTGGCCGGTGGCATCCAAGGCGGCTCATTCTTCTCCTTTCTCGTCAGTGGGAGGCAGGAGCTGGGGAGTGTCTGGGCAGGGAGCTGGAGAGGGGGTGGATGTTGGCTCAGCTGTGGCCCCCCCCCAGGGCAGGAGTGCTCTGGAGGGGGGGTTGGCAGGTGCGGTACGGGGGGCAGGCAGGGTGGGCTGCGCCTTCCCGCATCCCCTGGGGTGAAAAAAAATGGTGGGGGAGGATTTGGAGGGTACCTCCTCCCCTCTCCTTGTTCTTGCAGCGTCTGTGATGAGAGGTTTGATTTCTGTTTGTTTGCAGCATCCCTTGGTGGAGTTGTGTGCAAGATTGCTTTTGTTGTTTGCTCTGCGGAGGGCAGGGAGAACAATAAGCCCTCTTGGAGCCGTGAAGCCAGGCTGGCAAGAGCTGGGCTGGCTGCTCAGGTGGATCAATAGGATGAGGCACCGGGCTCTGGGGGTCCGCTCCCCAATATCCCTCTCTTCCTGCCATCCCTCCTCCCCTGGGTGCCCTGCAGGGATGCGGAAAGCCCTCTCGGCCGGGGAACTCGTTAGCGAGGTCTGCGTGGAGCGCGACGGTGCAGAGCCAAGAGCAGCGAGCGGGACACGAAGCTGCCCTGCTCACGTGGGAGCCGGCGGAGGAGAGCAGGGCTCTGCCTCGCCGGTGGCAGTTTTGGCTCTGACCGTGCCTTCGCACACTCTCTGCTCCTGTCCCTGGTGCAGGCAAGCCTCCTCCCGGCGTTCCCTGGTGCAAGCAGAGGCGAGGGGCTGAGAGCAGAGCAATGCGGGGTAAGCCGCAGCTGGGGTCTCCCCGGTAGCCCCTTTTGCTCTTTGGTCTGGCAGGTTTGGGTTTCTTGCCGGCCCCAGCAGCTTTCTGGATCAAGCGTGGGAGTGCGTCCTTATCTCAGAGCTGCATCTTGCTTCAGCCTCTCTCCAGCAAGCATCCCTCACGGACAGGGAGAATCACGATAGGTCGCCAAGGTGGTGGGAGCCGGCCCTTTTGCTGGCATTTGTGTACCTTTGTAGATGTGTTAATGGCACCAAGCAGCTGTCTCTGCTGGGTTTGGAAACATCTGAGAAGGCTGAGGGGGCTGGACAGCCGTCTCCTTTTGGCGAGTGTGGACAGAGTGATGCCAGCCCAACCCGTTTCACCAGGCCGAGGGAGCAGTGCTAAGCGCTTATTTATGGATGCATAAAAGCAGCAGTGATGCATGAGATGAGGACATCTGAGAAATTAAGTATTGGAAAAACGCTTTCTTGTGCCCGGCAGCCCCATAAATAGAGGGTTTGCGGAACTGGTCCAGGCATGGGGTTAGGCAGAGAAAATGCTGGTGCAGGTGGCTTTTCAAGTCTACATAGGAAATCGGTTAGCGGATTAATCCTACAATACTCTGAGTCCTGGGCATTGTTTTTCACCTGGCTGCTGGATGCCCTCTCTTCAGCACCACGTTCTGGCTTTGCCTCGTCAGGTGAAGAGAGAGACAGCCACCTGCAGCGTTGCGAGGACTGGTTCCCCACATCCCCGCTGGTGGCCATCTCTGCCTTCGTGGGGTGTGAACGGTGCCGTGCGTTACAGAGCATCTGATCTGTGCCAGGAGGGTGTTAGGAAATACTCCCCACCTGTAGATGATGAGTTTGGGCAGACTGAGTGTTACCTCGGCTGTGCTGAGGCAGCGAGAGAGCCTGGAGGGTGTGCGTGCCTTGCCTCCCTGCAAAGGGAACCATTCTGCTAGGGGCAGCCAAGTGGTGTTGGGAAGTGGTGTTTCATGACCTCTCCGCTGTCTTCCAGCCCTGTGCCTGCGTGTGTTCGCAGCCGAGGAGGTGGACGCCCTCCAGATGAGGAGGAGGCGTGGGGAGAGGTTTTACCTGGCTGTGCGGGGCTGTGGTGCTCTTCAGCACAGAGCGCTGACTGTGCCTGAGCACCAGCCACGTATCGGAGGTCCTGGTCTTGCTTCTCCTGTTTGATACTTTATCGGGAAAAGACGCTCCTTCCTTTTATTTGATTGGTTTTAATTAACATCCCATAATTCTGATGAACAGCTTCCTCTGGCCAGTAACCTATTGGCATGGATGTAGTGAGGGGAAAATAATTGCCTTGGGCTTAGAAGTTACCTAAGGTGCTTAACCTCCCCTTGCCTGCTCTGCCTAGTTATGCGTGCTGCCCACAGCCTACCTGCAGCCCTAAAGATCAACCTTGCAGTGTGTTGACGACAAGAAGGCTGGGGCTGGCCCACACCTTGGGAGACGTGTGTGCTGTTCGTAACCTCCTCCCACTGCCAAATTCACACTGAGACCCTCCTTCTCCAGTCTCTGTCGGACAGAATACCGGGAGGCAGCCTTTTAGTTTCTCAAAGGAGCCAGGTGGGTCTCTGGGCAGCTCTGTGCCTTCTCAGGGGGACAGTGGAGGGGACACTTGGCTGCCCTGGGAAGAGAGCCGTGAAAATGTAACTTAAAATAAAACACAAGCTCTTCAATTTTGTTCCTTTTGTGCGTGGCAGTACTGGGAACACCCTGCTGGCTTTGGCTGCTAATCCCAGCCTATTTCTCTTTTGACACAAGCCAATATAAGACTTGGATGCCGCAAAATGAATTAATAGTGCAGCCTTCGTGGCAGGGCTGATCTCAGTTAGTAGAATGGGAAGGTGCTGCAGACCCGTCTTTTTTTGTCTGCCTACAGATGCATTTTAGTCTTTTCTGACCACCCCACACTCTCTACCTTTCGCACCCATGCTTTTCCCGGCCCCAGCCCTCTCCCACACGTGCGGTTTGAAATGTCAGGAGCTGACTTGCAGCGGCAGGAGCGGGCAAAGCGATCTGCTCCAGCAGTAATCCATCTCGCTACGGCCCTGGGCCATGGCGTCCACCCGTGTCCGCTCCCTACCTGACAAACGCTGTTGGACAGCGGGGCTGACGTTAAGCCTCGCCGGTGCTCCTCGCGGGTCCCCAGTGGCTGCTGGGCTGCTGTGACCTCTCCTTTCTGTGTTGAGAAGTGGAACAGGAGTGTGTGGGGAAGGGGTGCTCCGTGGAGGCACGCGTGTTTGGGGCACAAGCTGCCCCAGGGCCACGGCGGCTCAGTGGAGATGCTCTCCTGCTTGGTTGCGCTCTCCGTATTCCCCTCACAAGCCCCGTTATGCCAAGGAACGACTCCTTTGCCGAGGCCACTCCGGGGGAAGCGTGGTGGGGAGCAGGGAGAGGTTTGCACCCCCTGCCCCAACTGCACGGCACTGGAGTAGCCTGTCCTGAGGCAGACGGGCTGCCCGGCCGCCGGCTCCAGCAGCGTGAGCGGTGGCAATGTTTCTGCACCTCTGGCCGTGTCAGCCGGTGCGCGGCTGGGCTGAGGCTGGTGTTGCCGAGCAAGGAGGGACTCGGAGCATCGGAGCGTGGCGGGAAGCCTTGTCACACATCACGGAACAGAAAAAAAAAAAAAAAAAAAATCACTCTTTCTGCGCAAGGTGAATTTTTTGTACCAGGCTTCTCAGCAGCTGCTCACTTTTAATTACATAGTGCCTACTCCTTCTCTAAGACTTTGCTGCAGCACCGACTGAAACACTGCCGGTACGGTGCTTGCACCCACCACCTCGGGTAGGGGGGGGTGACCCGGGGTGCTTTTCTGTTTGCCCCAGGATCCTGGGCAATTCATGCCACCAGGGTGAAGCCATCTGTCCCCTAGCCAGCCCAGGGGGTCCTGCAGTGAAGTCACCATGGTTACATCTTTGGCTTCCCCTTCCTTTTTTCTTGCTCGTATTCGCACCCTATGGCAGTGAGGCAACAGCTTGGGGAGCCAGGACCGGGGTCTGCTCGTGGAGCTTGAGCCCCAATGCGCTCGCCCCATGACCCAGCCTGGCTTTCTTGCCTGCTGCCGCAGTGGGAGCGACCGTTTCCCTGCCTGGGTTTTGCACCCTGAGCACCACAGCAAAGTGTGCATCAGCCAAAGCAGCTCACACTGCTTCAGGGTTGCTCTGGAGAGAGGAGAGATGCTAAACATAGCTCTTCAAAAGCTGAGCGGTAGATAAGGTAGCAGCAGTTATTAGACACCACTTTTGATCTCTTGAGAGTATTTTCTTCTCCATTTACAGTGAGGTTTGAGCTTCTCTTGGGGATCAATTTATGCACTTTCATGTTACGTGGCTTAAGTGTTAGAAGAGGAGTAGATGGGAGAACTGCTAAGGTGTTCCTGTTTTTCCCTGTATCAGGTCCTTGCTAAGGTTGCAGATCCCCAAGCTCGCCTCGCTCTCCCCACACCTCTGCCTCACATCTCCCAGGACTATCCTTCTGGCATTTGGTCTCGGAGCACTGTGACAAAGAAACAGCATTTGTCTTGTTTTGTCTTCTCTTCCCCTTGGCCATGTCATGCTGAAGTCAGTGCATGATACCTTTCAGAGAGACCTAGTGCATCGCTACCAGTTCCCGAGTTAGCCCACTGCAAACGCTACCCGGCGCCGTGCTGTGGCAGAGGATTTCTTGCCAAGCGAACGTTGTTTTTGTAGGAACGTGCCCTGAGGTCACAGCAACGCAAAGAATCTTGCCGTTTCGGCGGCAGGCAAGTGTTTGCTGAGAACAGGAGCGGCTGTAGTTGTGCGACCCCGCGCGCTCCAGGTGTTCCAGGCGCCGCTCGGCCAAGGCAGGCGTCCCAAGCGCCTTCCGCCAGAAGCAGGGATCCAGCTCCTCCGCGGGCAGGCTGCGGGGCAGCACGGGAGTCTGTCTGTCCTGCGTAGACGGGTGCTCTGCCTGCTGGGGTGACCAAGGCTGAATACCTCTTCTTCTGGACGAGGTACTTGGTGCGGAGCTGCTGCCAAAGCCGGCGGGGCGGGCAGCCCCGCAGCTAAGGGACAGCCCAGGGTGGGCTCCTGCGCGGTGGGAGACAGCGTGCAGCCGAGGGGAGGCCAGGCTTAGCGCAGACCCTGTGACTTTGGGATGCAGTCGCTACGTTTAATACTTCGTATGAAGTGCAGAGGGAGAGCAAAGGAGAACGGGAGGCGTGAAGGGTATGAGCGAGCTCCTTGCAAAGGGCGTAAGTAGACCTTGCAGAGCGCCTGGCAGCTTGGGGCCTGGGAAAAGTTGGCAAAGGGCGATGCGCTGGCTTTGCCGACCGATGCGCTGGCTTTGCTGACCGTGCTGCTGAGTGCTGGCTTTGGACATGCTGCGGCTGGGGAGGAGCCATCTTTCCCTCCCGGCGTCCAGAGGCTGCTGCAGCCCTTCTTCCCTGCTGAGCTCTCTAATCTCCCTGATTCGTAAACACTCTGTTTTGCAGAGCGTGGCCTCTACAGGCAGGTGGGAGCAGGTTAAAACAATCCAAGTATTTTTTTTTTTCTTTGCCCTTGTCTCCCTCCCTTGCGTGGGCTACATACAGGCTGCCATCCCATCTGAGCACACTCTTTGTGCGCGCTGAGCTTTGGTGGTTTTGCGGCGACGTGGCTGCTCGGGGCAGATTCCTGCTCTTGGCCGCTTGCTCTGTGGCGAGGCTCGGGGGATCTGTGCCCGCCGGGGCGTGCAGGCAGGGCAGCGGGAGCCTGCTGCTGAGGCTGGCTTCTCGCTCGCATCCCTTGTGGAGCGCGTTTCCAAACTGTTCCTCTCTCTGATGGAGGCTGATGAATTCTTCCAGTGATTAGGAGCTGTGACAGTCTGCTCAGAGCTGCTCTCGCAGGGGGCTCATGACAGATTAATGAGAGAGTCTTTTAAGATGATGTTTGATTTGCAAGAGTGACTTGGATGTTTTAGACCCAAGAACATGATGCTTTCAACTCCTCCCTGCTCCACCCTGCCCTGCCCGCCCCCGGCACTGCCTTCGCCTTGCTCGCTACCGTCTCCCTGCCTCCAGCACACGATTTTGCTTTTAGATCTTCCAACTGATCAACATTTTCCCTTGCTGCCCGCCCCTCCTGACCCCCAATTATAGACCGTGTAGTCAGCTCTCCTCCTGCTCCTCCTTTGTCTGCCTTGGCCCGTGCTGCCCGCATCGCAGGTGTCGGCCCTGCGAGGTGCCAGGCTGCCCTTTCCCGGGTGATGACAGGCTGCAGTGCTGACTGCTCCGCTGCTGCTGCTGGCAGGTTAGATTTCAGTCGTGGTGGCTTTTAGAAGCGAAGAGTTTTTTTCAGGCAGCTGGGCTGGAAAAGGTTGTGGCTGGCGACGACCACCTTTCCGGGCTTCCCCTCGCTGCCTCCCCGTGTGACGCAGGCGCGCAGAGTGTGTTTTGGGGTGCTGAACTACCACGCTGTGGTCTCAGGAGGAGATACCTGGTTTCTCGGAGACCTCTGTCGTACGTAGAGCCGTGCAAGCAAGATCCTTGGAGAGCTGAGAGCGTCACAGAGGCTCCCAGACTGGATGGTGGATGCCTACCATTCTCTCAGCTTCTTAAGGACCTTCCATCCTTAGAACGTGTCCGCTTGAAAACTTTTAAGTGGTTTGGGGACTTGTTCTGGAGAGGTTCTTGCGGCTCTCGGGAGCCACGGATTTGCAGCTGCGGCGTAGCTCAGCTCCGTGGCTAAGCTGTGGAAATAAAGATGTGCGCGATCCCGATGAGCGAGAGGAGGGGTGCTGCCTTCCCCATCCCCTTTGGTACCTGCGGGGCTGTACGCCGGGGTGCCGGCAGCGCTTTTAGCCAGCATTTGCCCCTGGCCTGCTGCTGCTCAGTGAGGCTAACTGCAGCTTTCCAGCTCCACGTCAGCGGCGTTGCACGAAGTCGCTGACCGTGGCGTAGGCAGGGACAAAGCGGGTGAAGATGGGGCAAAACCGGGGCTCGAGGACGTGGGGCTAGCATGTCCCTAACGCTGCCCCGGCTGTGCCGGGGGTTAGGGCCTCCGAGCCAAAGCGCCCGGGTGAAGCAGTGTGGCGTTAACGACACACGATCTAACGGCTCTGCCTTTCTTTCCCGGGAGAGCCGGTGCCGATCTTGGCACGGCCTGGCCGTGGCCGCGGGGTGGACACCCCGGTTCTGCTGCCGGTGCCTGCGTGTGGCTCTCCCAGCCCCACGGCGAAGGCCTTTGAGCCGGGCGGGCGGGCGGCTCCTTCTCCCTCACCGAGCAAGCCCTGGCTGATGCAATTAATATTGATGGCAGCGAGGGTGGGCCCGGGGAAGAGAAGTAAATGTGCACAGGCGAGAGCCTGGGCTGGAGCGCCAGCCTCACCGATCTCCATGGCGACGGGCGCCTCGCGCTCATGCAGAATTAATGCCGGCCTTCGCTGGCCTGACACACGCGCGCGGCTCTGTCCCCCCGGGGCCTCGCGTTTCCCCTCAGCCCTTTTGGCACGAGGAAGCCCCCAAAAGCGGCTCTGCCCTCCTCTTTGCTGGCTTCCCTTGCCTTTTGCGCCGGCGAAGGGCAAAATGGCCTCACGTATCGGGTGGCGGCAGGGCGGGCTCGCTTGGGCTGTCATGGAGGGGCCTTGTCCCTTTTCCAGAAGCAAGGCTCAACCTCGGCCCCCGGGGCGGGTTTATTGTGTGCAGGCCCCCGTCCTTTTGCTTTTACGAGTGCTCGCTTGCTACTTCTTGTGCTTCTTGTCCTCTGGCTGAGGAACCGTCCGTGGCAGGCTCCGCAACAGGCCCGCAGGTCTCTCCAGCCATTTCAGTGGCTTCTCGTCCGCTCCGCGGTGGCGGCTTCTCCTCTCTAACATGGGTTTTTAACAGCGGGTGCTCTCAGGCAGGATTTGGGACGGGACTGGTGTGGCCCACTGGTGACGTCCCCGTCCTTGGGGACCAAGTGGGGAACGGTGGGACGCAGAGGTGCATGTCGGCTCACTGTCCGTCAGCGTAGGTCGGGGATTGAAAAGATATATTTGAGCATCACGGCTTTTTCCCCTCTGCTGCCCAGCCTAGCCAGTTGCTCTCCACTTTGTATTCCCCCGTCCAGTCTGCTTTAAGCGGCTCTAGCAGGAGAGCACCCACCGCTTTCCAGAGAGGGAGAGTTTTTAATCCGATAGCATTAGATTAAAAGGCAGCCACCTTGGCACAGACGTCATCATTCTTCAATTTCAGGCTCTCCCTATGAACAAGAATACCCAGTGCCAGCGGTTCAGCTACCGGCGGGTCCCCAGGGGTGCAGGCTGCCCTAACCTTCCCGGGTTTGCTGCGGGGAAGCGTTTTTCTGTCTCCTGCCCGCAGCCCTTACTCCAGGAATTTGTGGCTGTCCGAAGCGCGGCAGCGTGGCCGTCGTGCGTTGTTAGTCTTTCTTCTTTCCTACCCCTTCCCTGTCACTGGAGACGCTTTAAGCCATGAAAGCGGGTACATCCCACCCTCCCATGGCCCACCCGTGAGCTGTAATCGAGTGTCTGGCTGTGCTTTTCCGATCGTTTTTCTCAGCCCGTTCAGAGAAGGGATGGACTCCCCTGGGGTCTGGAGCGGGTCCAGGCTGGCAAACACGCGTCCTGCCTTCAGCAGGCAGGGCTGGTCAGGGAGAGGGGAGCTGCCAGGAGTCACCTGCGCGTTTTCCCCGCGTCTCCCTCCTCTGTGGTTGTTCAGGAGCCTCCTCCTCCTCCTCCTCCTCCTCCTCCTCCTCCCTTGGCAAGATTCCTGCCAAGGAGAACGGTTCGGTCTTGGCGGGGGGGAACCGTGTGCCCGCCGGAGCCCCTCTCAGGTGTTCGTCTCCGTGGCTCGGCTGCATGGCCGGGTCCTGCCGTGGAACGTGGGGTGGGCAGGCAGGCACGTGCCGTAGAGGGCCTGGCAGGGTGCAGTAAGCAATCAGCAAGCTGCTCCAGTAGCGTTTTTTTCTTTCCTATACAGTGGAACAGAGCAATTTTGATTTTACATTTATGATTATTGTTATTAAGTTGGAGAAACATTTTAATGTGAATGCTTGGGGCTTATCAGGTAGAGCTCTTCACCTCAAGATCTCAAAGCACTTGACGAAGCCAGCCTGTTATTAATCCCTACTACTTATATTGAGCTACTTACCTACTGACACTGGGGGTTTGGTTATTATTATTATCTGCGTTTTTTGTAAACGGGAGAACCAAGGCGCAGAACTGGATGGTGAGTTGAAGCTGAAAGCTCTGAAGCTGAAGGCAGAAGCTACTCTCCACCCTCCCTGCCTGCAGCCAGCTGCTGTCTCCCTGCTGCTTGTCCTCACTGCTCTGATCCAGGAGGCTCGGAAGAAGGCTGGGATGGACTCAGAAGCTGGCCGAAGAGCTCTACCTGGAGCACTCGGTACCAATGGTGGCGTGGCCAGAGCTGGCAGCTGGGAGAGAAGTGGAGGGTGCTGGCTCCGGGCTGGGGAGGGCAGCGTGCAACTTGAAGCCTTGGCTGCTGCGGTTTTTAGGATGCAGGAGACTGAAGGAGGGCACAGTGCAAACCTCTGTGGGTGGTGGGGAGAAGAGGGGGTTGCTGAGGCACAGAGTGAGCCCTTTGCATACATGTATTGTCACGGGCTCTCGCTTGGAAGAATAGCTTTGCCAGCTCTGGCCCGGGAGCGCTCCAGGATGGGCCAGTATACGTCTGTGTGCTGTACAGCATCTTCGTTTTGCCCGGTCTCTTGGGTCGGGCTCGAGCAGAGCCTTTACTTCAACGGCAGCCTTCTCCCGAGCTGCCTGCAGCCTCGCACCAACTCCTGCGTCTCTCTGCAGAGCGGAGTCGCGTGCGGCTAGTAGCCGTTCTCGTGGTGGCTCTGGCCCTCCCTGTTGGCCACAGTGGAGCCATCCTATTCTCAGCTGTCCTTCCAGCCGTTTTGGGCATCTGCAAGCACTGTTGGATGCGAGGAGGTGGAGCTGGTGCCATCTGCCCTGGCAGCTACTCGTGGAGGACCAGCCACCTGTGCCCGCACAGCCTGCTTGGGGAAATGCTGAGCTGAACCTTGGCAGGGGCTTTCCTGGTAATGAAGCATCCCGCTCCCTCCCCGGTGCTAATTAGGGGCTGCCTGAGGAAGTGTCACGGATGGGGTGGGAGGCTTGGATCTGAACCGGTGTCGTTACACCTGGTGCAATGGGTAGTTGTTTCTTCTGCAGGAGCGGCTTGGTTCTGACGAATGCCGGCAGCTCTGGGCCCAGACTGAAGTAAGCAGCGCTCTGCAACCCTGACTCTCACTCTTCCCACCCCAGTTTCAGCTGCCAGCGTAGATGGGCTCCCAGAGGCTCCTCTCAGCTTGTCGTCTCTCTCCTTTCCCCTTTTCTTCGCTCGGGGTTTGTTGATGCGGGCATCCCACCCTGGCTTCCCGTGCGTCGGTCCGGAGAAGCACTGGCAGGCTGGGGAAGGTGTTTCTGTAGGCGGTTTCTGTCGCTTGGCTGCTGTGGCTGGCTGGTGCGCCTGCCTTGCTGCCTTTTGGGAGGAGCCATCCCTTCTTTCCCTTTTTCATCCCCTTTTCCCGCATCTTCTGCGACCACTCCATGCTGCAAGCCCCCCGGGCCAGGCAAGGTCTGCCCTTCAGGTGGTTGTGGGGTAAAGGGACACCGTAGTGGCACCTAAGTTCACTGTGTGGCTTGTTCTCCAGGCTGCGGCAATGCCCTGGCCTTCCTCTGCTCTGGGCTGTTCGGAGGAGAGACCAGAGCGCTTCGGTGTGCACCTTGCCTTCCCCAATTAGCCAGAGGACAGGAAACCCTCGTTAGCATCCCTTTGTGCTCTTTACCTTAAACCAGGCGGTCACCGCAGGATGCAAGGTAGAGCCTCAGAGCATAGCATATCTGAGCCGGAGCCGAGGCTCTGAACCCAGTCAGGTCTTCCCCTAGCCTTGATCTCTTCTAAAAGCCTTTCTTGCTTTTGCAGGCTCAGCCTGGAGCTGTTGAGGGAGAGAAGGCTGCTCTGTCTGCCCATGGAGTCATGCTGACTCAGTTGTGGCGGGAAGCACAGTACCATGAATTATTTGTAGCAACACCTTTTGCTTTTCCCCTCCTCTCCAGGAGGTGCACTTTTTTTATTATTGTTGTTGTTGTTATTTATTATTCTCTTTCTGCTCCAGTGCTGCTAAGAGACATGGAGAGGCTTGGCTGGTATTCAGCGTGGTTACAATAAGCCCAAGCCCTCCCTTTTGTTCTGTACGGCTTGCTCAAGTGTTGTATAGATACCTCGCTTTAGCTGTTTCTCTCCCTCATCTTCAGCGGCTCAGGAGGTTTGGGAAAGGTCAGCTCCTAGCTGTAGCTTTTTTCTGCTCCAGACAAGTGCTGCTCTCATTGTTTGCCAAATGCCTTGCTGCGCCTCATCTCCGCAGCACTAGAATGATTTAACCAGAGCCGTGCTTAGTTTTAGATCCAGTCTGCTCTCTGACCTTGCTGCGCAGCCTTGCCGTGTGCTTTGTAGGCACTTTTGAAGCACAGTCCTGAACAAGTGCTGAGAGATCCCACCTCCCCTCTGTGACCGGGGAACAGGCAGAATAGGCTGCAACTTCCAACATCCCGAGCAGGGGCTCCATCTTTTGCAAGCTCACGGCGACTCTGGTTCACCACTGCCTTCCAGCGTCCACCCTGCAGAGGCGTCCATCAGAGCTGGCTCCAAAGCCTCCAGTTGCAGCGTTGCTGTGGACCAGGCAGGCTTCAGGCTTGGTCTCAACCAAGCCTTGCCCCGGCATGTCTCGTGGGTGATGTAGAAGGCACGCTGGTAGGAAAATGTACGGTCGCTAGCCTGGTGATGTTGTCCAGCTATTGCTAGAGGGGCAGCAGGCAGGCAGAGCCCTGGTCCCACTGCGTGCCCCTGGTCTCTGGTGCTTGTTCCAGTCGGGTGGGCAGGTAGATGATTTCCTTGCCATGCTGGCGAGCACCATCTCTGCGCTCCTGTCTGTCCCGACTCGTCTCAAGCTCGGGAGCGTGAAGGCAAGGCTGGTCCCTTTGTTGTATCGTGGCCCAGCCCCTGGGCACCTGAAATAGCAGAGGCACCGGGAACGGAGAGCGGTCTGCAGCCTCTCGCTTGTGGGGTGGTTTGGATAGCGCGGTCTTCACCAGCCCTGTCGGGAATCAAATTTAAGAGGTCCTTGCACTTCAGTATGCTTTATCTCCTGCCTGGAGTTTATTCGGGCTGTCACATACAAGTGTTAGGACAAGAGCACTTTGTGCCTCACTTATTGCCGCCTTCTGCCTACACCCAGCAAAGCGCTTCTGTCCGTAGTGGCTCTGCACGGGGAATGGGATGTGAAGGCTTGGTCAGTGCTGAGTACCCTGGAACTGAGCTGATAGCCTCTTCTTTTTGCTTCTCATTTCCCAACTTTTATTCCTTCCGCATCAGTGATGGTTATACTTCTTGAGTCCTCCCAGGTAAAATGAGAGAGAGAGAGAGAGAGAGAGACGTTGGGGAAGAACAAGCTCCCTTTGAATTTCATCTTTTACAGAGCTTGTTGGGTTGAATCATCTTAGCAGGCATAATAAACCTGTTTCATCTCCCGAGTCTGGCAGGGGAATTAAGGCATTTTGTTTTATTCTTGTTGGTGTTCTGAGCTTGCATCATCCAACTGCATCCCAGCATTGGATGGGTGAGTTTTCAAAATAATCTGCTGTGAACAAATAGGCTTCTTCACCAGTAACACCAGCGATGATTAGAAGTGAAAAAAACCTTAAACAACCAATTTGCTTGTCACAATTTGTTTCTGGTTTGAAGCGTTTTTCTTTCCGGCTTTGTCTGCTTCTCGGCCTGATCACCGAAACTCAATGAAGCTGGGTCCTCGTCTTCAGGAAGGACTGAATCACGGTGTTTTGGGGGTCGCACCCTACCATACCCCCACTTTCCATCCTGCCTGGGCATCCGCAGGGCAGCCAGGCCATCCCCTTGAGTTGGGATGAGCTCCGACGCACCGCGGTGTGCAAGCTTCTCTCCCGGGGACCGAGCTTGTTGGCAGGGAGTAGAAAGCTGTCTGTCAAACACCGGTGCTGTAAAAGCTCACTTTTACAACATTTGGTTGATGCGGAACAGGAGGTAAATAAATACCCTTTACGTCATCTCTTTTGCTCGCATATGGGCCTATTATGTCCCTAATGTGTTTATGAAATACGATTCTGGGGGCAAGGATAGACTGAAACTTCAATTCTGGTAAAATATCAGTTTTCTTTATGTGGCTTGACCCAATTAACTTTGTAATACTTTGTGACCTTTTTGTCATTTACCATTGCTTTTATCGCTTCAGATTAAGAGATTCTTAAATATATGTGGGTGGGCAAAACAGTTACAGGGAGGATCACTTAAAAGGCGCCAAGACCCAGTTTTGCTCCAAATCTCATGAACTATTCAAAAAGTTTCTTGGAAGAAGAGTCAAAACCATGAGCAATGTTTTAATTTCTTCAGAAGTCCTGTCCAGTGCTGAAAAGCTTTTTCCTGCCGCGTTCACAGGCTGGCTGCTGCGGAGCGCTGCGGGGTCTGGGAAGAGAAACGGGCGGCAGGGGACCAAAGGCAAAAGAACTGTTGGTGCTTGAGCTGGGTGGGAAGGAAATGCACCCGAAAATAGCAACAAGTGTCTTAGGACAGGGTTTTTGAAGTGCTTGGTGGTGCCCTGAATTGGGTCCCACTGAAAACTTCCTCAGTTTGGGTGGGACCGGACCCAGGTTGGCCGTTCACTTCGGAAGCCCTCACCTCGGATGTGTGAGGCTCCATTCCCATACTCTGATGCAAAAGACAAGAACGGAAGAGCTCAAGAAAGGAGAGAGCTGTCCCTGTCACCTACTTTGAAATCCGGGACACGCTTCCCACCTTGGTTTCCCTGTTTGCAAGCGTGCTGCTGAACCTGGGCTGGTGTGTCCTGAAGGCAAGTGCTTTCAGACAGGCACCTCTCTCCCCCTTGCCTTCAAGCAGGCACCTGATTAAACTCCACTCCAAGCTGGCTCTGCATCCCGCATCTGCTGCACGTACCAGCTCCCGTCCTTTCCCTTCCTTTCCCTTCCTTTCCCTTCCTTTCCCTTCCTTTCCCTTCCGTAGGTCTGATCTCAAAGACAGCTCCATCTGCCTCCCCTGCGACTGGCGGCTGATTATGCACTACACAGTTACACTTCTGTTGCACAGACCTGCGCCTCGGGGCGGGGGGACGGGATGAATCCCCGCTTGTCCTGCATTTTACATTCCTCACTTGCACACCTCCCCTGCACCCTCTAATCTCAGAGCTCAACAGGCTCATCTGCATTTTAAAAAAAAAGAGAGAGAGAAAGAGCAGCGATGGAAGGAGCAGGAGAGACTATCCAGAGCGCTTCATAAAAATGATGAATTGCTTTTAGATATTGGGCAGGAGAGAAAGAGAGTTCTTTTTTTATTTGATATTAGTCTCTTAGCGGCGCATTGTTGCTGTGCATATGAGCTTAAAATCTCAAGGCAGTCAAAGGCAAACACCCGGGAATTGAAGTGTAAATGAGCCACTGTCAAGCATTTTATTTTGCCTTTTATGATTTCTCTTTCTCTCATTATGTAGGTCAGTCTCCATTTCTAACGTATGCTGGGTGCGTAGGAGAGCGCGGGGCGGTCAGGTGTGCCGGGGGGGATGGCAGGAGGTGCGTGGGTGCAGCAGCGGTGCGGCGGGCGCCGGTGCAGGGACTGCGCTTGGCGCAGCGGCTGCGCGTGCAGGGTGGTGCGGCAGGTGTGCCTATACGTGCGCGCCCGGTGGCGCGGGTTGTGAGCGGAGGGCTGCGCCCGTGGCGGTAACCGCTGGGCGAAAAGCTCCGGCATCTCTTGCTCTCGCCGTCTCACCTGCGGACCACCGAGCCTGGAGACTCCTGTCCTCTCCCTCCAACCGAAGAATTACATTTCCTACCACATTAGCAATTCAGATGCCGAACTGGTCTGTGCTGGCTGCTCTGATTAGTGGATGTGATAAAGAGATTCGTGCATCTCCTTTAGAAAGACACCAGCCACGTGATTCGGCTGCTTTGCATAAACGGCAATGAATAAAACAGCGTGTGCGTGCGGGACAATCTGTCCCACGCTGGGACAGGTGAGGATGTTTTCTTCTCCATTCCTTGACTTTCCTTTCTCTTGCTGGTTAGCAGAAAACACCTTGTGTTCTGGAGGACTCAAAAGGCTTGACCAGAGGGGCCCTGGGCAGAGCAAGTGCTTTCCAGAGCCCTGGGGATGCTCCTCCATGTCTGTGGTGCAGAGCTGGTGACAGACCTTTCTTCCTTCAGTTCTTCAATAAGCAGAATGGGCAGCCTGGAGTGAGAAGGGGCACAGAGGAGGCAAGAGGGCTGACCGTGGGTTTGGTAGCTCCTTTTGGACCACGCTGTACCCCAGCCTCTTCCCTCCCCATCCTTGCATGGGATGAAGGTGCCTAGCACATATCTTGCCTTACCCGGCCGCTCTCGAAGGGCAGCTGGGCTCGGTCACTCACGAGAGACTGCGGTAGAGCCAACGTGGACCGTAGCGCGGTGCCTGAGGGCAAAGGGGACGCTGCCTTCAGGACATCCTCCCTTCAGAGGAAGCCTTCTCTGGCTCACAGGCTTTATCGACCCCGCTGTCGGTGCTGCCCTTCCCCGCGGCCTCTGTGCCGTCTGCTCCGCACAGCACCGGCGTGATGGAGCGGGCGCTGAGGTTACCTTTGCTTAATGCCCGGGCGCAGCAGCCCTGACCTGGCAGCCTCACACTGTTCTCTGGCAGCGCTGGGCAGACCCTTGTTCTCAGGTGCTTGGCTTTGGGTGGCTCTGGCAAGGTTGGCTTGGCCCCCGTACACCTCAAACGCACCCGAGGCATCCCTGGAGAAGGATCCGACTTCACCACCTGGTTCCTGGCAGGCAGCGAGAGGTGGCACGCTCAGACGATGACATCCTCGCCCTGAGCCAGGACAGGGCTTTGCGGTACCTAGAGCATCCACCTCTTGCTGGCACTGCCCTTCCAGCCCTGGTCCCCCGGAGGGCTGCAGCCCCTCTTTGAGCCTGGATGGTGTGGGCAGCTCTGCTAGGGGAGAGAAGGGAGGCACGGGGGGGGTGACTGGACCCAGGCACCGGTCTGCATCCCTCCCGTTCACCGAGGAGCAGCCGCGGCTCACCAGTCTCTCCGTGTCTGTGCCCGCAGCGTGTCGAGGGATGCTGTGCGGGTTCGGGGCGGTGTGCGAGAGGAGCTCCACCGACCCCTCTCAGGCTTCCTGCGTCTGCAAGAAGACAGCTTGCCCTGTCGTGGTGGCTCCTGTCTGCGGCTCTGATTATTCCACCTACAGCAACGAGTGTGAGCTGGAGAAGGCCCAGTGCAACCAACAGAGGCGGATCAAAGTGATCAGCAAGGGACCATGTGGTGAGTGCAAGGGCAGGCTCTCCCGCTTTCAGGAGGCGACGGTGTGAGGCCGGGGAGACTCGTCCCGAGCTCGTGTCATCACCGCGGCGCTGGTGATGTCCTGGGAGATGGGGACAGGTCTGATGGGAAGGGACAGCGAGAGAATCACCGGCTCTGCCTTCGCGATCGGCAGAGTTTAATAAGCAGGCAAACCAGTGGTCAAGGCCGTTCAAGAGGTGCGTGGCAGCGCAGTGGAGAACAGCCCTCTGCCTCGGGCAGCTCCGCCTGATGCACCACGCCGCTTCCCAGCGGTGGATCGCATCTGCCGCGGCTGGAAGTTGGAGTTGGAGGAACCAGGCATACGCACGGGCTGGGTGGGCTGATGAAAGCCCTTCCCCAGCCTGGCATTCACCAGCTGTGAGCAAGGAGCTGTGTAAATGAGACCCCAGTCTCCTCGTCTCAGAGTAAATTAACTTGACCTTTCTCTCACGCGGCGCTCTGGCTTGCGATAAATCTGCACCCGGCACTCCTGCTGGGGCTCTTGTCAGAGGGGAGAGAGCACCAAGTGATTTATTTAAAATAATAATCATAAAAAGGTGACAAATAAAGGAAAAAAAAGGCAAAAAAAGCTGGCAAATAAATTTTGGCCCTTCCCTGCCAGTGAGGAAATTGCTCCTTGAGCTCTTCCTCTAATTACGGTTTGCAGGAGGTGCCTTAAGGACCCTTGTTTTGCTCTTTTGCTGAAGCAAGAGGCTCTCGGAGAGCATATGCAGGGAAGGGAGCTTGCAGCAGTGAGGCTGAGAGGGTTAGAAAGGAGGGGCTCTGCCTGAAGTGCCAGGTGGGGAGTGAGCTCCCTTCCTCACGTACCGCGGGTTTGGAGCTGATCCTACAGCCCCACGATCCTGCCTGCCTCCACGGACATCGGGATCGATGAGCTCGCTGCTCAGGACCAGGTACGTGGCACCGGCTCCGGCATCCACCGAAGCCGATGGAAGGACGTTTCATTGCCGTCGTGTACGTTTGTGGGCGCTTGGAGGGACCGGGGCTGTCTAGGTAGATACCGTGGTGCGTCGGGCTTATTTGTCCCACGAGAGGAGCGAGCGGGAGAGGGTGGCACGGGAGCACGGGCCGCTGCGCTCACGCCTGTGCCGTGCCCCCCTCCTCTCTCCCGCAGGCTCCAAGGACCCCTGCGCGGAGGTGACCTGCAGCTTTGGCAGCACGTGTGTCCGCTCCACCGACGGCCAGTCGGCCAAGTGCGTCTGCCCGTCGTCCTGCAGCGGCGTGCCCGAGAGCACGGTGTGCGGCAGCGACGGCAAAGACTACCGCAGCGAGTGCGACCTCAACAAGCACGCCTGCGACAAGCAGGAGAACGTTTTCAAGAAGTTCGATGGCGCCTGTGGTGAGTCCCCTACCCCCCCACCGCCGTGGGTATTGCTTTAAAAACATTTCCCTCTGCGTCAGGAGTATCGAGGGCAGACCAGCGGGAAGTGGCAAGGGTTGGGGAGAAAAACTTGCCCACACACCTGCTGTCATCAGCTCAAAAACACGGGCTGGGCAGAAAAAGGTCAGTCTGTGGGTGACGGCTTCTGAAACTCAGAACAAGCCAGCGCTTTCCCCCGCAGCATTTGGCTGTGGGTGTTTCTGCTCAGGACCCACTGACCTAGAGAGCAGTTGCAACATCTGTGCCACCTCCTTTCCCTCCTGCCGTTTCCCCTGGCTGGAGTCCTCCGGCTGCTGCTTTTGGCAAGAAGCCTGCTGCTAGCCGGCATCCCAGGGCTCGCGGGCAGGCAGTTCCCTCTAATTAAAGGAGCCCGACAGGCACGGATCCCAGAGCGCAAACACAGTCCTGCCACTCTAAGGATGGCTTCCTCTTTGGCTCACGGTGGCTGTGGATACTGGTAATTAAAAGCAACTGTATTCATTAGGAAAGCCATGAGATCAGCCAGGGCACGTGCCAGACCAGTGTTTGTCCCTGGGGGAAGGAGCGTGGGAGTGTGTTTGGGCAGGCTGCAAAACTGGAAGAGCTTTAATTGCGCTCTCACTGCTCAGTCCCAAGTAGGACAAGATGGGTGCAAGTGGGAGGTGCGAAAGAGGTGATGTTACGCTGGGTGCTGCAGGTTTCTAGAGCAGAGAGTAGGCTTTGAGCCTCACTGCTCCTTTGAGGTCCTCCTGATTTTAGTTGGGCGTCAGCAGAAACTCAGGCAGTCTGGGTTGAGCAGCCGGGCTATGGAACCTGAAAATACTTGAAGTATTTGGACTCTGTTGGGTGTGCTGTAAGGCATGAGGATGTACCGCAAGGTAGCAGAGAGAGTGGGGATGAGCAGTGCGGGCAGAGAACATCTCAAATATCTTCATCATGCAGTCCCTGAGATACGTCTGTGCGCCTGCATCATCCCCAACCCCTCAGATGCGGTCCTCAACTGTACCACATCCCTCCCCTGCTACAGCAGCCTTATTTACCCACAGCTCCTTGAGTCCACACAAGATGTTCTTGTGATTTTGTTGGGGTTTGTAGAAGCCTCCAAGGAGGTAACACGTCCCTGGCTGTCTGCTGGTGTGACTGCAGGGCAGCAGTGAGCACGGGCAGCTCTTGCCGAAGGGGGAATGGGAGATGGATTGGGTAGGTCCTGCGGGAGCTCCTTCGTCTGCTCCATTTCCATGATTACTGCCTGTGCGAAAATGGACAAAGCAAAAGACTTCAGCTGTGACCCTGTCCTAGGCCAGCCTTCTCCTCGCCTGCTTGCGAGAGGCTGGGGAGACGGGGTACTGTATTGTTTCCTCCTCTTGTCAGCCTGGGACTGTGGTCAATGCAGGGATTTCAGACTAGTAAGATTAAAGGGTGGAAACGTTTGATGGTGTTTCTGCAATTGCAGGCAGTGAATCAGCACTCTGCAGGTACCGTGCTTGGCAAGGAAGAGGAAAACCCAGGGCTAGAGTAGGGATTAGTGAGCAGTCGGCACCTGTTTTGCCCATGTCTTTGGTATGCTAATGTGAGCTCAGCTCATCAGAGGGTGATCCGGATAAGCCTAGATTAGAGCAGTGGGGCAAGGCAGCATGTGGCCCTGACTGCCTTCAGGGCTCTTCCAGCGCTTTGGGAAGACAGGGAGCATAGAGAGGGAGAGCGGGAGGAGTGCGATGGGAGTATCAAGCATCTTGCAATGCCCAGCGAATGCCCCTTGGACTCAGGAGGTTCGCCTGGGTCGGGGGAGAGAGCCCTGTCCCCTAGACAAAGGGGAGTGAAGGCAGCTCAGGATGGGAAAAAAGGCAGAGCTCATCCCATCCAGCGGTCACTTTGGAAAGGGCACGCACCCTCCGCGTGTGCAGCTCAGTAAAAAAATGAGTCCTTACGTGTGCAGAGCCCTACAGATGTCCAGTCCTGAAGGAAGAGATGCGCACACGCTGAGTGCCACTGGGGAAGGTACAGAGGGTCTTGGGGCCAGCCGGCGCGGAGGAGGGCAGGCCAAGAAGCAGCTCTCTGGGAGGGCTTGAGCGTGCCTAACGATCCGCTCCGGCTCTGTGCGCAGACCCTTGTAAAGGCGTCCTCAATGACATGAACCGTGTTTGCCGGGTGAACCCCCGCACCCGAAGGGCGGACCTGCTCTCCCGCCCCGAGAACTGTCCCCCGAAGAAGGAGCTTGTGTGCGGTGACGACGGGGTGACTTATGACAACGAGTGTGTGATGGGGCGTTCGGGGGCCGTCCGGGGACTGGAGATCCAGAAGGTGCGTTCAGGGCAGTGCCAGCATCAGGGTAAGTAGCTCTCTGCTTCCCGGGGAACAGGAGCGTTCAGGCTCCTGACCTTCCCCGCTGCTCCGTGCCGTGCTCTCGGCAAGGAGAGCGTACCCCCTTCCCCTGTCCCCACGGTGGGCACAAGCGGTGCTATCCTCTCTTCTCCCAGACAAATGCAAGGATGAGTGCAAGTTCAACGCTGTCTGCCTGAACCGCCGTGGCACCACTCGCTGCTCCTGTGACCGCATCACCTGCGATGGTGCCTACCGGCCCGTCTGCGCCCGGGACAGCCGGACCTACAGCAACGACTGCGAGCGCCAGAAGGCCGAGTGCCATCAGAAGGCTGCCATCCCAGTAAAGCACAGTGGACCCTGTGGTAAGCACTGGTGCCACCGGGCTGGTCGCCCGCAGGAACACTGGTACCCCCACACCTCTCACTTCCCAGCCCCAGCAGCCACTTTAAGCCCAGCCTGCGTCAGTCCCTTCCGTGCAGGCAGCGGTGCTCGCGTTGATGCTGGAAAGCTGCAGGTAAGTTGTGAGTGGGTGCCCACCATCTGAGCAAGCCACAGGCTCTCTTCAGTCTTGCGACCGACAAGCCCTGAATATCCGTTCCTCCCTGTTCTTTTTCCTTCCAGCAGTCCTCGTGTGTGTGTGTGTGTGTGTGCATGTGTTCCTCCTTGGTCTTGTCTCTGTCTGATGTGCTCAGTAACACAGGGAAGAATCGTTTCTGTTTAAACAGTACCAAAGTGTCTGTGATGTCCAGCTGGTTTCTCTCATTCACCGCTACGGCCAAGCGCACATTCGCCACCACTCAGTTCCCGTGCAGCCCACGCCATTCATTTCTCCTCCCAGGGTAGTGCCAGTCCCTAAGCTCCTTCCATGCTTCCCCCTCCATGCCTGCCTGCTTCTCTCAGCTCCAGGTACTCTCCGTAAGGAACTCTTCCCAGCGTGCCCGCTCTCTGGAGGTCCCGCCGTGTCTTTGTCTCGTCTCTGGGAGAAGCTTTTGACCTTTCCAGTGGACGCTTTTTCAGGCGTATGTGATAGGATGGGGCTTCGGGTCCCTAGGATGTTGGGAACATCCAATTTTAAAATTATTGCACAGAAAACGAAGGAGGTTGAACACAGTCACTGGATTGATTTGTATGAGTTGGAAGGACTGTTCATTTCAGCTCAAATTGGTTTTTACTAGATCTAGAACTGTGTCCTATTATTTTAAGCGGATGTTTTGTAAGGTATCAGCTGTATCAAACCTTCTGAAGTACTTGGAAATTAGGCCCCATGTTGCGGATCTGTTTTGTTGGCTTTGTGCTCCTGCAGTAGGTTTTTAATGCTGCCAGGCCCAGCTGCTTGAAAACTGTTTGTCAGGCTCCCAAAATCACACTCAATATAATCAAAACTGTTATTTTTAATCGTCCATTTCACTGCGTTTCTGGTGGTTGAATGATGAGGAGTCGGTTCCCCAAGTTCTCCCTACAGGGAAGGCAACAGAGGCACCTTTCAGTCCTCTTGTCTCCCCGGGCCACGAGGGAGCTGGTGCTGGACGGCAACCAGAAACCTCGCCAGGAAGCCGTGCACGCCGGCAAGTCTGGCTTTCCTTTTCCTACCCTGTTGTGCCAATGTGGAGCTTTGCTGGAGGCGTGACCGGCCTCCGAGACTGGCACGGGAGCGCACAGGGATGCTCCTGGCGAGGGTTGGGGCAAAGCGAGGTGCCTGTGGCTGGGCTTCTGGGGCATCGTGGCCACCAGGTGTTTTTTTGCAACTGGGTGGTCAGGCCTTGGTGCCCTGGGCTCTCTACAAACCCTTCCCCGTACCTGCTTTAGAGTCGGGCCCTTGCCAAGGCTTCCCAAATTTCTAGGGCGAGCAGAGAACGTGTGCTGCTAGTTACCCTGCTGTCAGACGCGCATCGTTTCCACCACGTTCGGTGGAGTGAGGCCAGTGGACAGTAGGATACGGTCCCCATGCAGCTGTTGTTCCTCTCTCCATCTTACTCTCTTTTATTTTAGCTTCTCCCCAGCTTCTCTTCCAGGCGAGGACGGCAGATGTGCACATCTGCTTTCAGGAGCTATGTCCTTGTGGAGTAGGAGCAAACAAAGCTCGTAGTCTGGGGGAAGTAAATCAAAGCTGGGGCTCTGTCTGCCAAGGCCTAGGATTTCAAAGTCCACGTGACGGCTCCAGGCAGCCCCGTAGCAAACCACCACGAGGTGTGGGCAAGCCTTTGGCTTCCCCATCAGCTCCCCATCTTCTCTCTGAGCTCAGTGCTGCCCTTTGGAAAGAAAGCACGTCCTCCTGCGTGTCACCAGTTCAGGCTCAATGCAAGATGGGAAACAGATTTAGAAACGGGGACGGGGTGGCGATGCCGCTTGCCAGCCTGTGTGTCAGGACAGGTCTTCTCAGCATGAGCGCTGCTGGTGGTGCTCACTTCTCTCCTGGCTGGCTTCCTGGCCGAGGCTTACTTGGGATGCAGGGCGCAGTCCACCAGCGCAGGCTGGGACAGGACTCGTGGGACACTCGGCACTGGGCGAGACCAGGGGCTGAGGGAGCTACAGGCTCTGTCTGCATCCAGCACCCAGGGCAAGGGAGCGTGGTGAGTTCATCCGCGCCCCTGTGTGCTGTGAGGATGCAGGAGATGCACGGTGCTGGGGAAGGGAAGGGGAGGAAATGAAAGACGGGCCGTTAGTACGGTTGCAGTGTTTTAAGCTCTCGCGTGTACCTGTCTAATGAACTCTAAGCTCTGCTGCTGTCTTTTCCAGCAGCAAGGCAAAGGAGGCAAAGCCAAACAAAACAGTCCAGGCCTTGTTTTTAATCCTTCTCTGCTTTGACACCGTGATGGTGCAGCTGAGAAAGAAGGGATGGGATGAGACCGATGTGGACAGGAGGTGGAGGGAAGGTGTCTGTAGTTGCTTCTGTCTTTTCCTCCTTGCCTCTCTCTGCTCTCTCCCCTGCCCCGCTCTGTCTCTCCCTCCGCTCTCTCTCTCTCTCTCTCTCTTTCCTTTTTCGTCTGTGTCTTGTGTTTTACAGTGTTGCCTGTTTGGAGGAAGGAATTGTGTCCTCGCAGCACCCTTCTGCTCCCTACCCGGACATCTCTGCTAGGAGGTCGGCTTTCTCCCCTTCTCCGTAGCCAGTGACAGTCCTGGCCTCTTCTCACTGCTCCCCACCTCTCTAGTTTTGCTTGAGAGCCCCTGGGATGGAGAGGTTGCCCTGGTTTTGCTCCCATCCCTCACCCCAAACACTTCCTGCTGGAATGGAAATGCCTTGCAGTGCAGTGGGGTCTTGTCCGATGCTTGCTGTGGCTTGACCCTTCGAGGCAAACGAGAGTGGGAGCAGAGGTGGGTGCTGTGAGCCCCCCACTCCTTAGCAAGCCCCTCTTCGGCTGGTACATCAGTCTGGACTGCTCCTGGTTGATCTTACCTCTCCTTTTGCCCCCAACTAACCCCCCTTTCTTCCCCACCTCCTCCTTCCCAGAGACTTCTGCCTGCCTGGGACTGTGATGCTCGTCCCTTTGCTCTCCGTAGCGTGTGTCATGCTTGTCTGTGCAAGTCCAGTGGGCAGTGGCTCTGCAGGGACTGCAGCTCCCCTCCCCAGCTTCCAGCAAGGCAGCCCGTGCCTTTTGGAAGCACTGAGGAGCTGTCTGTGCTCGGATGTGGTTCTTCTCTAGGAATACTCCCCCATGTCCCTGTGGAGCTGGTGCCGGAGCCCGCTGGGTGTCATGGGCACAGATCAATGGGGTGCGATGAGTTACAAAGCGGCTTCAGAGACTCTTCTCCACAGCCATCCACAGGCGGGGCTTGCAGAAGAGCTCAGTGTCCCCAGGTCCCAGGGCTTGCTTAGGTTTCTGCAAAGCTCGGCTGCAGGTGAGGGATCGTGTCCTTGAATCAGTCAGGGTCCAGAATGAGCACTTTGCTTGCTCTGTGCCTCGGTTTCCCTGCCTACAAGATGGAGAAGGGCCAGGAATCAAAGCAGGTCTTGATTATAGCACAGCCTAAGGTCCTTGCTCGGTAGGTCCTCATTATATCCACCCACATCAAAACTGGTGCCAAAACCCCCATTGACGTCTGCCGGTGCCCAAGGCTGTGTGCGAAATTTCACAGGCTGAGATTCAGGCTGCGTAGGAACTTCATGTGCTGCATCTCTGCAGGTTTGCCTGCTTAAGAAGAGCAAGGAATGTCAGGACAGTGTTCTCCATCAGGCCTGGCACCTCCCTGCACTCTCACTCGCTTCTCCCTTGCTCCCCAAGATAAGAGTGTGAATTTGGATTTCAAATGAGCAAATGTATTTGCTTCATGCCTGGCTCGTTGCATCCTTACTGCCTAATTGTGTCCAGCAGAGGTGCTTTCCCCACGCAAGCGTGTGTCTTTGTGTGTTCGGGGGACATGATTATGGTACGGATGTTGTTTTAAAAAAGTGAAACACAAGCAGGAGATGTGAGCAGCATCACAGGGCTAAGTGCAGCAGGGATCAGCTCCTGGTCCTTGGGAACTGCTCACAAACTCTTCAGCTGCGGGGAAGTTGGGGACACAACTGAAAAGGCTGGGTTGAAGTAGTGACCATGCGCCTGAACTGTCCCCCTCTTCCCTGTTCCTTTGCAGACCCTTGGCTCTAAGTTTTGACTTGGTAGGTGCTTCCCAAAGAGCCAAATCCAAAACGCAGGCTTGCCTGTGCCCGTGCTATGGGCTGTTTTCTTGCTGGTTGACGGCACGCAGCCAGACTCCTGAGGGTTCAAGCCTTGCTCTTGCTCTGCAGAGATGCCACCTCAGTCCTAGCAGGGGAGGAAAACGGACCTGTTGCCCCGTGCCCTGTGCCACGCCAGCAGGCTCTGGAGGGCTTTGCCTTTCCCACCGCGCTCTGGCTCTGTGCCTGCCTCGCTGGTTGGTGTTGGTGGGGCTGCGCTGTGTCTGCCCGTTGCATCCATCTAGTCTTGGCTGCATCGTCCGTTCCCCACATACGTTTTGTCACGTGTCCTTGTCAGTGTTGAGCATGGATTAAATCTGTGTCCTTTCCTTGCCCCAGGTCCTCAGGGCTTTTGTCTTGAGTCACAAGAAGGGGTCACTGGGCAGCGCTGGGTCTCTCTCCCCAGCAGCGCGGCCAGTCCTGCCTTTTAGCCGCCTGTCTTGGCTTCTGGATGGTGGAGGGCATTCCTGGAGGGGCACACGCCTGCCTTCAGCAAGTGGGCTGGGAACCGGGTGGAACCACAGGGCTTTCCCTGCGAGCAGTTGCAGAGCTGTACCGGGGAGTCGGATGCAGCTCTTGTACTTTTTGTTGTCACCATCAGGGTTGGCTGCTCACCTCACCGCGAGCATCTTGCAGGGAAGGTGCCGCCTGCTCGGCTGACTTTGATTAAGCAGCTCCAGTTTGTGAGCAGAGGGGACTGCTGCCTCTCAGCCTGCAACCCACGCTGTGGGGCATTACCCGTCCCCAGGGAGCCTCAGGGCTCTGCTTCTGGAGCCAGATGCCCGAGGACTGGGCTGAAGCAAGGACACCGGGTCTCTTCATCCTGCTGCGCAGCAGCTCCCTGGCCTTTCCGACACCAGCTTGCAAGAGGAGGGGAAGGGACCTGAGCTGCTGGGGAGAGGAGAGGGACAGGCTGTGCGGTGAAGCCGAACGCAGGTGTCCTCTTCAGCCAGGTCTTCCTGGGTATTAGGGAGTATTAGGATGAGCTGTTCAGGGAACAGTGCGATTCCGAGGATGTGGGCCTCAGTGAAGGGAACTATCCCTCTGTGAACTTTTTGGCTACTGAGGGTTTGGCAGCTGGTGCCGGGTGCTGCGTGACGATGTAGCGAGTATCCTGGAGGCACTAAGACCCACGCTAAGGAGGGTTTTCTGCTGCCTCCCGCCCTGCCCCGTTCACATCCAACTTTGCAGGCAGGCTCGTGGCACCGCTGCTGCCCGGGAAAAGAAGTGCCGGCTCCCCTCCCGGCAGCGAGCAGCCTCAGTCCGTGTTGCCCTCCCTCAGCACGTGAGGCTTGTTCTTGATGCTGGCCGTGAGCTGCTGGGGAGACCCAGACGTCGGAGTTTGGTGCAGAAACCCGCAGGGCTGATCCCACTTCTGGCCGGCCCCTCGGGGCAGAGCGTAGCCGGGATGGGAATGGGACAGAGGAGACGAGGCAGGAGTCCTGTTCATGGCGCGCAGGGAGAAGATCTTGTGCCTGCTTCCCATCCCTAACCTCTGCCGAGCATGGGGAAGATGCTGAGCCGGGCATGTCGGGGTGGCATGGAGGGTGCAGGGGCTGGGCTGGTGCCGAGGCCAGGAGCTCTGTGCGTTTGCCACGGCTTGGGGGAGGCAGGCGCGGGCCTGAGGCTGGGGATGCTGGCATGCGTTGCTGTGCACAGTGCCCTGGGGGAGCTGGGGAAGCAGTGGACCGAGACCAGCGCCTTTTTCTCCTGTCCCCTCTGCAGACCTGGGTACACCCAGCCCCTGCCTGAGCGTGGAGTGCACCTTTGGGGCCACGTGCGTGGTGAAGAACCAGGAGGCTGTGTGTGAGTGCCAGCAAGTGTGCCAGGGCCGCTACGACCCCGTGTGCGGCACCGACAACCGCACCTATGGCAACCCCTGTGAGCTCGACTCCATGGCCTGTGTCCTCAAGAGAGAGATCAAAGTGAAACACAAGGGGCCCTGCGGTAAGAGCCGATCATCTGGCGGTTCCTCCTCCTCGTGCCGTTGGCCACAGCCCACGTTTGCTTGCTGGGAGCAGGCAGCGTCTTAAGCATGAATGTGGTCCTGGCCACGGGGAGAGAGGGCTTGGGGGTTGTATTTGGGCTTTGGTTGCTGCCACGTAGCCGGGAGGGCAGGAGAGACCCTGTTCATCTCACGCGCTACCTGTTTGGTGTGTCAGGAAACCCGCTTTGTGCGGGGCGAGCGCGACACAGCGTGCAACGAACGGCTGCTGCCTGCGGGGCTCCTTTTCCCACTGTCTGGTGGGTTAAAAACAAAGCAGGCTCAGCAGGAGTGGGATGCGGGGAGAGAATGCAGTCACCAGCCTAACGCTGCCTTCCTCACCAAGGGATGCAAGGCAGTGGGGAAAGCCTTAGGGTAAGGGAGGTGTGAGTTGCCTCCCCGTGCAAGCCAGCCCTGGCACTGCTGCCAGCATTGTCCCCTTACCCAGCAGACCTTACCCAGTAAGCTGCCCTGGTGAGAAGGCAGCTGGGTTGGAGGCGCAGGATGAAGTAAGCTCGCCCACGGAGCAGGGTTCATCCTCTCCCCTAGCGAGAGCCTGCCACGCATATGCAACTTAGACCCATACGCAGCAGTTCCATCTGCAAGCTCTCTTTGTGCCAGCGCAGCTTTGCCAGTCAGAAAGTGTTTGCACACAAGCACAGCCCAGGCTAGCTGGGTTCTCCCGGGACAAAATCTGCCAGGGTGTTTAGGCGGGGCAAGGCTTATTGCGGTTTTGTCCAAATACAGTCTTTCTGCCCCTAACCTTCAGGCTGGGTATCAGGAGCTGGTCCACCTAATGCTGGTGCGTGTGGTATAGCAGTGCCCCGTCAAAGCTGGGCTTGATCCCTTCCAGTCATTACCCCACTGACCTGCGCTGTGTAGTCCTATTTGAGGAACATGCTCCTGAGCTGTAAGGGCTTTGAGAGAGCAGAGAAAAGAAAGACCCTTCCTTCAGAAAAGGAAGACCCCCGCCAACCCGCGGAGCTCCCTGCTGCAGTGTAGCAGAGAGCCCAGCGGGATTCAGGTCAGAAAATGCTGGTACCAGCTCCACACGGTTACAGGAGAAACAGTGAAGGATGTAAATACTTCAGCTGTCGGGCACATGCACTTGAGTGCCCTGTAGGAAAGAGCCGCCCTTGTCTGCACGCAGGCTGCCTTGAGCAGCCCCTCTCCTGACCTGCAGAGCCCAGGCATGGCTGCAAGCTTTGGGCTGGTTATGGAAACCTCCCGGCCAAGAGTCTGCACGGACCAAGCAGGGGGTTGTTGCATCTTCCCTCCCCCATGCAAAGGCAGCAGCTGCTGTGTGAAAGGAAAAGAAGAAAAACCATCTTTGAGCCAAATTCCTCATGAACTGAATGGCAGGGAGGGAAGAGGGGTGTTTGTCTGAAGGAGAAAATGAAGCCGTGAATCACTAAATACCCAGGAGTCAGGAGATGTGCTGGCTGGAGTCCGCTCTCTCCTGCGACGAGCGATAGCTCCTTTGCGAGTGAATTATTACAAAGATAAATGTCTTCTCTGACCCGAGCCTGCATGCGTGCGCTGTGCGCGTGTTTGCAGCAGGCAGGCTGAGGATCCCGCTGGGGGAGGTGGCAGGGCGCAGTGAATTGGTGCTGTGTTATAGGTGCGTCCAGCGCCGCTGGCACCCTGATAAACGAGGGGAAGACAGCATCCCCTTTCTCGGCTGACGACCTCCTCCCGCCCTGCTGACTTGCCACGTCTGAATCCTGCCGCCTCTCTCCCCTGGGAGACTGGCCGCTTGTTGCCTGGGATGCCGCACTCCTCCTCCCAAGGCTGGGACTGATTTACCACCCCTCGGAATGGCACTCAGCCCCACGCTCTCTCCTGCCTCCTCTTTAGCTATAACGGCCTACAGCTCCAGTGACATTTCATCACGGTTGCTCCCGGCCCTGACGGCTTTTATGAGTAGTTATTGCCCTTTCTGCCTCTGAGCCTGATTCTCCCTCGCCTCGGCTCCTTCCCTTGCGCTGCGCCCTGGGGCTCCTGCTCCTGGCGTCTGCGAGGGCTCGGCTTGGGGGAGAAGGTCGCGGCGGGGTTTTATTTCTCACTTCATTAGCCAGCGATGCCTGCCCGCCCCGTTGTCTTAACCTACCGCTTTTGTTCTTCGTCCGCGCAGACCGTTGTGGCAAGTGCCAGTTTGGGGCCATCTGCGAGGCGGAGACGGGAAGGTGCGTGTGCCCCACGGAGTGCGTTCCCTCCTCTCAGCCCGTGTGCGGCACAGATGGCAACACGTACGGCAGCGAGTGCGAGCTCCACGTCCGGGCGTGCACGCAGCAGACGAACATTTTGGTGGCTGCCCAAGGAGACTGCAGTGAGTCTGGCAAGGTCCCCTTCTTCGCTCGTCTCACTCCTGCTGGTGGCATTTCGGAGAGCGGATGCTCGGCCCCGCTGGCCACCCGGGCCCCGCGGAGCTGCCTGGCCGTGGCCATCCGAGGCTCACCGGTCATTTGTAGCACTCGTAGCCCATGGGTTTGCCAGCCCTGGGAGGCACCAGAGAAACTCCGGGGTCGGGATGTGTGGGGAGCATCCCTAGCGCTCCTCCTGGTGCCTTTATTGGTTGTTTTCAGGACTCTCCGGGAGGGTATCGGCTTCAGAGTAACAGGGCTTGCCCAGGGACACCCAGCAGCCTGGCCCTGGGCTGCAGTTCCCGGCTGGTCACTTGGAGACCCTGCCTGAGGCTTTTCACCTTGGCTGGTGGGGTCTTCCCTTTCGGCTTCACAAGAATTGGGCATTTTGACTCTCTCAAGCAACTTCTCCTTTTCAGCCCCAGTTATGTGTCATAGGTGGTACCTGCCCTCTTTGTTACTTGTCTGAGCCAAGCAAAGAAATTGGGCTAAAAAACACGTTAATAGCTACCACCAGAATGGAAGGCATTGAGGGTCTATTTGATCACACATTTCATCTCAGTAGCTTTCCCATCCCTCCATCCCCTGGGGTTAATCCATCTTTGCTCATGTGTTTCCTCTCCACTCCCCAGCCCAGGGAACTGTCTGTGCTAATTTCTTAATGAATTAAAAGCCCTGCCTGGGTTCTTCATTAGGACAATAACTACTTCAGTAAAAGCAATGCTTTGAGCCTCATAAAATCTGTCCAGCTGGGTCTGGTGTTCCAGGCCTTAACTGTGCACAGAGATCCTCTTTAAATTTGGGAGAGAAGAACGACCGAGTGTGAGAGATGACTCTCAGTGCTCCGTGGGCACTGCGAGCAGGAGGCGGCTGAAGTCAGAATACACCATGAGAGTAAATGGGATTTCTTACTGGTGTCCTAGAAAAAGCTGTTGTACACAACACCTGTGGGTGCTGACGGGAATCAGAAATGTTCAGGACCGGCACCCGTCCATTGCAGAGTCTTTGTACCGTTTCAATAAGCAATAACAAACCACTCTGGGGAAGGAGGACTTCTCTCCTTGCCTTTGAGGGCATGGCGTTAGTGGTCCCCAGCTCCGGGACACTGGGCCGTTGGCTACAAAGCTCCCCACGACGTCTCACCGCGGTTCCTCCCTCTCGCCCCACAGAGTCCTGCGGCAGCACGGTGTGCTCCTTCGGCAGCAAGTGCGTGGGTGGGCAGTGCGTGTGCCTGCGCTGCGAGAGGCAGCCCTTGGCTCCGGTGTGCGGGAGCGATGGCCTCACCTACGACAACCAGTGTGAACTGCGGGTGGCCTCCTGCCAGCAGAAGAAGAGCATTGAGGTTGCCAGGATGGGGCCCTGTGAGGATGGTAGGTTGCCCCCCGTTCCTCCGGCCGTGCGGGTGCAAAAAGTGGGGGAAGAAGGAGTGAGAAAGCTGCAAACCGGGCTTTTCCCCTCGCTGCTCTGCCGTGCCCGACTGCTACGTGAGCCCCGCCGCGTGGAGCTCGGGCATAATGCCCCGTGAGACCCCCAGCATCCCCAGCACAGCGGGTCCCGTGCCAGTGATGCTCTCCTTCCCCGCCTGCCGCCTCCCCTTCCCCTTTGTCTTTCTTGTATCCAGCAGTAATGAGAGATGACGCCACCTAATTGGCTGGGCAAGGAGTTTATCACGGCTTTAATTTCACACTTCAGCGGGCCTCGGCTGGGGGAAACGGAGCCGTTCCTGGGGCAGGGAGCCTGGCTGCCGCTTTGCTTCCCTCTGCCCTGGGGGCTGCTCGAGGGGCCCGGCCCGTGGCCACTATTGGCTTGGTACTGAGCGTCAGGGAAGGTCGAGGGCTTGGCTGTTCTTGGGCAGGCTAAGAGCTAAGAACCCGCCGAGTTTCCCCGCTGTCGGGGGAAAGCTGTGGGTTAATGCTGGCTGAATCCACGTACAGGAGGCCCGTAAAACCTCGCTGCTCTGATGCGCTGACCCGGTGAGCTGAGATGCTCTGGCTCGTTGCACACGTAGTCTAGCTGGAAAGGACTTCAGTGCTATGGCAGAGCTTAGGGAGAGGGGAAGACGTAACATGGTGTTTGATCACAGCCCTCCTTGGGGAATTTCAGGTTGATGTCCCTCTGGGAAAAGATCTTAAATAATTCTCTGTGTAATGCCAAATCCCAGCCTTTGATCACTCAATAAAAAGGGCCAGGTTTTCCTTCCCCCACTTCCCCTTTAAGAAGCCTTTGATATCAGCAACATCTCTCTCTTGCTGCTGGAGCTCCGAGCATCTTACGGAGAGGCAGCCAGGCTAGGGACAGAGTTTATATATTGTTAAGAATATCTGCCTAACTGAACTTCAAATTAAACCCAAACCCCATCCCTTCCTCTGCTCTGGTTTCTATGTTTATAGCCATGCCCTTCCTCCTGTGCATGGCTATTAGCTGCCTGATCACCAGGTAGCCTGCAGGGCACTGGTAGCCGCAGGATCCTTGCTTTTGCTCCTGCGGTGATGCTGTAGAGAGGAAGACCTCAGGCCACCTGCTAAAGCATCCCTTTGCAGTTTTCATTATGTAGGCTTAGCACAATCTCGTGACAGCGCTGGGAGAATCTGCTTTCTCCAAGGGAGAGGGACCTTCTCCGTGGTCCAGGCACAAGCATCCTAATATATGTGGGCCCGGGATTCTGGGGTTGCCTGTGCCGAAGAGGTTGAATCTGCCGTGATTTGGATGGGCCTGCGTAGCTTTGGGCTGCTTCCCCCGTCTGGGGCACAGCCTCGTGTCAGGGAGAGGGCTTTGGCCCCATCCCCTCTGCTTTCCCCTAACTCTGCCCTGCTGGACGTGAGCCCTTTCTCATCATGGTCTTCCTTCGCTCCAGAGTGCGGCTCAGGGGGCTCGGGCTCCGGCGACGGTAGCGAGTGTGAACAGGACCGGTGCCGGCAGTACGGGGGCTGGTGGGACGAGGATACGGAGGATGACCGCTGTGTGTGCGACTTCACCTGCCTGGCAGTGCCACGCAATCCGGTAAGCACGCCGCGCGGTTCTGGGCTGCCCGCCGCAGTCCTCGCTCCCCTCCTCTCTTCTCCCTGGTGGCCTTCCCGCATGCTTCCTGGGCAGGAGAGGGCATCCCATGGATAGGGAACCTGCCTTCCTGTGCCAGGGACTGCCCTGAGCGGTTCCCCTCCCTGTCCTGGCAGGTGTGTGGCTCTGATGGTGTGACCTACACCAACGAGTGTGAGCTGAAGAAGACACGGTGTGAAAAACGCCAGGATCTCTATGTCACTAGCCAAGGAGCCTGCCGCGGTGAGTCCCCCGGAGGCAGCCAGCCCCCCCAGGCTGACACAAGCTGTGTGCACTGGTCCCCAGCCTGGTGCCCTGCAGTACCATCTGCCCTTTCCCTCGGGCTAAGCAAGGAAGTGCTCACTAAGGACACAGCAGTGTCTTGGTGTTGGTTTGCTGATCCCCGCCGCATCGTTCCTGTTTCGTGCCCTGTGCTTTCCCTGGCCGAGGGTAGGACCTCACCTTGTCACCTGTTCCCAGCATCTCTGCTAGGACCACGTGCTTTTGCAGGAATGCTGCAAGCTGCTCGATCCATACGTTGGCAATACTGTCCCGCGGCAGCCGGCGTGCCAAAGATAACCCGTACCTCTCTGCCTTCCTCTGCAGCCCTTGCCACGACCCCGCCACCTCTCCTGGTTGTGCACTGCAGCCAGACCATCTACGGATGCTGCCCAGACAACATGACCTTGGCGCTCGGAGTGGGTGCAGCTGGATGCCCGAGTGAGTGAATATTGTGTTCCCACCTGGGGGAGCGTGAAGGACCTTCAAGGATGGCTGGAAGGCAGGAGAGAGCAGGTGGAGGGGGGACTTGGGGTCCCATCCCAGGAGAAACAAAGGAAGGTGGACCTTCCCCATTCCTTATCTAACTAGTCACCTCCCAGGCTCAAAACGCCTCCGTTTATCCCCAGCTCCAGGCTCACAGCATGCACACGTGGGGATGGGCATGCAAGCTTCGCCTTCTATACCTATTAGTGATGCTCTTGTCCTTTCAAAAGCCCCGAGTTGACTTCCAGGTCTAAGTCCCTCTGAAATGCAGGAGGACAGCATGGTGGCTCAGAACTCGTCTGGTGCTGAGTCCGTGCTGGACCCCCCAGAAGGTGTCCCTAGAGCTAGACCGTGCCCTCTGTGCCTTCAACCCATTGGTACTGGCTTAGGGCTTTTCACCGGCCTGAGTGATAAAAATATTGCTTGTATCCTTGCAACTGCAGGCTGAGGTGGAAGAGAGCTTTCGGGTTCACCTAGGGACCTTCTGCAGGCCACCCCAGGACCGGTGACTAGTGGGTGACTGCACTGTGCAGGAAGCTGAGCTGGCAAATGTTTCATCAATATTTATTAAATAATTATCGGAGTCAGCACTTTAGCAGAAGGTGCATTTTGAAAGGCATTAGCAAACTCTTAACAGCTGAGGCTGTGACCACCTGTTAGGGAAACACATTACCCTGCGGAGACATGATTCACGCCGTGCTTGGGCCTGGCTAATGCCTGCTTGATGAGGATGTAGTGCTGTTTAATGTGCCGTATAATTTAAAAAGCAGCAGCGTTCAGAGAATGTCCAGAGATCTCCTGGCAGGGGGTGCGCGGGGTGGGCTGCGGGCCGAGGTGGGTGCTGGACGAGTAGACGCGCGGTGGTGTGGTGTGTGCTGGCCAAGAGGGGCTAGCAGAGCAGAGAGGAGCTGGTCAGAGTGACGCTAGGGGAGGACAGAAGCCTTTGGCTTTCAGCATCGCCCTGCCAGTGGCAGTTGATAGTCATGTTCCTCTGCGTCTCTGATGGAAGTCCTGTCCCCTGCCCTCCAATCCATGGACACAGCTTCCCAACTGACTGGGATTCGGTATCCCATCGGTTTCTATCCCACCTGTGTCCCTGTGCTGGTAGCAAGCATACATCAGGAGGTAATTACCACTTAACCAGTAGCTTGAAGCCCCTAGGGCAGATGTATCCATTGCTGCCTGTTCTGGACATGCCATTTCTCTGTCTCTGGCAGTCTGGGGATGTGTGCGTGCACCCCACTTGCTGCTCCCGAGGTCTCCCTTTCTCTCCAGCTCTGCCCCATGTCCCCTTTCTACTGCTCCCTGTGGATAAAGGGAGCGTCTCTCTGTCTATCTTTTGGATCATTTCCCTCCATCAAGTTCCTAATTAATGAATTAATGATAAACTTCTAATAGCTTCCTCCCCGTTTGATGTTAATGAGAGAGGAGTTCTTGATGACAGCAAAGCAAGCGGGTTAATCCCTGAAGGTTTAGCTCCCCCTTGTAGCTGAGGCAGAGGAAAATTGTTGAGACCAGCTGGTGAAACCTCCTCCTGCCCAGCGTGAGACCGCGTTCCTGCCCCGGCTGAGCAGCTCGCTGGCTCCGCAGTCGGTCCCCCCTCCCCGATGCGGCCCCCAGCGTCCCCCCCTTCTCCTTGGCCGGGACTCAGCCTCACGCTCTCTTTTTCTCTCTGGCTCGCAGGCACCTGCCAGTGCAACCCCTATGGCTCCTACGGGGGAGCCTGCAACCCCGCAACGGGGCAGTGCTCCTGCAAACCAGGCGTGGGGGGCCTGAAGTGTGACCGCTGCGAGCCCGGCTTCTGGAACTTCCGCGGCATCGTCACCGACAGCAAGAGCGGCTGCACGCGTGAGTGTGGGCACGGCTGGGTCCTCGTCCCGTGCAACTCTCTGCTGGCACGGCTCTGGGGGGGCTCGAGGCACGGCGGGGTGTCGTGCTATTTGAAACAACGAGCCCTAACGTTGGTCCTGTTGTAAGTCACCTCCAGCGGCTGTTTTTTGCAGAGCTCGATGACTTGCTCCGCGCAAGAGAGACAGGGCGGCCTGAAGCGTTGCGCAGGTGCTGTTGCTCCTCCGTGGTGCGCCTTGGCTAGGAGACAGCGTCTCCTTTCGTGGGCCTGCTCCCCGGCCAGATATTCTGCAGGGCTGCTAGAGCCCAGCAGGAATGAGCCCTGGTGTCCCTGCATGTGGTAGGGCAGGCAGGTGCAAAGGAATGGGTTTGAAGCGGAAGGAACGAGGCGGTATTTTTGCCCATTGATGCTGACCCCAGCAGGAATAGCTATGCGAAAACAGCAGTAAACGAACAGAAAAAAAGCCCTCTTTATTTCAAGCTGCATTGGAGACCCACCCAAGAAATCCAGTAAGTGCCAACTAGGCAGAGGCCAGAACAGCCAGGGGGAAGAGGAATTATTGGGAGCGCATTGCAAAGAAGAGGGAATATGATTCTACCCATCTCTCACTGAAATCACAGATAGCTGTCCGCTGTGCGGTAGATACGTCTCAGGCTCCCGCCTGGCGTAAGTCCCTGGCCGAGGGACTAAATCCAAGTGCCCTGCTCAGAGGTAGCAAGCTCCAGCTGGAGACACCATTGTGCAGCTGAAGGGTAGGAAGGATGCTTTGTGCTTCGGAGAGACAATGGGCAGGCAGACTCCTGGGTTCCTCTCACGGCTCCGGGAAGGAGTGCTTGTCTAAACGCTGGCATGTCAGGATTCAGTAGGTGCGGGTCAGAGCAGAAAGCTTAAATTGGAAATAGGATGTCAGGTTTGTAACAGCAAAGGCATCACACTGCTGAAATGTCTTCCCAAGTCTGTAGTTAATTCACTCTCACCTGTAGTCTTTAAATCAAAGTGGGGTCTCCCTCTAAAAGCAGAATCACAAATGTCAGTAGGTAAAATACTCTGACCTCAAGCTAGACAGACACCAACAGCCTCTATCTCTTCTACCACCCCTCTCCTTTATCTTGCTCCAGAGAGAGGCAGAAGGTCTCCTGGGATGGGTGAACATTCCTACGGGAGCCATGTAAATCTTTAGTGCTGACGGGAGTGTGGGTCTGTGGGGCAGAATTGAGATCACAAGCCATAAGACCGTGGTCAGAGGGTAGCGGTTCCCGCAGCTGGTGTGGGGTCAGTAAGTAACGAGTAGCAGTGAGCATTGGGGTCCTCCCCTGGACCCTTCTCCACACTCTTCTCTTGGATTTTTGGGGGACCTGAGTGAGTCTGGCTCCACAAATCCACCAGCTAAACAGTGTCTTTTTTCCCTTCTTGCCCAGCCTGTAACTGCGACCCGGTGGGTTCAGTGCGTGATGACTGTGAGCAGATGACTGGACTGTGCTCCTGCAAGACTGGTATCACTGGCATGAAATGCAACCAGTGCCCCAATGGTAGCAAGCTGGGCATGACTGGCTGTGAGAAAGGTGAGGGAGCTGCACGCCAGAGGGATTGCGTGGGTCACTGAGAAATGGGTGCTTGGGTACTGCTGAAGGGCAACACATAGGCCCATGAAAGAAATGCGTCCCTCCCACCCCGCGTGCTTGGTGCTTCAGAGGAAAGGGGCCCTGGCCTCTATTCCTGGCTGGATTCCCGTTATCTGTGCGCTCATGCCACAGCACGAGGGACTGTTTCTTTGTTTGGTGAAAGTCTGTCTTGTCCGCTGGTCTGAACTGCTCTGGCGAGTCTGTGGGAGAGCTAAGTCCCACTGGGAGGAGAGAGGGATTTTGATCCAGCATAGCCTGTTTCTGTGTGATCGGTATGTGCTTTGTTGGTCATCTCTTGCCCCTTCTCTCCCTACCCCAGACCCATCAGCCCCAAAATCCTGCGAGGAAATGAGCTGCGAGTTTGGCGCCTCGTGCGTGGAAGTCAACGGCTTTGCCCACTGCGAGTGCCCATCCCCTCTCTGCTCAGAGGCCAACATGACCAAGGTTTGCGGGAGAGGCAGCCATGGGGGGGCTGAGTGGCGTGGGGGGGACACGTGGCTAGCTCGGCTGCGTCGGGCCGGTGCAGGCAGCGCGGGAGTCTGATGTCTCTTCACCCCCGCAAGAAGCAGGCGGGCAAGTTCAGTCACCGTCTTCGGTGCGTGGGGAAGGGTGACGTGCGAGTCAGAGACGTCTCCCAGCAGAGCTGGGTGCTCCGTGCCCCATCTGGCACCTCTGAGCTGCTCAGCTCCTGGGCTTCCGCAGCCCGCCCTCCGGTCCCTCAGTACAGACCGTTGCCTCTTTGCCTCAGAGGGACTCCTGCAAAGCCTCTGCTTCCAGCATTTAGAGACCGGTTTATTTTGCCCAGGGCTTGGAGGAGGACAGAGGTGCAACTCACGTTTCCCCTCTGCCTCCCAGGTGTGTGGCTCCGATGGTGTCACTTACGGGGACCAGTGCCAGCTGAAGACCATCGCCTGCCGGCAGGGACAGGTCATCACAGTGAAGCACGTGGGGCAGTGCCACGGTGAGTGTCTGCTGCTCTCGGTGCCGGGGCGATGCCAGCCCTCTGGCCTGACACTGGACCCGGGTCTGGCTGCCTCCCTCTGCGGTTCCTCGCTGTGCCGTGACTCTTCGTGGCGCAGCAGATGCACCGCCCGGGGCAGGTGCCTGAGGGTTTGCAACATGCGTCCCAGTGTCACAGGCAGCCTTTCCCAGACCTGCCCCTCCTCACCTACCCTGTCTTCCTGCTCCTTTCAGAGTCCATCACTCACACAAGCCACACCTCACCACCCACACCGCTGCCCACGCTGCCCTTGGACAAGTTAATTCTTCCTCCGCCACTGCGGCTCACCACCCGGGCTCCGGAACCCACCGAGCCGGCTACCAGCTCCCTGCTGTTGGAAGCCAGGCCTACTGGAAGAGGTCACCCTACGACAAGGCGCATCACGACTGCCAGACCAGCCACTACGCCGTGGATGACCCATGGGGTGTATAAGACCACCGTCCGCCCGCTCTCCACCGCGCCAGTGGTCCTGGCCACCACCCAGCCTGCCTACGTTGAATCAGGGAGTGCAGAAGGCAGTGGAGACCAAGAGATGGGCATCAGTGGAGACCAGGAATCTAGCGGGGCAGGCTCTGCCGGTGAGTGTGCGCTTCTTAGGCTTGGCATGTTGGTTGTGAGCTAAACCGTACCCCGTCCCTCCCAACGAAATGAAGTTGTGTCTCGGCCTTGTTCTCTGACACGGAGGTGAGGTCTTACCTTCTGCTGGTGAATGCTCCTCCTAATGCCCTGCAGGGGAAGAGGAGGTGGAGGAAAGCCAGGTAACTTCTACCCCAGCCATCGAGAGGGCGACGTGTTACAACACCCCGCTGGGATGCTGCTCCGATGGCAAGACTGCGGCTGCTGATGCGGAAGGCAGCAACTGTCCGGGTGAGTTTGTCCTCGGGGCTGGGCTCTGGGCTCCCTTGCCGTGGTCAGGAGTCAGCCTGAGCTCTTGCAGGGTGCAGGAGAGGGAGAGATGGCGGAGAGAGCAGCATGGTGCTGTGCTTGCCCGGCTGGCAGCGAACGTGGTTCCTGCGTCCAGTCTTGGGGGCTGGTGTGTCCCTGAGGGGATGTTCATGGGGACGTGCCGAGCCATGGTAGCTGGCAGACGTTGTGCCCGCCTGCCGCAGCCCCCAGCAGCCAGCCCTGGTGCTTGGGTGGGTGCTGCTGTTGACACGGGGAGCCGGGGCGCTCTGCAGTTTTCTTCGCTTAGGTAACCACTTTCTTCCTTGACTGCTACAGCCTTAAAACTTTGACCAGTGTTTTGCCCAGGCTTCTGGAGAGCTCATGGCTGGCACTAGAGGGAACGAGGGAATTTCTTGGATTCCCATTTTATCTGTGTCGATGGCTGTAAAGGGAGTTGGGCTGACCAGGACCAGTTTGGTGCCAGGGCAGGCGGGGAGAGCAGCTGTAGCCCCAGCGTCCCTGCCGGGCTTCCCGGGGAGTCTGACTCACGCTGTGGTTCCCAGAGGTGCGCACGGCTTTCATGACCTAGGCGGGATCCGTCTTGCCTACTTACTGTCCCTTTCACGCTGTCCATGTTGAGGAAACACAGAGCCACCTGCGCTCGGTCAGAGTGTTGGTTGCCCTGTACATACATCCTCGTTACTCTAAAAATTGTTGCTCTGGGGCTGTCTCCCAGACGTTTCCTCACTGGTCACTGTGGTTCTTCTTAACTGTCCCTGTTCCTTGGGGTTTCCAGCAGGACATCCCCTTTTCCTCTGGACACCACGTTCCCCTTTTAACCCACAAAAGGACAGCTGCTGGAAACCTCCCGTATGGTTACCCGCAGCGGGGATCTTTCTATAGCTGCCTCTGCACTCCCACAGCTCCCCTGGAAGGGAACCACACCTTGGGTTCCCGTTGCACTTTTGGTCTGCTTTTGCAAGGCTGGCCACAGCCTGTTAGCTGGCAGGGTCTCTACTTCCCTCTCCCAGCACAGGTCTTCTCCTTGCCCAGAGTCCACGTTTCACCCTCTTCTGCCCCTATTTGCATGCACGTGTCTGATCCTGCCGTATTGACTATGTGCTGCTCTGGCTAACGTCTTTCTCTTGTTACTCAGCCGGTGCAGGGGGGCTGCTCTCCGGGCCGGAGCTCAGAGGAAACCGTATGGTAAAAGCTGCCATCTCCAGCCTGGTCTTTGCCATCTGCTCCAGCACCCTCTGATACTAATCCTCCATGGCGCTCTCCCAGACCCATCCAGACTAACCCCAACACTGGCACTACCCGCACACTGCCATCACCCTTTCCCCCCAGGGACTCGAACGCTCCTTGCGGCTGTCAGCCACATGCCTGTCCCCTGCCCGCAAGCCGACTAAAGGCATTTGTCTTGTTTACCCTCCCTCCCATAGCTACCAAAGTCTTCCAAGGAGTCCTCATCTTGGAGGAGGTGGAAGGCCAGGAGCTGTTCTACACACCTGAGATGGCTGACCCCAAGTCAGAGCTCTTTGGGGAGACGGCCAGGAGCATTGAGAGTGCGGTGAGTTCTTTGCACTTGATCTAGGGTCTGGCTAGGGCTTTTCTGGCCTCGGCAGAAGAAGAGAGGACCCTGCCCACCTCTGTCTGCCCTGTGGCGGACAGACGACTAAACCCCAAATGTTCGCTTCCAGAAACACAGTCGTCCCCTTCTCAAGCGAGCAGGCTCTCTCCGCGCCGCTGCTAATAAGCCGGCTGGTCTGTTGAAGCGGCTGGCTTCCCGTGCGGAGCCAGCCTGCGGCACGCTTGCCTGCTCGCGTCCGCTCGGCCTCCGAGATGCCAGCGCTCCGCAGGAAGGCTGCCCCGCTGAAACAGGGACCGAGCGCTGTCCGCTTTCCGAGCGCTGCTCCCCGGGTGCGTGTTACGGTACCCTGTGCCACCACCACCCTCTGTAGCTGCAGACGCTCTTCTTGTCCCGACCGCGGGGACCGCTGTGGGTTTCCTCCTGCTTCGCCTGCTCGTTCGTGATGGTTTCTGGGGAGGCTGTGGCCTGTCGTTGCTGTCTGTTAAATGGGAGCAGAGAGACCTGTCTGCAAAATGCGTTGAGTGCCTTGGACGAGCATTGCTCCATGTTACGGGGTTTGGTTTTTTTTTCTTTCGAGATGGGCTTAACCTCCTAAAGTTAGGAGTGAACGTGGCTTACTGCCAGGGCCAGCACTTTTATGGGGTGGGCACTTAAGATGTAAGGAGATGATGCACCGGTTCTAAGAGGTACGCTCTGTGAATTTGTCCAATCTCTCCTTAATCTATGAGTGTTATTAGCCTCTACCATATGCTGTGTCAGTGGGTTCCATACTTTGTTATGTGCTGGGTCAAAAATTATCCTTTTTCAGCTTGATCTTGGTGGTAGGGCTGTTTAGACAAGAGGTTCTGCCTTAACGCCTGGATTTCCCAAAGTGTCCTTATCTCCATGAAAAGCCCTTAGACAAAAATGTGTCCCAAACCCCTTTGCCCCTCCAGTTCAGCTACACAACTCGGAACGCTGCTTGTGTAAATCCAGTCTCCCGCTTCCAAGGAGAACCCCCCTGCATTGTCAGCTCTTGGAGTAGGCGGACTTTGCGTGGCAATGTGTACATATGGGTATGCCAAGGAAGCGCTGGGTGGGGTAGCAACATTATACTGTAGCCTGCAGTGTGGCACAGCAAATACAAAGCATCTTTGCGAGGAGATTAACATATTTAGAGCTGGTTCCAAGCTGCATTTAGAAGTTGGCAAGCCCTCAGTACCGTCATATAAGCAGATGTGTGCCTGGCATATGGACCATATGGTTCATGCAGTTCTGAATCACAATAGCAATATTTCCCAATACAACAGTGGCTTCTATCTGAGGATGCAAACATGCGCACAAAAGCTTCGTTCACTGGTTCATCCGTTCTCCCCCTCGAGAAGGCAAGAGACTTTGCTGGTTGCTGTTTTCCCAGGCTGGTTGAAACGAAGGCATGGCACCGGCCGTCTGCGGCTGGGCTGAGAGTTCCTGCCACGGCCCTGTGCTGCAGAGACCTGTTGTCCCTGTGCAACCTACCTGCGAATGCCCATGGATGTGATGTGCTCCTTTACCCCTCCGAGGTCGCTATGCCCAAAATTATAGGGGGAGGCTATGCCATGGGACCATTAGTCAGTTAATTACTTTCTTCTCTCTTTGCCTTGAAGCTGAGGGAAGGAAGCGGTGGCCTCTCGCCGTGGTGACTGCTGCCCAACGCAAGGCTGGACAGATAGCTAGCAGGGGTGTTAAAGCCCTGCCTTGCTGTAAGACTTGGACTGTCACTGTCTCCTTCATGTGATTTCAGACAAATCCTGCAATGTCTGAGAGCCAAATTTTAAAAGGCAGTCAGGTACTTAAAGATGCAGAATGGTGCCTTACGGGATTTTCCAAAGTGCCTAAGCGGGTTTACACAGCTTTAGAAGAGATCAGTAAGACTTAGATGCCACACAAAAGAAAATCCCTATATGAACTGCAAGGTGTCTCTGGTCTGGCTCTGTTCCGCTCTTCTTCACGGGTACAATGGGGATAGCTCGCTTTCCCCAAGCTGTTTCTGGATCCTGTTCTTACCTTTGACCGCAGGCCATAAAGAATAGGGACCATCTGAAACTATCACCCTACACAACAGAGCCCTGTTCTCTGCATGTCTCAGTGGGATGGCTTGGTTTGGATGCAAACCCCTGTGGGCTGTAACCAAGGAGACTTGCTGAGAGTCAAGATCTTTCATTGAAAGGACCTATGTCCTAAGATCTCCCCGTTAATCAGTTTGTTTATCTTTTCTCCTGCACCTCCGACCAACTAGCTGGATGAGCTTTTCCGCAATTCTGACGTTAAGAAGGATTTCAAGAGCATCCGTGTCCGAGACCTGGGGCAGAGCAGCGCTGTCCGTGTCATTGTGGAGTCCCACTTTGACCCAGGTAAGAACCCTCCCGGTGCTGATGCACGGTGGCATCGCCATCCGCCTGAGGATGGAGCAGGCACTTCCAATGGGGCTGCCGGCCTGAGAAACACGCGTGCGGCGAGGAGCATGAAAGAACCTTGTTCAAATTTGCCAGGGCTGCGTCTTCGGGCCAGCAAAATCAACAGATGCTGGGAGGAGGTGCACCCTAAGCTGGTGCTTGAAAGGCTGGAAGCATTTTCCTAGGGAAAGGAATGATTCGGATGCATTGCGGGGAGGTCATGAGAGGGAAACTTCTAGGTGGGCCCTGCATCTTCACTTTTGCCTTTCTGCTTTCTCCTCCTGGCTACGATCAGCCACTTCCTACACGGCAGCTGATGTCCAAGGGGCCCTGCTGAAGCAGATCAAAGCTTCCAAGAAGAAAACCATCCTGGTGAAGAAGCCCCAGCAGGAGCATGTCAAATTCATGGACTTTGGTGAGCCCCCTCTGTCTGCAGGCAGTCCCCCTCTCTCGGTTTAGGCTTTCAAATGGGCAGGCGGGCTCTTCTGGTCTTGCCAGGACCTTTCATCTCTAGCAGTAACCCGTCAAATGCTTCCCCAGACAGTGCCCTCCAGAGCCAGGGCTCAGAGGTTAGTCCATGTGCCCGGACTTGTTCTCAACTCAGGAAGGCCATAACGGGGGGTAAAATTGCTCCTCTCTTCCACAGCACGTGGCACATGGTGATGTGACACTGCCCACGGACCTGGAAAGTGAGCCATTACTGGTACTCGTGAAGGGGTGGCCAGGCTAGCCCGCACGATCTCATGCTGATAAACCTGAAACGCTGATTTTTCTAGGAAAGAAAGGCATATGGCCGCACCGGGCGCGCAGCTCTGCCTGGGAGCGTGGCTGTCCCCGTGCCAGGGTAGGAGGACAGGCAGCACGGCGGTGCTGCAGAGGAGGGCTCCGTGCAGCGGGAGCCCTGGGACCCGGAAAGTGGAGGGGAGAGGGCTCTCGGGCTTTTTTTTGGGTGTGCGGTAGCCTGAGCGAGCCGTCCGTCTAAGCTTCTTTGCTGGCATCTCACCCCAAAAGTCCGAGCGGCTTTCCCTGCCCCCAGCGAGGGTTGCAAAGCACCAACTTCCACCTGCGTTTTGCTGTGTTCCAGACTGGATCCCCAGGCTCTTCACCACCACCGTGACCACAACCACGGCCACCACCGTGGCACCCGCCACCACCCGCAGGTACACGACGGCTGCCGCTGCCACCGCGGTCCACGTCTCGCGCCCGGACGCCGCGGGCCGACCCAGCACCAAGACGGCGGGAGCCGTCGGCACCAAAAGACCCACCTCCACCCTCCCTGCCACCACCCGGCGGAAGCCCACCCGCCAGCCCCCCGCCACGAAGAAACCCTCGCGCCCCTGCGACTCCCACCCCTGCCTGCACGGTGGCACCTGCGAGGACGACGGCAAGGAGTTCACCTGCAGCTGCCCGGCAGGCAAAGGGGGAGCCGTCTGCGAGAAACGTACGTGCCTCTGACCCGTGTGTGTCCCTGCTCCGCCAAACTGCCTTGACTTGCACGGGGATGGACGTGCAAACCCAGCCCCGTAACTAGCACTGGCACCGCACGTGCGCCAGGCAGGAGGCACCGCGGGGCTCAATTTAAGCGGCTCGCTTAACTCGGCCAAGAACAGGTCGTACGTGCGCTATGCGTTGTAAGAGGCAAGCACGACAAGGCTGCAGGGTAAGAAGGTGCCAGGAGCAATTTCTTCCTGGCTCCGCTTCTGATATACCAGCGCCCCGAACCATGGGGATTGTGAGCTGCTGCTTTTTTATCTCCGCTCACGGTATTGTCACTCGCGGCTCCTGCAGCCAGTGACTGCTAGTTAGTGTAACAGAGAGACAGGTACTAACTGTCCTCTCGAACGCCAGGAGATGCGTGCCGATAATTCAGGCTGTATTGCCTGGTGCTCGTGGCTTTTTAGCGAACAGCTGCAGACTGGCAGCGTGCTTAACCAGAGCGGCTGTTATTTACTGTGAGTTCTCACTGGCAGTTTGGTGTCACGCCGGGGGCTCTGGGTGGTTGTGAGCGCTTATTCCTGAAAAGCTTTGTCCCTAAAGCTATAAGCTGGAGCACTCAGAGCTGCTACTGGATGTGGGTGTCCAGCCCCGTTAGTTTTAATAGGGCTTGGCCTTCCACATCCCTTGGAAAATCTCAGCTGCAATAAATAAAAGCCTGGAGTGATGAGTGTAAATCTGTCATGCGGGATTCTGGGAGGACAGATAAAAATTATCTAAGGAGCAGGGAAGTTGAGTTACGAGGAACTGTGTGTACAGCAGAGCTCAGCTGACGGCACAGGGGATGTGATAGCTGGGCACGGAAAGGACCGTCAGCGCTGGTCCTTACCTGGGGGGAGCTGATTGGGACACCACTGAAGCTAAGTACTGGGGGAGCAATACCACAGACCTCTAAAGCCTGGGAGAAGTCTTTGGAAGGCATGCCGTCACGAGGGGAGTTGGTTGCTACCAGTACGAGTGTCTGGGAGGCAGTGATGAGATAATTGCAGAGGAGCATGGGCCCAGGGGAGAGAGCGAGCTTCTTTCTGCCATTTCGCAAGAGCTCTCTTTGTTTGTACAGGTAGGAAAATGTTCACGGGTTCATGTCAGGCCTTTATCTGCTCTCTATCCTTCTGTTCCCTCCTCTACTTCATCCCCTCTTCCTTTCTCTACCCCCCCGCCCTCCTCCCCCGGCTCTCGCAGCTATCAGGTACTTCATCCCCAGCTTTGGTGGCAAGTCCTACCTGGCCTTCAAGATGATGAAGGCGTACCACACCGTGCGCATCGCCATGGAGTTCAGGACCGTGGAGCTCAGCGGGCTGCTGCTCTACAACGGGCAGAACCGTGGCAAAGACTTCATTTCCCTGGCACTGGTTGGTGGCTTCGTGGAGCTCAGGTGGGTGCCCTTCCCCTCAGCCCTGTGCGGTGTGGGGAAAGCGGAGCAGCCGCTCTTGCCAGAATGGTCCTTGCACAACACTGTGAGGGTGCTGGGCTCGAACTTGCAGGCTAAGAAACTGTAGCATCAAATGGACAGCAAGAGGAGGAGCGCTTTTCCCAATGTCATAGGAATACTAAGGGGACTCCTTCCCTGTGGCACTTTTGTAATAAAGTTAATTCTCTTATTTCGGTTTGAATTTTGAGAAGCTAAAAGGTGTTGGTTTTTTGAGCAAGTGAGAGGTCTTGTTTTGGCGCTGCTTTTGTACTGGAGAAAGCAATGCAGGGGAAAAAAGAAAGGGAGAAAGGCCCCAGAAATCGGAGCTGAAATGATTTTTCCAGTTCCAAAAGCCAAAGGCGCAGATTCGGAATGAGGTGAGGTGGAGGGCAGCTCTCTGGAGACTGCCAAGTCCAGACGAGTTCTCAGGCAGTCAGTCCCGATGCTCAGCGGGGGACAGCTGTGTGCTCCGAGTGCAGTCTGGTCCAGAGGTGGGGAGGGAGGTGGGCTCCCCAGTGCTCCCAGCTTCTCCCTGGGATGCGGCAGCCCCCGTGCCTTGGCAGGGTGGCACGGACACAAGCCTGCCCCTCTTCTGCTCCAGGTTTAACACCGGCTCCGGCACGGGCATCATCACCAGCAAGGTCCGCGTTGAGCCTGGCAAGTGGCACCAGTTAGTGGTGAACCGCAACCGCCGCAGCGGCATGCTGTCTGTCGACGGGGAACCCCACGTCAGCGGGGAGAGCCCGACGGGCACCGACGGGCTCAACCTCGACACAGACCTCTTCATCGGGGGAGCGCCGGAGGACCAAATGGCTGCGTGAGTGCGGGCGCCGGACCGCTGTCCTGGGTGTCGCGGCATCTGCTGCGGGCAGAGCATCCCTGGTGGCTGCGGCCCCTCTTGCCTGCTAGCGGGCTCCAGGCGGTGGCTGGAGGGTCGTTGGGGATCGGGGCTTCTCTGGGCCTTGGGGGGCCTCTTAACGCCTCGCTGGGGAGCACAGCCTGACCCAGATGCTTGGAGGTCCTCCGCGTTTTTGTCCTCGGGGACAAAACCCCCACCCACTTTGTCCTCTGTCCCCTCAGGGTGGCAGATCGTACCGCGGCTACAACCGGCCTGAAGGGCTGCATCCGCCTCCTGGACGTGAACAACCAGATGTACGACCTGCGGGAGAAAGGCAGCGATGTGCTGTATGGCAGCGGGGTGGGCGAGTGCGGCAACGACCCCTGTCATCCCAACCCCTGCCACCATGGGGGCATCTGCCACGTCAAGGAGGCAGAGATGTTCCACTGCGAGTGTCTCGACACCTACACCGGTACGGGGAGGGGGCTGCGGACAGAGCGTTGCTGGGGTTTCTCATCCCGCTGGCTGGCCCTGAGGGATCCCAGAGCCTCTGGGGCTCATGTTATGAGCTACAGTGGGAAGGGGAGCGGTGTGGAGCGTCAGCAGTGGGTTAGAGGGAGAAGTGTAGGATGAAGCCGCATGCAGTGAAGTCGGTAATTTTAGAATGTAGACCTGTTCATATGCACATAAGGCAAGGGCCAGGATCTGTTTGTTCTCGTGCACGAAAGAATTCCCCCTTGCGTTTTAGGGGCGTAGTCTGGCAAGGGTATCATCTGCCATTTGCGGGGTCCACTGCGGGGGACTTCTCGGGTCGTGGGAACCCAACCTGAGACGGGAGAAAAAGGCTGGCAGGGCATCAGGAGACATCAGAGGCATTTGCGTCTGGCCAAATCGTGCCTGATGGCCGTTGGTTTGAGAGGCTGATGTGACAGGCTGCCTTTTCTGCCGCAGGCCCAACGTGTGCTGACGAGAGGAATCCCTGCGACCCTACGCCCTGCCACGTCTCTGCCACCTGCCTGGTGCTGCCAGAGGGAGGTGCCTTGTGCGCCTGTCCCATGGGTCGGGAAGGAGACTTCTGCGAGCTAGGTGGGACGGGAGCTGGCAGAGGAGCGGGTCTGGGGAAGGGGGTGGAACTGAAGGTGCTGATTTCCCCAGCCTGGGTGGCCAGGAGGCTTTGCCTGCTGTGGCTCTGGGGCGCTGGCTGAAGCTGCTCTGCCTCCTCTTCCTCACCATTCCCTCGTTTGTGCCCAGTGACAGAGCAGGACCACACCATGCCCTTCCTCCCGGAGTTCAATGGCTTCTCCTACCTGGAGCTGAATGGGCTGCAGACCTTCGTTCCTGACCTGCAGTAAGTGGCCAGGGAACGGGAGAGGGGCAGGTGAGCGCATCGCCTGCGTGGCTGACTTGGGGGAGAGAACTCGCGCTCTGAGCCTCGCCTGTCACACGCTGGCTCTCCCCGGAGGTCGTCCCTTTCGCCTGCTGGTGGTTTTGTCCCCAGGGACTGGCATCGCCAGAATCCCTGCAGCCAGACTGAGCCGGCACCGTGCCCTGGGTGCTCGGTGTTGCAACAGGCTGGGTAAACAGGCACTGCGGAGCAGCACCCTGAACGTGGCAGACGTATCTCTTACCTGGCGAGGGTGCCTTACAGGGGTGGCATCTCTCTGCCATACGTGTAGTCCCAGGCAGGCAGAGGTCTTCCAAGGGCTTGGCACACGGGGGCAGAGAAAGAGAGCATGTGGGCAGGCGGACCGGAGGGTACCCGTAATCCTTCTCTCCTCAGGGACAAAATGTCCATGGAAGTTGTGTTCCTGGCCAAGAACCCCAGCGGCATGATCTTCTACAACGGCCAGAAGACAGACGGCAAAGGGGACTTTGTCTCTCTGGCCTTACACGATGGCTACCTGGAGTACAGATACGACCTGGGCAAAGGGGCAGCTGTGCTCAGGTAGGGTAGGCTGCGGGCTGGGAAACTGCTCGTCGGGGTGGTGGTGGCAACAGAAGCGTGGAGGGTCAGTGGTGGCTTTCAGTGTCCAGCGCTGGCTTTGAGCTCCCCTCCCCAGAAAACCACAAGGAAGCGTGGGGGGAACAGGCTTCATGGCAGCCTCAGCCGTTTGCAGGAATGGCTCTTGGTCGGCTGTCCCTCTGCGCCTCTTTCCCAGGCTAATGCTGGGCTGTCTGTGCGGCTGCGAGCTGGGGCAGCCCGAGCCGGTCAAGCTGCGGTGGCCTGGGCAGCCCAGGCTGGTCATGGGAGGTTTAGAGCACTGTGTTTGCGGGTGGTGATGGCAGAGCTCTCACCCGTGTGTCTTCTCCTCCCTTCTCACCGCCAGGAGCAAAGAGCCAGTTCCCCTCAACACGTGGATAAGTGTCTTGTTGGAGAGGAATGGGCGCAAAGGGGTAATGAGGATCAATAACGGCGAGAGGGTGATGGGAGAGTCACCGGTAAGTTGATGGGACGGGGAGAGCTCTCTGGGCTTTCAGCCCTGCCTCTCTCATGTGTGAAGTGAGCTGAGAAGTTCCCAGGCTCGTGGGCTTTTAATCCCTGTGGTGCATGTCTTTAAGGCTGGAGGAGGAGTGGGCAAGACCCGGGGAGAAAAGGATGCTGCAGGGCAGAGCTTACCTGCCTCTCCTAGCTGCTCTGCAGCCTGGCCCTGGAGCTGTAGGACAGCAACTGCCCACCTCTTCCAGTTCGTCCTCCCTCCTTGTCCCACACCACACACAGAGCTGCACCGCCTTTGCCAGCGACACGCATGCCCCGATTTCTTGGGACCTTGGTTTCGGGGGTGTGTTTGAGCCCTCCTCACACTCATGCACGCACACACCCCATCCTTTTTTGCAGGTCCTCGACTGTCCCTCTATTGGGGCGGGTACGCGAGGCACCCTTGCAGCCCATGCTGCCGCTGTGTTGGACCGTGAGGGTTTCAGCCTGCGCCCTTGGTGCTCAGGAGCCCTCCGCAGTGCTGGCTGCGCAGAGAGCTCGGCCGGGAAGAAGTCACGGAGTAGTAAAAGCCCCGTTGCACTGTCGCTGCTGAATCCATTAGTGCCTTCTCTTCTCTGTTTCCAAGCCGGCAGCTTACCCCTGTGACTTCTCCCTGTGCCCTGTCCCCTCTGCTCACTTCTGTCTCCGCACAAACAGCAGTTCCCGGGGGTTCCGTGGCAGGGCCTTCCTTTCATCTGCCTTTCCAGCGGGGACACTGATAATGCAGGAAAAGCCCCAGTTGCTGCTGAACTCATCCTTAAGATCCACCTAGAAGCGCAGCATCAAGTTTATGCAAAAGAAGGGATTTCTTCCTGCCCTCACTCTTGTCTTTTCAAGCTTCTCTCCCAGCAAAGGTTTCCCCTGGCCGGCAGCGGGGCAGCGGCCCCTCCGGTTGCCTTCTGCGGCTCCCCTTCCCCTTCCCTGGCTACTCCAGGCACTGGTTGCAGCGGTGGTCTTGCAGCCCTGCATGTTATGATGTTACCCACTGATCTCCCTTTTCTCTCTCTCTCTTTCTCTCTCTCTCCCTTTGATTTTCATTTGTATTTTTCCCTCCCCTGCTGTCTGGATCCCAGAAATCCCGTAAGGTAAAGATAAGTATGACCCACTGCACCTCCATCTCATCTGCCATTGGCACGTTGTTCTTTTTTGTTTTCCATTCAGATCTCAGTGTTTCACCCGCTCCCCTTCCCATCTGACCAAGCAGCTTTAGGATCTCTGTAGACTAGAGACACTCGTTTCCTCTTCCGTCATTAATTTCCAGCCAGTTGTTACATTTTGTTTTGGAAGCATCTCAATTAATCCAGTCATGTTCCTTGTGTTAACTCCACAAAGCATTAGCTAGTGATTCATATAACTGCGTCTTTGCCTCGCTGCCGTGCCTCTGGGTCCATCCCAGGTGCTCGGGAAGGGACATCGCTCCTGTTGTGTGCCCGGTGAACCATGTGGCTGAAGACTCACCCGGGACTTTCCGTGCTGTGCGGTTGGGGCTGCAGGGTGACAGCAAGGAGGGAGTCTTTCTCCTCCAAACACACAGCCACATGAGATGCAGGAGAACCTACTCTAGCCATTTGCTGTAGGGGACCTGTAGCAGCCGGATGAGCCCAAGCTGAATCCCTCTGGTATGCGTTTGGGTTTAAACATTAGCCCTGGCGAGACTGAAGCAGTATTAGTTTACTCGGTTTTGGGGGCCACGCAAAACCAGAGGCCACGCAAAACGCCTGAGAGCATTAGAACAGCATCTCCACAAAACTAAATTCACAGAAAACCTTTAACTTGTGTGCCTGCTGGCAGGCAAGACCTTGCAGCTTGGCACGAGGAGGTTCGCTGGAGGCTCCTTTCTCCCAAGCGCCCTTTACGCAGCCCGGTTTGGTGCCAGATCCGTGGAGCTCATCCTCTCCCTGGGCTCGGCAGCGGCTCACCCCGGCAGTGCCGTGGCTGGTGGCCGGCTGCGGTTCCCGGTGGCCGGCTGCAGGTCCCGGTGGCCGGCCAGGAAGGCAGAGGGTTGCAGGGTGGCTGGCAGGGACAGGAGCAGTAGAGGGAACGGAGGAGAAGGTAGGAACCTGGTCCCAAGTGGGATGCTGAGCCCAGCCTGCCCATCTCCTGCCCGCCTGCCCGCCCTAGGGCAGGGTTGTCCTGCTTGCTGGACTCCGGCATGCTTTCCGAGGGGCTTTTCTGCTCCCGCCTCTGCAGAGATGGCCGGCGGTATCCCACGCCAGCCCTGCCCCAGGACACAGCCCATGACTTGAGGGAGGAAGGCAGGGAGTGGGGGGGAACAGGCGGGTGTTGCTTGCTTTCCCACCAGCCTGGTTTCTGGTTGTGCACGGGTGCCTGCTCTGCCTGCAGCGCTGCCCTGCTCGCAACCTCCTCTAGTCCCCACGGAGCTGGGCCAAATGCCCAACTTGCAGCTTAAGGATAGCCTGACATCTTCTCCATCTCACCTTCTTCCCTCTCCTCCCCAGGTGCCTCACACCTTCCTGAACCTGAAGGAGCCATTTTATGTGGGGGGAGCCCCTGATTTCAGCAAGCTAGCTCGAGCGGCCGCCATCTCCACCAGTTTCGATGGAGCGGTGCAGAGGGTAAGGTCCTACCGGGCAGCCTGGGACAGGTATCTGGCTGGGAGATGTGCCATCCGCACTGGCATCGCTGGAGGACAGGCAGCGTGGGTCCACGTGTGCGGCGGGGCGGGGGGGCATACCCAGTTGAAAAGTGGCAGCGGTGGGTGGCAGAAGAGGAGGCGGGTGGGCGTCACAGGAACACGTGGGGCTTGGGGCTGGATTTCCATCCATTTCCAGAGGATACTGGCCTCTGTCCCCCCCCCCGCCGGCCCCGCAGAGAAGTGGGGCAGTGAAGGCTGACTCTTGCGCTTCCCCTCGCTTGTATCTGCCAGATCTCCGTCAAGGGGGTGCCCGTGCTGAAGGAGCAGAACATCCGCAGTGCCATTGAGATCTCCCCCTTCCGAGGCCATCCCTGTACCCAGAAACCCAATCCTTGCCAGAACGGAGGCACTTGCAGCCCCCGGCTAGAGAGCTACGAGTGTGCCTGCCAGAGGGGCTTCTCCGGCGCTCACTGCGAGAAAGGTGAGACTGCCAGGGTAGGGCTGGACACGGACCCTCACCCGCTAGCCAGACATGGCAATGAAATTGCTTTGATGATTAGCTGGTGGCAGCAGGACGGCGCATCACTTAGGCCAAGCCTGAGGTCTTGTCCTCGTTGTGACTGCTGGGAGGGATCCAAGGGGAAACAAGCTGTGGCATTTGCAGGCTGGCACTGTTGTGCAGCTGCGAAGTTGGGGTTATGCCGTTTTGCAGAAATGCAGGCGTTACACCGCACGCAGCAGGGCGAATGCTGCTGCCCATGGGTAGATCACCCAGCCCTGTCACCTCCTCCCATCTGATCCTGTTGTACGTTGCTGCAGTCACTTGAAGCAGCCTGGGGCAGGGAAACGTGGTTTAGTGCTGTAGCACATTCACCTGGAGGACCTGAGCAATGCCTAGCTGCCTCCAGATCAGGGTTTTTTTCCTCCTACCTCCCTGAGTTTAGCGCTTGGGCCATCACCAAGCGCAGGTTCCTCCCCAGCTTCAGCCAGGAAGCCAACAAGGCTGCAGATTTCGTGACAGTTGGCTGCAAAACAGGGAGATGGTCCAAACTCACGGGCTCTAAAGCCACAGCAAACCTTTCCAGGGGCTTGCTTAGAGTGTCACAGTGCTGACATGCCCCAAGGGATGGCAGGTTTGTGCATGCCTTCGTCCTGTTACGAACGCTCAGTGTAAAGGGGGATTTTCCTAGTCTCCAAGTACAGACAGGTCGTGCTACGTTGCCTGACAGCTCTTCTTTTTCCCACCTCCAGTGATCATTGAGAAGGCTGCTGGAGATGCAGAGGCCGTCGCTTTTGATGGTAGGACGTATATGGAGTACCACAATGCCGTGACAAAGAGGTAACTTGGCTGCGGAGCTGAACCAAGGTCAAAAGAAGGAGTTAGGGCTGTTAGCAGGAGGAAGAGCTAGGGTTGAAGAAATCCAAGTACAGCGCGCAAAGAGGGGCAAGCCAAACCAGGGCCGTGAGCAGTGGCTTCCAGCCCTTACCTCTAAAGCTCCTTTGTTGGCAGAGAGCTTTCCCCATAACGGCAGCGCCTGGCCAGCTTCAGGTCTGGATGGTCTCGTTCTACAGCGTTTGGGCCACCTTCTGGGTTAGCATAGTCTGGTTTGGGAGCGGGCTGAAGCTGGCTGAGTGCACCCCATGAAGATGGTTCGTGTGGCCTGTGCCCTGCTCCTGGCTGGTGCCTTTCTTTGCCCACGTCCTCAGGAATGGCTCGCGGGCTGGGTGAGCTGTGCTGAGGGGAGAGGTAGCTCCGCCTGTGGTTTAATTTATGCCTGTCTGCCAGCTCCTTTGTCTGCCTGGCTGTTTGTGCAGCAAGGGTCGGTTCTGCCAGCAGGAACGGGCCGTCGCTGCTGTGGGATCTGGCTAACCTTCTCCGGCATCTGCTCGACCCTGACCCCATGGGCTAGGGGTACGTGTTTGGACCCTGTGGTCTCTGTCCCTGGGGCTTCTCTCTCAAGATAAGCAGAGCCCGCTACGCAGCTGCTGACTGAGCTTTTCTTCAGCCTCTGGGCTGGATATTTCTCCTGCAGGAGACTCGTGGTGCACAGCAGTCTGGCTCAGTACCCTTCCTCAGCGCTGTGCTCCTACAGCCCCCGTGGTTAATTCCCAGCTCCGTGGCACTGGGACAGGGTATTGGATTACGCTCCGTCCATCTGCCTCTTACAACCCTCGGGTTCCTTGCTGCCCTAACGCCCTGCCTGGGGAGGGCATCTGTGTTGAGCTGTTGTTTGTCAGTCTCTGTCTGTCCGTCTCTTCTCAATGTCCTTGTTTCTTTGTTTTCAAGCCACCTGACCAATGAGATCCCCGCGTAAGTACAGTCCTCCCTGCCGCCCAGCTCTTCCCTGCAGCCATCTGCCTTCCACCACGTCTCCCATTGCCACCCTGACCACCAGCCCAGCCGCAGGGCAGCGCAGGGCAGGTGTGGGAGGAGGAATACGGGCACTGCCCCAGGGCTCTGTCACGGGCAGGCGTTCCCATCTCAGGGGGAGCAGGACCCAGGTACTGACCGCAGCCCGTTGCGGCTGTACGGGGGCCCAAATCACAGCCAAGATGCAGCAGGAGCTACGCTGCCTGGCTCTGCTGCAGTCAGGCTTTGTCCCAGCAGGATGCTACAACTTAGCCTTAGTTTAAGTGGGTGAGCGGAGAGGAGGAAAGTTACCTCTTCCATCGGCGGCAAAGGCACTGGCGATGGAAATAAGGGATGCTAATCCTGCCCTGATTTTTCCAGTACTGCCGTAGCGAGGAGGCGAAGCTGGGCGCTAGGAGAATGTTCCCCAGTCAGGGGGAACCCCTCACAACGTGCAGTGCAGGCAGGGGGGGGCAGAAGAAGGGCCTGGGCAGGTGGATGGGGAGAAGGGCTTCTTCCCTGGAGCGGGCTTGACAGCTTTGATTTGCTGTCTGTCTGTCTTGCTGAGCAGCAGGAGTAGAAGAAAAGCACTGGTTCATGCAGCCGTGTTCCCCACTGTGTGGGGGAGAGTTGGAGTGATACCTGCCTGTCACATCCCCATTTCACCTCATTTTCTACAAGCTGGGGTCAGACAGAGGCTCGGGAGGCCGTTGCGTTGCATGCATGCATGCCAACACCTGGAGAGCCACAGAGTCCATCACCCGCATGTTCACTAATAGTTTGGGAGGTGCTCCGGTGTTTCGGAAAGGGCTTTTTAGGAGCCAAGCATCCTCCTAAGCTAGACAGTGCCCTACAGCAACAAAAGGCATGTAGTGGCCTGCACGACAACTCTGCCACGTGGCAGAGTGCCCAGCTGTCCCTCTGCACGGACTTGAGCCACATCCCTGCAGACGAGCAGAAAGCTGCTACGTTTGCGTCCTGCCTCTCCCAGTGCTCTGCAAAGGGAAGGTCACCGTTCCCAGCCTTCTCCCTGCCTGAACCAGCCTATTTTGGCTGTGCATGCTCCTTCCTGCAAGGGAGCTTAGCACTTCTCCCCAGATCCTTCTGCCGGGATTTGGCAGCGGCACTCACTAGCCCCGCCAAAGCTGAAGGACCCATTGGGCTGCCCATAAAAAGTAGTTTCTTCTGCCTCCAGGCCGACACCGGGGTGTGCCTTGGGCAGGGCTAACACTCCAATTGCTTCTCTGGGCTCTGCTGGCCATGACATGCCGGTACTTTTTTTTTTTTTTTTTTTGAATGTACATTTTTATATATACATCTAGTTAGAGCTGATTGTAATGCCGGGCCCCTAGCCCCTACCGCTTGCAGGCGGTGCCAGCAGGACAGCTGTAATCCTGGGTTTCCCCTTCTCCACGCACGCCCTGCTGCCCAAGTGCCCCACGGCTGACTCAGAGCCCTTACGTGACAATTCAGCTATCTGGCTAGACGGGAGCCCATTCCGCAGCATCCCAAAGAGCCAGCCTGAGACCTGCCCGCAGGTCTGCCCGGGGAAAGGGTCCTCGTGCAGGGCCGTGGACCAAAAGTTCCCTTCTCCCAGCAGCGCTGCCCTCTGTCCTGTCCTGGGATACACATCCCAGCAGGGCAGCGTGGGCGATTAGCGGGAACACTGATAGTCCTGGCCCTGGAGAGCACGGCAGAGTCCCCGCACCGCTGGGACAGGGCTGTATTCACTCGTCGGCATTCTTACGCTCACCCTGGCTAAGCGACAACTTGCAAACTTGCCTCGCTGGCTTTAGGAAGCTCGGCTCCAAGTGGCTGAGGCTTCCTGCTCATGCTGGGCGGTTTTCTCAGCTTGGCCGTTGTGTAGGGTGAAGAAGTGCCGCCGTTGAGCAGGGCTGTGCCCTGTCTGTGAGCGGGGTGGGAGGGAAGGGTCTCCTCCGCTGTCCTGCGCTTATCGCATGCTCCCCTTTCTTCCTGCATCTAAGTCCCGAAGCGCTGGACTATCCTGCGGAGCCCAGGTGAGTCTGTGCCAGGCTTTCAGCTCTTGTATCTCGTGCTCTGCTGTTGCTGCCTCAGCATGTCTCTGTCTCTGTGTGTGTTCTGTGTGTCCATACCCTTGGCTTTTTATTTGTAAGGGATGCAGTTCTGCAGATGATGAGAGTAAACATGAAGGAAGCCCTGTCCTTCCAGCATAGGAACAGCAGCTCCTGTGCAGCTCCAGCTCTGGCCCTCGCTCCTGGGGGACCTAGACAGCAAATAGCCGTGGGTGAACGGAGAGGCTGAGTTGCCTTGACAGTCCAGCCCTCGTCCAGCCCTTTGGACGCAGTGTCCCTTGGGAATAAAAAGCTCTCTGTGTTGCCCATGTTGTCTGGTCTATGTGTGCACATGTGTCAGCAGTATGTCTCGGAGCATCCCAGGAGAATGGATGGCGACTCCATGTGCTGACGTCACCCGTTGCCAAGCCCCTTTTGCCTGTTCCAAAAGGGACTGAGCAAAGGTGGGGATGCCAATGTGGGGTAAATCCTGTCCTTCCTTCACTCCACCCTTAGGAAAAGACACCGTATCTAGGAGAAAGAAGGCTTTGCTGCCTCTATGGACGGTCTCCATCCCCTTCGAACTGCAGGGTGCTCATCATCTCACAGTCCTCAGCCTTTGGGTTCCTGTCGGTCTTTGGTCAAGCAGAGGCAGTGGTAGAGCAAATGCCTCCGAGGCTGATGGCTGTGTCGTGATGGTATGGGGAGCCGTGGTCCCCAGGCAGCCCAGCTCTGCTTGCACCTCGGATGCTTGCCAGCAGGATGGTCAAATGGTGTTGACCCCAGCTCAGCTGCTGCCCGCAGATCTCCTGATCTGGCCAATAGAGCCCTCTTTGTTCTGACCTCTCTCAAATCAAAGGCAGCTCTGTGGGGAAAACCCTTCTGCTGGCCACATCGGGGCCAGCCCGGTGCTGTTCACCAGCCCACGTAACAGACCTCTTCCTTCAGCGCCTGCACATAAGGAGGCAAAACCAAGACTTGCGTGTCACAGCTTGCAGGGCTTGATGTGTCTGAGCTTTATGCTCCATGGAGGGCAAAAGCAAGGGGCTGTAGCCCCATACTGTGTCTTTGGAGGTTCAAGCTGGATGTTGGGGAAAACACCTCATCCCCAGGAGAACAGTGAAGCCCCTGCTCAGGTCAGCAGGACGATGGAGGAGCTCCAGTCTTGGTGTTCCCAAGCTCAGCTGGGCAGAGCCACAGCTGCCCTCATCTAGCGCTGGCAACGGTCCTGCTCTGAGTGGGCGCTGGGTTAGAGACCTCCAGAGGGCCATTTCTTTGATCCTGTGGCCTGGTTTAAAGCTTTCCATCTGCTCTCCCCGCCACGCACCAGGCTTTCTGAGCAGGCCTGGGACATTGCAAAGGCTGCGACCCCTCAAGCGCAGCGGGTAGGGACTGCGACCCCATGCATAGCCTGATGCCAGAGGTCGGTTGAAGGTTGTCCTCGGCAGGTGAACTAGTCGGCTGGGAACAGAGAAGGCTGCTCTGAGGAGCTGGCTGGCTGCCTGTTGCTCTTGTAGCCGTGTTTCTAACTCTGCTCTTGTCTTCTCCCCTGCTCCCATCTCACCGTGCAGCGAGAAGGCCTTGCAGTCGAACCACTTTGAACTAAGCATCAAAACAGAAGCCACTCAGGGGCTGATCCTGTGGAGTGGGAAGGGGCTGGAGCGATCAGACTACATCGCCCTCGCCATAGTGGATGGCTTCGTACAAATGACCTACGACCTCGGCTCCAAGCCCGTCGTCCTACGATCCACGGTCCCGGTCAACACCAACCAGTGGATTCATATCAAAGCATACAGGTGCGAAGGCGAGCGGGAGGGGAGAGCAGGACCGTGGCAGATTGCTCTGGGATGGGCAAGCTGTGAACTAGGGAGCCTGAGTCATGGCCGTGGCTCCGTGCCCTGTGATCCCCGAGGGTCACTCCTCTTCTTGGATAATAATAGAGGAGAGGCATGTGGGCAGTGCCGCGTTGGAGGGGTGCGTGTTGTAACACGCCTGGAAATGTCAGAGGGGCAGGCTCGAGGAGGTACGAAAGGTTCGTGCCTTTTATTTTAGCTGGCTGAGGGTTTGACATTCTGTTCGCGTCGAGCCCGAGCTGTCCCTTTTATTTTTATTGGTGGCGGGAGTGGTGAGCGGATCATGCGGCTGGCATGCCAGGGATTTCTGCTGATGGGTCTGGAGGGTGCGGGAGGAAGCTGTGGTTGACCGCTGGCAGGGGCTGCAGGATGCCCAGGGGATGCTGGAGGGGAGCGCTCGCCGCCGGCCGTGCTACCCGGCCTGACCCCGCTCCTCTCCAGGTGGAGAAGGGCCGATGATGCCCGGTGTCTAGATTTGGCGTAAAGCAGAGGGACGGCTCTGGGTTTTTCCTCTGAGGTTGCTAATCGTCTTGCGTTGCTTCTTCCTTCCCTCCGGGAGCAGGGTACAGAGAGAAGGTTCCCTTCAAGTCGGCAACGAAGCCCCCATTGCTGGCTCTTCTCCGCTTGGCGCGACACAGCTAGATACAGATGGGGCCCTGTGGCTGGGTAAGTCGGTGTGGAAAGGGTGAACCTCCTCCGCGCCCCTTGCTGAGGGGCTCAGAGCTGGAGCTGGGACGTTGACGCTCCCTCACTTGTTTCGATGGAACACCTTTGCCTCGCAGGTGACTTTTTGACAAGTTTGACCTAAAAAGTCCCCTGCTTGTTCTCTGCCTACTAGGGCAGGATGCTGGTGACAGCTGAGGGACGAAGGGTTGGCTTTACCAAATTCCAGTCCTTTCCATGTGGCCACGTCCCCTGAAGAGAGCCGTTAGCTGGCCTGCGGCTCTGGATCCCCTGCTGCCGATGGCATGGAGAACCCCCTCCCTCTTCAAACTGGGAGTGCTCCCACCTGCCGAATTCCCTCACGCGTGGGAGCCTCTCTTAGTTCACGAGCCTCCCAAATGTTGCTTGCTGGGCTAACTCTGGTTCCCGAAAGTGAAATGGCTGAATTGAGAGAAGGGTACTTCTGCCTGAAAATACGTAAATACCCAAATTTTAAATGTTGCTTTATTTGCATAACAGAATAAGCAGATATGCCAGAAGGTGCCCTTGTGTGCGGCAGAGTCAGTTCCATTTGTGTTGACATAAGTATTTTGATCCTGCAGACAGAGTTTGGCCCATTGCATCTATCTCACGCTACTTGGGGCAGATCTGTCAGCGCAGAGGCTAGATTTGTCCTGTAACAGCTCAAATAGGCGAGAAATCCACCCACCAGCGTAGGATAATTGTGCTTAACTACAACCAGTACTAATCTGAAGTAAGAGGATAGTGAAGTCCTTTTTGGAGCCCGAAGGGGTGACGGAAGGATGCCCAGCGGCAGGGCATGCTGCAGGTCCTGGGCTTCGTTCGTCCCTTGAGGAACTTGCATGACTCGGCTCTCCATCCCTAAGTTCAGGAGTGGGCTCCTCCTCAGGCACAGTCCTAGGGTTCATGATTGCGAGGGGGCACAAGGACCACAGAAATCAATGGACAGAAATGTTCATCTGGGGATTTTGATCATCTGTAGTGAAGAAACAGTGAATTAGAATCTATTTACACTTTTTGGAAGCATCTGTTCTTATTTTCCCAGTCTAAGCCCGTAGTTTCAGGTCTAACCTGACTTACAAGGAGTTCATACTCAGAAACGTAGCCTTACCTCTGAAAAGACAGTATTCCAGATGCCATTCCTCATTCTGAAATCAACTTAGAAGTTATGTGGAAGAAGAAGTTTTTCCAGGAGAAATTTTTGCTTGGCTTCCTCACTGGCTCTTCCAAAGGTTTTGTTCGCAATCAGCCCTTCGTAATTTCAGGGCCTGTCGTGAGCCATAGTTGACATTTCGGTAACTGAAATAAAATTCAGTTTGAATTTGGGAGCAACCTCCAAGGAAATGAAGTATTTTAAGTTGAATTGGTATTTTGGAATGCAAGTTACTGTTGTAAGTGTCTTCAGGAAACCTTTATGTATGAGTTGGAAATGGCCTTTCTCCGATGTAAGTGAAAATAAATACTGGCCAGGGAAGAGGTTTTCCCCCCATGTTGAGGAGGGCGTTCCCAGCAGCACCTGCACTCCGTGTGTGTGCACGTGAGTGTGCTGCTGGCCCGTACAGCAGCGTGTCCTTTGTCCTCCCACCCGACCTTCTGTGCTTTCTCTTGCAGGGGGAATGGAGAAGCTGAGTGTGGCTCACAAGCTGCCCAAAGCCTACAGCACTGGCTTTATTGGCTGCATAAGGGACGTGATTGTCGACCGCCAAGAACTGCATCTGGTGGAGGACGCTTTAAACAACCCCACGATATTACACTGCTCAGCCAAATAGACCCCCAGGGACCCTTCCTTCTCCTTCCCTCCCTCCTGCCTATTGCTGTAATTATTTTCTATTTTTGTAAACTTATTGCTTTTTATATTTTGGGGGGAGGGGGGAAAGGGAGGGGAGGAAACACCTTTTTCTTTTGGGTTATTTGTTCGGTTGCCGTCTATCCAGGTCAGTCAGACTCTAATCAAACAGCAGCAACAAAGAACAAACCTTGAACCAAGTCTCCAAGAAGTGACAGAAGAACTTCCCTATTGCACCTGCATTGTAAATCTTATTCATACTTGAAGCTTCTTTTTGGGTTATTGTTCCCCCTCCTTACTTCTGTTCTTGGGTCGTTGTTCACGCCCACGGGGGAAAGGATGCTGGTGCTGGCGAGACCTGTGGCCTTCGTGGATTCCCTGCTTTCCCATCTCAGGCCTGGCCCCAAAGTCCTCTCTGCAGTGCTGGCTGAGCAGGGAAGAGGCCACCGGAGAAGCGGGAATTACCACCCCGCTTTGGGGTCTGGCTCTGCCAAGCCTTCTCCCGGCCCTGTGTTCACCCTATCTCCCTCCTCCCTCCCTTCCTCTCACTATAATTTATGTGTGTAAGAATCTCAAGTGCTTTTCTCCTTTATGCTCTGTTAAAATCAGGGATGCCATGCACTGGAAGAGAGACCAAGGTCTGCTCTGAGCAGGCAGAAAAGCATTGCTCTTTGGTTGTCTTATGACTGTTTGCTGGACTGAGAGGTGCTGTGGGGGAAATGTTGATTTCTCTGTCGGCTCTCCTCCTCCTCCTCTTGGACATGTGCAGAAGCAGCTGTGAAACCTCATTTCCACGCTTTGTGTTTATCCAGACGTGTCCTAACCACCTGCTTGCCCTGGCTGCTCTTCCCAAGAGCTTCTGTGTACCAAGCGTTGCCCTCCCGTGCACCGGTGAGAACTTGCAGCACGTCTTCGAGAGCTGGAAGTGCTCTCCCTCTTCCAGCACCGTCAAGCGGGCTGCGAGGGCACGGGGACTGGGTCCCTTTTCACTAAAAAAAAATCTGTTGGATGTGTCCTTCCATGACCCATGTCTGTTTTCCAGCCTCCGGGCATGACTTGCCCTCTGTCTACCATGAGGATGCTTGCAGCTGGCCAGCACGTGAATCTCTGTAGAGCTGGTATTAGAGCCTCTCCCAGGAAGAGTAATTGGAGTTTTACCTTTTGACTTCAAGTTTTCGCAATGCCCAGTGCAATGCAGGGTCTTCCACGCCACGATCAAAGCTCCTCTGGGTACTGCTAGCCCAGCAGCAATAGCTTCAATGGGAACGGGGCGCGAGTCAGCTGTCGAGGCAGTAGTGTTTGGGAGGAGGTGTTTTAAGTATTTTCTTCCTCCGTGCAAATCTTGAAAGCAAATACTGTGGTGCCAGTTACAAAGCCAGTATGTGTGTTTCTGAATGAATGTACGCGTGTGTGCGAGTGTCTGTCAACCAGCACACATTTGCATGCAAACACTGAATCTCCTGTGAGCAGGAGAAGAGCAAACGGATTGCAGCTACGAAAGAAATGACCCACTCCATTCAGGTTCCTTCTCCATGGGAAGAATTTACTGATGCTGTGTAGCATCTATGTCCCTTTCCACTACTGGAACACACCTGTGTCCCTTTCCCACCCTGAGATGGCAGCTGGCGTTGCTCTGTGTAAAACCAGCTTTATGGAGTGTACAGAATTAATCTGAAGGATCCCGCAAGGTATCAAATATTAATTAATATCCAGGGGACCATCATTTTGCAGTTTTACCCTAACTTTCTAGCACACCTGGTAGCGTACCTTTACAAAGTAGCACACCTTTAAAAATGTTGTTTCTTGGCACTAAATTTTGAGCCATGAAAAGTCAAATTAGTTTTCTCAGGGTGAGCTCTGAACACGGATGTAACAAAGGGGAAGAACGTTGTGTAAAACCACTTGGGTTTCTTTTTTCTTTCTTCTTGGTTTTTTTTTTTTTTTTAATTAAAAGAAATCTACCCCAATCTATGCCTAATCTATTGACATTCCTCTAAAAATCCAGTGGTTAAATATTTCACGGGGGGCTGCGCCCGCTGTGGGATGGAGACTCCGCTCTCTGTGTGTGTGGCTCTGTGTGTGTGTGTGGCAATACCACATTTTAAGTGGCTACTGTTTATATAAATTGTGGTTCCTGGTGGGGAGTACTGTGACTGTGTTGTGAAAGGGATGGACTGCTGTATTTTGATCACGAGGTGGAGATAGACAGGGGCTAACTAAGACTGCAGGATGGGGTGGGATGGGAGGGAAGTGTGAGACCTTCGATCTCTGTTTTGAGAACGTGAATTTTTGCTGGGCAATGCAACCGCGTTGGCTGAGACTGAGGGCTGGATGTGCCAACTCCAGAGGGAGAGGGGCATGCACAGAGGAAGCTGCTAATTTTCTAGAATGCCACTGAAATGAAGCCAGGGTCACTGCAAAAAAACCAACTAAACAAAAACAAAAACTCTGTCTGCTTTTGCTGGGGCTTGGAAATGCCTTAAAACAGGACCTTGCGTCCTCGTTGTCAAGCATCTTGAACCAAGGTCAGATTCAGCAGTGCTCCCTAGGGGCTGTGCACTTAACTTCGGCTTTATTTTTAATAGCATTTATAACATGTATGTACAAAAAAAAAAAGACATTGAGGTTTGTTTTTTTTCTGGTTTTTTTTTTTTGCTTTTTTAAAAAAAAAGATGTCCATGTGGCTTCATTTATAGGGTAAATTAATGACCATTGTGAACTGCTGTATGAATTCTGAAGGGCAATGCACAGTAGAGGAGCAGCATGATATAACCATTACTAACTTGTGTCTTTCGTCAATCACCATGAAATAAAGTTTGAAAACTATTAAATATGTTTTTAAGGGGCCTATTGCTTTTTTATTCTTTTTGTACTGTGTGCCTCACGCTTGCTCGCTGGTGTCCGTCTGTCTCCTGGGCAGATACTGTGTGAAGTCAAACCAGTATCTTGCTCTCCATTTCCCTTAGAACCGGTGGCTCGTGCAGGTACCTGCTGTATCTTCTAAATGCGGCCTCTTTATGAATGCCAACCGCGATCCTATCCACCCAGCGTTTGCAGGAGAAAGACTCCTGCGTGTCTTTACTTCCCCTCCTCCGTGGCCATCCCGAATGGTTTCACCTCTTCAAGTTATCCACTAGCTTTTCCTTCTTTGCCATGCCTGCTTTCATCACCTCTTCTTAGGGAGCATTTTCAAAAGAGGCTTTGTATCCCGTTGACATCGCATCGTGTCGACAAGACTGAAGTGATGCTTCTGTGGCCTGCTTCTCACTGGTGGCAGCAGTTTCCCCTGGGTTTTATCCTCTGTAAACTGAGGAGCCATGGAAAATCAGTCGCGAGCGTGCAAGCGGGATGTGGTTTGAGATGTACCAGCACCTACGTTCCTGCTCTAAACAGGTCTTCCTAATGGGGCCTTTCCACCTGGCCAGAGCCCTAGCTCTCTGATCTCTGCAGCTTCATCTGTCTGCAAGAAAAGAAGGTGGGAGGTGGAGAATTTTGCTCAAAGAGCTCACGTTCATCCAAGTGGCGCGAAGTGAGAAAAGAACGTGGGTTTCCTCCCGTTTGGGAGGCAGCTAATTTAGCAAATGAAGTCATTCCGATATCCAGCAATGATGCACGTTTGATTGGTGTCTGCACCAGCTCGGTAGGAACTGGCTTTTCAGTGGACACCGAGACGCCGAAGACTCACAATGGCAAACAATGAGGCCAGTGTTTGAACAGCCGCAGGGGTTGCACAACTCACAACTGGGGCCACGTTTTGCTCAAGATCAGCCTCCCGGTGCAGCGTCTTCTTGACAATGACCTTATTATGCCACGACAGGCACGGACTTGCAAAGTCAGTACCTCTTTCGCAGGCGTTTTGCCAGCTCGCTGCAAAGCAGTAGGAGAAAAAGCTATCGTTGTCTTGGCCAGAAGGAAAAGCTGAGCTCGGGCAGCTGGATGGGGTTTGGTTTTGTTTTTTTTTTTTACTACAGGCTAGAAAAAGCTATTGTGAGGGGAAAGAGGAAGGAAAGAAGGACAGGAGCCACGCTGGGGGCATGCTTGGGCAGGCAGCAAGCATGACTCAGGGGAATGGCCTGGCCCCGCTTTCTGGCAGCCCTTGCCCTGAGAGCAGCCCGCTCAGCGCGCTCGGGAACACACCGCGCGCGCATCGAGCCGGGCTGCCCGGTCTGCGCTCGCCGGGAGCAAAGGCAAACGGGCGGCGTCTTCGAGAAGGAGAAGGCGGTTGGGGTTGGATGGTCTTACCCGTCCCCAGTTTGCTCTGGCACCCCTAGTCACTGGGAACGGCTAACCCCGACAGCCGGTTGGGAGCCTCTCTCCGTGCCGAGGAGCTTCAGTCCGGGGCTAAAAGCAGCTTACTCCATTCTTCTTAAACCACTGAGCCGGGGATGGTGGGGAAGCCGATGGGGGGGACCCAGGGGAAGTGAAGGGCAGCGGGTGTGTTGCTTCGGAGACGGTGTGAATGGTCTCACAGGGCGGTCCCATGGGATTTTGATCTAGTGTATCGCCTTTTACAGTTGCTCGCTTCCTGAGCGCTTAGCTGGTTACTGGGAAGTGAGAGACCGATTAGCTTGCTCGTCCCCGAGCGTGCTGCTGCTAGCCAGGCTGGTGGGAGCTAGTCCTTCGGGAATGTGGCAGACCAGACCTACATCTCTGCTGGGTGCTCTTTGTGCCCCACATCCCTTTCCCCTGTAGCCCGGGCAAGTGGCTGTTAATAAATCTGGACTCCTCGGCTCCGTGGCTGCTTGGCCCCATTTTGCAGCGTGTACGGTGGGGAGCAGGAACCGTGGATTTCTTTCCCCGCTCTGCTGCTGACGCAGCCTGTGCCTCGGGCTGGTCGCTTCCACTCCCTGCGCTCTCCTCAGCTGCCAGAGCAGCGTAATGATCCATTACCCTGCTCTGTAATGTACTTTCGTGTCTCTGGCTGGGAAAATGTGATTATTCAGAGAGAAAAGGGGCTGCGATATTTGGAAGTAGACAATTTGGCCCGCGAACACCGTCTTTCTGGCTCTTCATCAAAGGAGCCTGTCACAGTGTCTACATTTCGGGGCTATTTAGGTGCCCTGAATTTAGGGGTTGATGGAGCTCTTGCAGCTGTGGCTGGGAGTGCAAACATCTTCCCGAAGCTGAGCACGCAGCAGTGGTGCTGGGCTGCCTGAGCTGCCATCTCTCAGGTGGATGTAACGGGAGGGTCCTGGCTGTTTCTTAGCAAACACGTCCTGGCCCCGTGTGGACCCGAGGGAATGGGACTAGTTCACAGTGTCTGGCCAAAGCGCACCTGGGGGAATTCCCTTCCGTCAGACTGGAATCCCAGTTGCTTCCCCTGCGTTCCCAGCACCAGCTGTTGGAGAGCTACGTGATGTGGCTGCGTTCTGGTACCCAGCTATCCCTTTCCAGCCTGCAAATGAAAGAGCACGCGTGCGAGTCTGTGCTTATATCGATGAACAGTTCAGGAGGAAATGATAAGTGACTTTGAGTAGCACTGGGCTCCTCTGGATGACTGACGCAGCTGAAATGGGATCTTCATAGCTGTCCTCACCGCAGACATTAAAGGCACCTGGGAGCGTTGTTCCCAGAACTTAACATCTTCAGAGACTTCTTTCCCCGCAGAAAGTCTGGTGTCTTAACCCAAAGATCAGCCTGGACACGAAGGCTCCTGATGAGCTTCTCCCGAGCCTCCTGTCCCGTGTGATTGCTTCCCCCCTCCAGCAGTGACCACATTTTAGTGGCACGTCAACCCTGTTCTCGCTGGGGACCTTCCACCCTGTCCCCTGGGAATTCTCCAGCCCGGGCACGTGCTCTGTAATTGCAAGGCAAACGTTACGCTTCCCCAGGAGTGTCGTCACTTTTCTTCGCTCCTAGCCATGCTGCCAGTATTGTCCCGGCTATTAGCACGTGGCATTTCAAGCCACTCTCCCACCCCTGTAGATATTCCCAGGAGAATATATAGATTAGAGCTAAATATATGCTCTCCTCTGCCTGCAGCAGGAAATGCCTCAGGGCTGGGGCAGGAATATCAAACTCCAGAGTACCTGAGCTGGGTGCCGAAACCCACCTTCTCCTGCTCTCCGGGCCAGCTATGCTGGGCATATGGGGAGTCCCCCATTCCTGGGGCACACAGCAGAGGAGGTGCTTCCAGCAACCACCTGGCAGCCAGAAAAATCTGTCCTTGCTGGGGGAATTGTAGCAGGGGAGAGCCCGGCCACCGTTAAAGCCTCTCCCCCCAGCTGAGACTGAGCAGGTTAGAGAGCAGATGGGGTCGCACAGACCTCTGCTGTGGTGCATTTCTATTGCAGCACGTCACCTGAGGGACCGGCGCCATCCCAACACCGACAAAATGGGGCGTTCTGGCTGCGGAGAGCTCCCAGGCCAGAGTCTGGATTTCTCTGCTGGGTATTATTTCCATGGGATCAAAGCATGCCAATGGAGAGGAGACGGGAGGGCTAAGATCTCACAGGAGGGGACCGTTTTCACCAGTTATCTGCATCTCAGTTGCGTAGTCTAGAAACCAGTACCTTACACGAAGGGGGGAGATCTGTTCCAGGGTTTTTCTTTTGATCTGTTTTTAACCAAGAAGCTGAAGAGCAGTCCCTCCTTGACCACGCGCATTGCCCTGAGAAAGGGTCTTGTTCCCCCCTCCCATACGAGACAGGCGCACAGAGAAGTCACAGTTTGGTCTCTCACAATGAAGTCTCAGTGCTATGAAGAAGGTCCCAGTGACTAGGAGCCTCAGTGGCAGGGGAAATGAGGAAGGAGAGGACAGGGGTCATTGTTATCAGGGTTGCTATTTGGCCTCTGCGGTCCTTGTTGCCCCGTGAGCAATGCAGTGGCACGCAGGAAAGCTATGCAACCCGCCAGTCCTCCTCGCTGAGAAATGAGCTGGCTCCTGCTGCCAGCTCTCTGGGTATTCCCCGAATAGACATGGAATTCGCTGAGTCTTATTATAGTTATAAAACTGCTATTTTTGCCACTACGGGTAGACCGGGGGGGGGGGGCTCGCTGGCTGTATCCCGGCTTTTTCTCTCTCGTGGACAGCTGGCTTTGTTTTCTCACCCAGCATTCATGAAAGGTGCCAGATTCAGGGCATTTCTTTGGGTTAATTTCTGTCTTTTATGTGAAGCAACGTCTATTTGACATGAGTTTGTGAAAGGCCTCTGAATTTACACTTCAGGTGGCAAAACGTGCTCTATTTGTATAAAGCGTTGAGCGTGCCTATGGCACACCTAACCTCAGCTTACCCCGGCGGAAGATTTGGGCGTCACCATCCGTGTCTCACCATAGACGTTGGGATGAGAGCGGGGAACCCGCTCTGGGGACATCGCGCCCTCTTGACTCCAAAGCCGGGGGCGTTTGGGGGTAACAGCAAACGTTGCTGAGCCTTGCCAGCCTCGGGTGCTCAGTGTGGGGTGGCTCGTTTCCTTCTCTTGGTAGCACGCCTCTCAAGTCTTTGTGAACTCGACCCCAAAATCTAGACCTTCAACAGCGTTTGGGTTACGGCGGTGCCGTCTCAAATTGCTGCCGGCGTGACATCTCACTCCCCTGTCAACACCGGGGTACTGTGGACCTGCCCCGGCGAGGAGCGAGGGATGCACCAAGCACAGAAAACATCCTCGCCGGCCTGGAGGGCGAAGGAACTTTGGCACCAGAAGGGGAACGGCTCCAAGGGAGGAGGCGAGAGGGGAAGCTGCGCCTTACTCCCTGGGGCGTCTGGTCCCTTGAACCGGCAGGCCAGGGCTTTCTGCGAGGAAGGCGAGGAAGAGGCAGAAAAGGAGGAAGAGGAGGAAGAGGAAAAGGAGGAAGAGGAAAAGGAGGAAGAGGAGGGAGAGGAGGAAAAGGAGGGAGAGGAGGAGAAGGAGGGAGAGGAGGAAGAGGAGGAAGAGGAGGAAGAGGAAGGGGAGGAAAAGGAGGGAGAGGAGGAGGAGGGAGAGGAGGGAGAGGAGGAAAAGGAGGGAGAGGAGGAGAAGGAGGGAGAGGAGGAAGAGGAGGAAGAGGAGGAGGAAGAGGAGGAAGAGGAGGAGGGAGAGGAGGAGAAGGAGGGAGAGGAGGAAGAGGAGGGAGAGGAGGAAGAGGAGGAAGAGGAGGAAGAGGAGGAGGAGGAAGAGGAGGAAGAGGAGGAAGAGGAGGAGGAGGAAGAGGAGGAAAAGGAGGAAGAGGAGGAGGAGGAAAAGGAGGGAGAGGAGGAGGAAGAGGAGGAAGAGGAGGAAAAGGAGGAAAAGGAAGAGGAGGAAGAGGAGGAAAAGGAGGAAGAGGAGGAGGAGGAAGAGGAGGAAGAGGAGGAAGAGGAAGAGGGCAGCCTGCCGCTGCGGTGGGAAGGGAGCAGGTCGGCGCCGGTGTCCGGTAACGACGGGCGGACGGGAGCCGGTCCCCGAGCCCCGGAGGGCGGCGGGGGGCCGGCTCCCTCCCCGGCCCGGCGGTTCGGGCGGGGCGGAGGGCGGGGATTCCCCCGCGTCACAGGGAGGGGTTTCCCCACCGGCCCCGGAGCCTTAGACGCCCCGCCGGGGCGGCGGCGGCGGTGCGGGCAGTCGGTGCGGGGCCGGGGTCGGGGTCGTTGCGCTGGCGCGGAGCTCCGCGGAGTCATGACCTCCCGTAGGTAAGGGCTGAACGCCGGCCACGCCGGACCCCCGGGCTCCGGTAGCTCCCGCGGCTACCGGGACGCCACCGGTACCGGTTCGGACCTGCCCCGTTCCCCCGGGAGAGGCTGCGCCCGCCCGGCTGTGCCCCCTCGCCGGGCTGGAGGGGCGGGTAGGTGTGCCGGCAGCGGGCTTCGGTCGGGATTCTTCGGGACTCGGCGGCCGTGGTGAAGCGGCAGCCCCGGCCGGAGACCGGCTGCCAGCTCTGCCTTCGGTCCCGGGCCCGAGGGGTCTTTCGGGTCGGCCCCTCGGGGGAAAGAGCGCTCCGCGCCTGCGGGAGAAGCCTGGTACCTGAAAGCATCTTGTCTTAGCAGGCTCTGTAACCGGTGCTGGAGGTACCGAGGAGGGGACGGCAAAACGGGACCCAGCTCTAAAACCGCCTTGAAATCATCTTTGTGGGCTGCGAGCTGGAAAAAGATACTTTGGTGCATCTGGTGTGTCGGCGGTGCCTCCCCCGGCTTCTCCCCAAGAAGCCGTTTCGGAGCTTCAGGCTCTTTTTCTCGGCGGCGGGGCAGGAGCTCGTGTGACTCGGGGGCATCGTCCCTTCTCCGTTCCTCCGTCTCTGCCATGGCTTCAGAAGGGGGAAATTGCCGTCCAGCGGACGGGCTCTCTCTGTGCCTGCTCGGCAGCCGGGTCACACGCAGAGCTTCCCCTCCGCTTTCTTAATAGCTGGTTCGGGGGCTCTTCGTTCTTGTCTGTCCTTTCGCGGAGACGGCCTTAAGGTGACCCGAAAAAGCGTTCGTTGCTGTTAGAAGTCAAGCGTGTTTTGAAAAACCCTGAGGAGGGTGGTGGCTGGGGAGCAGCCGTACAGCTGACGGTCACTTCAAGCTGAGAAATGGGATCGGTTACAGGACAGGGAGTGCTTGTTTGGTGTTGGTACGGGACCCAACACGGGCAGGTCACGAGTGGGGTTACTGCAACCATCTCTTGAACATGTAGTAATCCATCTTCTCCTCACGCACATTCCTGCAATGCCAGGATTCAGGGGCTTGGTTGGTTTACGGTTTTTTGGGTCTTTCCCTGCCATCCAGCGCTGGCTCTCTTTCCTGTACAAGTGCTGAGCCGCGTTTTGTGAGTGTCTGGTTCGAAGCGCGCAGAAGAAGTTTAGGAAGAGGCAGTGTTTGTCTGGGCGGTGCCACATTAACTTATGAAACATGCTTGCTGATGGGTGATGGAGCAAAAAGCAGAGGGCTGGGACTCAGGGCCCCTGGATTTCGTTCTCGGCGCTGGTAGTGCTCTCCGTGCCCACAGGCAAGTCAATATTTGTCTACACCGCCTATACCTTGCTAGCCCCACCCTGTCAGGCTGTTACCTAGGGCAGCAGACTGCTAGAGACAGCAAAATGGTTGTAACGCTGCTGCCAGCTCAGCCCTTGCAGGAGCCCTGAGAAACCTGGCTGGCTAGTAGTACTGCTGCTGAGAAGGGGTCGGAGCCGTGTGGATCGGTCTTTGTGCTGGGGATTGATTGCTCCCAGAATCTGTTGCCCTCATCCTTTCCACCTGCGCACTGGGGTGCTGGATTTGCTGCTCCTGGTTCTGTAACACTGCTCAGGTCCTTTTTCCCCACGTTGTGGCGAGATGCCTTGGCCCCAGCCTTTCTTCTCTTGCCTAGCACCATGTAGGGTGCCTACCGGATTCGTACGGCATCTTTTTCTTCTGCCTGAACCCTGGCTGATGCTGTTCTCCCTCTGGCCCAAACCGTGGCCTGGTTCTGCCCAGGTGGATCTACTGAGATCACGACCTGTGCTGGGGGAGTCTTGAGAGGCTCAAGTGGTCCCTCGTGAGGGATGGTCGCTGCAAGGCCCAACCGAAGTACTAAACAGCGGATGCTTTGTGTACTGTCAGCATCGTACCTGCATCCTTTCTTGCAGGTCGTTCAGGCTTGCATGGGGACCCTTGGAATTAAGGGCACTTTGGCATTAATGGGCTTACGGGCTGATTTACAAAGGCTGGCGGTGTGGAGCTGCTAAAAGCCAGCGTACAGTTGGCCTGTTGTGCCGAAAGAGGGTACTGCGAAGCAGGGGGATCGGCGAGGAAGTGATTTCTCAGTAGCTCCATCCCAACCAAGGTGCCGGTTCCTCTCTTCAAGGACCACCGCTGTGGCTGCACGTTCGCTTTGCATCAGTGGGCTGCTGCGAGGCTGTCGCCAGCTGGAAATCCTGGGAGCTGGTGTGGATACAAGTGTGGCCGTGGACTGTCACTCGGGCTTGGAGTGTGCGCGACCTGCCACTTCTTTTCAAGGCAGGCACGTGGAAGGAGAAATAAACGTCTTTCCGGGTGTCTGACTTGCTCGGTAAGCTCTCCCAGTGGCCATACTGCGCTGCAGGGAGAGATATCGAGGGCTGGTGGTCACATTGGTTATGGCCTTCGGAAAGGCCATGCTAGAGAGCGCAGGGGCCAGCCTGGAAAGCAGCGGCCATGTGTCAGTGTGCGTGCGTGTGACATAAGGGAGACTCGAGCTCTGGTGCAGAAATAAACCAAGTTTGTTGCCGTCAGCCTAAACCATAAAGCTGTTGCAAATACTGAGCTCCAAGCTGCTGCCAGGACCTTGTTGCGTTATTTCTCAAAACCAGCTTGCTGAAAGAATGACCACTTCTTTCTGTCTCCCAGCTTTACTGGCACGTGACCTCTCAACTGCAGGAAAGGTTTGGAGGTCAGGGATGTGCCGCCCCCCAGCAAGGACAGGGAAATCATGGTTCTTCTGGAACGGCAAGAGCCCGGGAGTCTAAGAGTAACTGCTGTCCCTTCTCTGCTTTGATGCTTACGTCCGCTCAGGTGCGATTAGAAGCCTTTTGCTGTGACGTAGAGATCTTGGTGGATAAACCTCACATCCCCACTGCTGACCTGTGGCTTGCAGATCCCAAATGCCCTGTTTCTTTTCCTAGAAAGGAGTTGCACGGTGTCTGGAGCACTTGGTAGGCGGCAGCCGGCTTGTGTATTGCCCCTGTCTGCAGGGCAGGCTTTTTCTTTACAGCCACATTTCCTGGGATGCTATGGCTGGGAGGAAGGGAAGGTGTGGAGGAAATGAGTAAATGCCAGCTTCTGGAGCCTGATTGTCTCTCCAAAAGTTGCCTCAATTCTGCGGGATTGAGTGCTGAGCGGTACCGTCGCAGAATCGGTGCCCGTGTGTGGTAGGTTACGGAGGCCCTTTCCCTCATTTCTCTTTGCGCTGTGGTTCTGGTGCTTCGAGCGTTGCTACCGCTGGTGAAGCAGGTCCCAGTGCGGAGTAGTTACTCTTCTTTCCAGCTTGTGCGTGTATGGGAGAAACCTTCTTTCTTGACTCCAAGGCCGTGGAAGCGGTGAAACAGCGCTGTCGGCTCCAGGGCTATAATGGGGCTGGGTGTGTTAGCCAGCAGCAGTGATTGTGCAAAACCCCCTTTGGCTACTGATGTGTCGTCCCCCCCACTCAAAGTGGGCTGGAGAGATGCTGCCTTGTAGGTTTGCACATCTCCTGTCCCGGAGAGTTACGCGTGGCGTGGCAGGCAGCTTACAGCCCCGTAAAAGGGTGAAACTGCCCCGGGAAGGGAACGCTGAGACCGAAGGGCCCAAGTTTCCAGTTTTTGGGGCGATGAATGAGCAGGCTGATGGTATTGGGGGGATTGGTACTTTGGTGAAATTTTTCCATTTCTGTAGCAGACTCGACAAAGAGCTGCTGAGTGGCATCCCATACCCAGAGCCGAGTCCATTTGTTTGACAACTTTTTCCCTGCATTCAGATGAACCTTTTTAAAATCTAGTTTACTGCTTAGCTGAATTACTTTGTCCACACTGATTTTATGGCACGTTGTGGGTGGTTCCCTTTGAAGTCTCGGATTGCTTGTAATTACGAACGAGCGTAAGCAGGGCTGCTGCAGCCACCGGGGTGGGAAGCAGTGGCTGTTCCAGCACAGCTGATAAATCAGGATTAGCCAAAAAGTCCTGCGTGCGCTGGTTTACCGTGCTTGTGCAGGCCACGTTGCTGTGCATCTGAGGCATCAAATGCATCCAGCTGTATCCTGAAACCTTGCTTGCTGTCCAGCCTCAAGCATCTGCTGCAGTGACAGGCAATATAATGCCGGTGCCCTGACCAGCTGAGCAGCCTGCGGTCCCAGCTTTCCCACCCCCTTTACCAGTGAGAAAACGCACGGTTCCTGCGCTGAATCCAAACGTAAATATTAACCTTGAGTATTTGCAATAGCTGCTTACTTTGGCAACTTGGGTGGTGGTGGGGAGGTGGTAATTTCTGGTCCAGGAAGCAAAACCAGGTCAGTGTTTTGGCGTCTTGGATATTCATCAGCAACACATCATGGGGCAGAGCTTTGGGGAATGGTGGCTGGGACCAGGGCGATTGCGGATCTCGCTGGCAGGAACGTGCTCGAGCCCATGGCCGCTGCGTCTCTGAAGCGCAGGCCCCGAGTGGCAAGCTCAGAAATGTCCTCCGGCAATTTTTGGCGAGCTGTTCGTTTCCATCTCTTGAGGCAGCACTTCAGCACTTGGCTCTGGAGCTGACTCGTGCTCAGCTCCAGCACGAAAAGGGTCAGTCAGCCTGGGCAGCTGGAGACCGGTCAGAGCAGCAGCTTGAATTTAGACCCTGGCTTTTTCGCGGTGGCTTGCTCACATAAGCAGGTTTCGCGAGACCTTCCCAGCAAGGCAGCTGGTGCCTCTTGCTTCCCTCCTTTGCCGTTGCTGCGCCTGAATCTCGGCTCAGACTTTCCCTGGTTTTCTCTCTCTGGCCAGGCTGTATGAAGACGTCTTTGGACACGGGCTGTTTGGAGCAGTACGGGAGAATCAAAGCCCAAAGGGTTTTGTGCAGGGACTTGCAAACGTGTGCTGAGACTGCCTATACACACTCTGCCTGGACAGGTGGGGAGGTGAGAGATGGGAAATGCAGTGCAAGGAGCAGGCGTGCTTTTTCACCAGGCTTTACTCTGGTAAATGAGGATGAAAACGTCGGCAGCAACTTAAATTACACTTCAATTCCAAGTCCCCAGCCTCCTGTTTATTTCCAGATAGGGCGAGTTCCTTGCTGCACATCATGAAACGCATAAATACACTGTTCTCTCCCCTTTTCCAGTGAGGGAATAAGAATGGTTAATGCCCTAGCTCAAAGAGAGAAAACAAGCCTTGCCTCGGAGAGGTTTTTGGATCAGGCCCTCAGTGATTTTCCAGTATCCTATGGTTTCCCCCAAGGCAGAGCGAGCTGCTCTCGTTATGGTCCCAAGACAAATGAAGAGCTCTCGGCCCTGGAACACATTTCTCGGATGCAGCTGTATCTCTTTTGCGGGCTGCCAAGGAGAATTCCTCGCCGTCTGCAGCGGCAGGGTAAGGCAAAGCGCACCGAAGAGGAAGCCGGTCTTCCAGCTCATACTGCCAAAGCTATATTGAGGGCGATTTTCCTTTGTGGCTGGGTGGTACTGGAGCTGCTCGCTGCCGCTTCCAGCAGGGTTTAAATTCATTGGGTTTCTAGGAGATAATTCTTCTCCGGAGCCTCCGAGGCACCTGAATGAATGAATCGGAGCTTTGTGCTCCAGCGGAGCTCTGCCAGCGGAGCAGCGGTAGCCAGCTGGATTCTCCCAGGTGTCCGGGTGCGGGTCTCGCTCGGCGCGGAGCTGCGTGACCGCTGCGAGCAAGCCAGCAGGCGTGGGGAAAGCTGTTCCCAGTGCCCCCAGCACCTGAACCGCTCGCCTCCCCCCCGCCCCCAGCAAAAGCCTTCTCCCCCCAAGGAGGGCTGAGCTGGCCGAGGCATGCGGTGGGGTCCCGGCAGAAGCGTGCCTGTGGCTCTGCGGCTGGGAGCCGCCGCTCCTCGGAAAGGGGAACAGGGCTCGGTGCCGCTGGCACCGTCGCAGAAAACCTGGCTCGTGCGTCAGCCCCAGAGCCCAGCTGGAGATGCTTCTTGGCGTGCAAAAAGGTGGGCATTGGTGTTTCCCTCTGCTCAGCAAGGCACACCCTGCTTTCGCGGAGCTTTTCCCAGGGGCCGGCTTTTCACGTTGGCCGCTACGTGCCGGATCTCTCACTGATGCCATTTCAGGTAGCTGGAGGGCAAGTTTGTATTCTGTAGTGGGGGCTTTGACTTATTTCTCAAGTTGGAAAGGACTGGCCTAGCCAAAGGGCTCCTTTATCCCTGGTGCCAGCCACTCCGTGAGCAACCCAGCAGCCTGGTCCCTCTTAAGGAGAGCCCTATGAGTGGGGAACCCGGAGCTGAGAGCTCTTCTGTTCCCAGCTGGGTCACTGATTTAGTACCTATCATCTATTCATCACCTATCTCCATAGTGTCTTTGTGGTGTTCACCCTCCCACCCTTGCAGTGTAGCTGCCCTTTGATTCCCAAATGGCTCGCTGAAAACTTATTTCCCAAATGGTGACATTTGGGTTTCCGTCCCTGCCCTGAGAGATGAACAAAGCTAATACCTATTTCCAAGCTAAAAACAGGCCCATGCCCTCTGGGGTGTGTGGGGGGGAGAGGTACTCCTAAGGCTGCAGTTCTTTAAGCGTTGATTAATCCCTTTTCTGCCGTAGGAACGGGCTTATTCTGTTGCTTTTTCACTGCCTTGACCAAAAGCAGCGGCTTGGGCAGGGCTGCACTTGCTACCTTATGATGTGAGTGGTAGGGAGGGATGGAAAGTGGCTCCTGCAGTCCAATTGCATGTTCCAGGAAATGTGCGTAGGATGGGGCCTAATCACATTACGGGGCTGGTCTGTTTGCAGGCTTCCTGCGTGAGTCTGAAGGGAAGAAGGAAATTCTTCGCATTAAACCAAGCTGGAAATCAGGAACTGTGTGCTTCCTGTATATGCGGTTTTTTTCTGCAAATAGCTCACGCTGCTGCTTGTATCAATACTGCTCTCCAAAGACCTCTGCCTGCTTGCCAGTGGCTGAGGGACGTACTTGGAAGAGATGTACGCTTCAGCATCTCCTCCTGGGCTTTCTGAGCTGCTGCTCTCCTGTAGCAGATGCTGTGGCCGTCACAGGTCTCCCGGGCAGGTCCCGCGTGGAAAGAATGTTGCTGTGATCCAAAAGCATCCGTCAAGTGGTCCAGGAGCGCGTAACTGTGAGCATCAGGTTTTCGGGCCTCGGGAGGACCGGGGGGTGCTGTACCTTGGAGGAGGTTTTGTGCATCAAGTCCCAGACGTTTCCACCTGGAAACCTTCTGCGGCCCTTCTGCTCTGCCCGTTCGGTCCCTCGATCTGCTGCGGGGCTTCCATGGACCCCTGCCTGGGAGACAGATGAGTTTTGGTTTCCCTCCATCACCGGGGGCAGTGAGCAGGCACCCGAACAAGTGGCAAATCACAGCAGCGTTCCCTGCAGCCCCCCCCCTCGCGAGGAGCTTAGGGCTGGGGAAGCCTCTCGCGGCAAGGAGTGATTAAGTTTATCTTGCTTGTTGCAGCTTCTTGGTGTCAAAAGAAGGGCTGGGGGAGGAGAGGGTGAGCTGAGTTTTCTCGCTGGGCTGGTGTTCGCTGCAACTGTCCCGATTAGGTTATCAGGTGAAGACCCTGTCTCTGAGCAAGTATCTACTCAAGGTTTCCTGTGCCCAAAGCTCGTGGGGGTCGTTCCCAGCCTGTACTTGCTGTGCCCGGCGTCTCTTGATCTTTCCAAGGAAAATGCGAGCACAGATGTGGGACTGCTTGCTGACCCGGGAGAAAAAGCATCAACAGCAGGTCAATGCAAGCTCAAGGTCTCAACGCGCACCTCCACGTGGTCCCTCTCGTGCGCGGAGATGGGGTTGCTGTGCGGGTTTCCAGCATCTTTGGCAGTAGCCTCCGCTGCCATGCTGAGGCAGGGCGAGTTCTCGGTTTCCTCCTGCGGTCCGTGCAATCTTCGTGCCTTGGCATCGCCTTTTGTAGTATCTGGGGGAGAAGGTATCCGTGCTGTCGATGCACAAGGGCCTTTCGTGCAACCCCATCCTTTCCTTTTTCTTACCCAGCTGGGCAAGGACCTGCCTGTGACCGTAGGATAATAAGGTCTGGAAATTCCTCCCATCCCAATGTACAGTCATTAGATTCATCTGAACGGTGCCGTGACTCTGTTTAGCTGTCTGCTAATCTCCTGTGGGGGCTACAAAAGAGATTTTTTTTTTTTTCACTTAAATAAATTTCAGGCTTGCAATAGCCCGCACCAGAACAGCTAGATAGGAAGAAGCTTCTCCTCGTGAGCAGCTGTGGCGAGCAGATGCTAAACAAGAAATCTGCCATTCTGTACTGGGCTGGAGGAGAGCTGTGTGAGAGCGGAGACCCAGCTGTCCGGCGTCGGCAGGAGGAGGGAGGCTGTCCTCCATCTGTTGGGGGGAGGCAGCTGGGCCAGAGACCCCTTCTCCATACCTGGCCAAGCTCCCCCATCCCACTGGGCTCCAGCTTGCTTCTACGCCGGGCTGCTGCCCAGTTCTGTCAAAACTGAGAATCAGGCTGCAGAACTGCAGTTCGTATCTGCGGTGCCTAAGTGAGCGCGGCTTTCCCCTCCCGGCCCTGCCAAATGATACGTTTTGCAAGTTCCCTTTTTGGTCAGACTGAACGTACCCGTTAGCTTTCAAGGGAACTGTCTCTCCCCGGCCCCGGCTATTTTAATCCAGCCAAGGGAGAGAGGAGCTGATGGAGGACAGCCTTTGCAGCATCACCAAGCAGACAGCTAGCTCCCTTTCCCTCCCATCGCCCCGTGCTCCCTCCAGGGTGGCACAGCCGTGACAACCAGGGTCTTTGGTCCCTTTTCCCACCCTGCATCGAAAATCCCATTTCTTCCTTCCTCGTCTTCTGGGCTGCAGCTCGCTTCTGTCAGAGCGTGAGCTGATAAGGAAGGGCAGCAGGGTTGAGCAGCTCGGGCTCTCTGGCTTGACACGGAGATGGGGTTGAGGAGGTGGGCGCTGTGGGTGCCAAGAGGGTGTAAAAAGGCAGTGGTTGGGTTGATAAAACTATGGTAAAAGACCTGCCTTAAAAATACGAATAGGACACAGGCAGGAGATTGGAACATGCAACTTTCCCCCCGCCCCGTTCCAACGAGCTTTTGAAGGATTTTTAAAAACGGAGTGATTCTAGTCAGAGAAACCGAGGGAAGACCTGCTCGCAGTGACAGGAGAGCAAGCAATTAGCAATATCACCAGCCGTCGTGCTGGGGCTGTCTGCTAGGTGCTACCTCCAGGGTAACCGCGAGGTTACTGATGGGCCAGGACTGCGGTAGTTCCTCCAGCCATGGTTTGCTGCAGCTTGCCGTTCCCTTCTGCAGCTCGTCACGCTGGGCACACGTGACAGAGGGAAACGGACAGCTCGAACCGTCTCGGGAGCTGGGGTAACGATGAATACTTGACATAGGCGGAGGAGAGCCCAACCCTCGGGACACGTTGTTTGGCCTTGGGGATTTCAAGAGGGTGGGAAGGTGACCGAGCTGAAATTTCAAAACAACAAAAAAAAATCCCCCTGCACACCCTTAGCAGCATCCCTACCATGTAAGGTAGTTGCTAGGGCTATATTTGTCCTGGGCTTGGTTTTTTGGGGGTAGTTTGTTTGTTTGTTTGTTTGCTCGCCCCCTTCCTCCCACCCTCCTGAAATATTTCCATCAGTCTCTTCTCTAAGAAGTGTAACGAGCCCTGCCACTGATTAAATTCTAAATATAGCTGTGGTATTTTTTTTCTCTCCAATTCTTCATGATGTATCTAGGTAAAAAATAGCCTTGGCGACTCTTCAAAGGGGACGTGGGCCTGCTATGGGCTATATTTTTGTCTTGTCACCCTGCCCGGGTCCAAAATAAACCCCCTCGTTTTTAATTAGCTCGTCGGGTTATATAATCCTGAAAGCTGAGGATTTCTGGACTCAGCAAGAACGCACGTGATGCCGTGGGCTCAGGCAGATTGCGGCAGGCAAAGGTGGCATGTCAGGGTAGGGGCGACACAGCAGGAATCTCCTCTCCTCCTGCTGGTCCCGGTGCCAAGAGGGAGGGAGCCTGGGGAAGCCAAGATGCTGTAGCATAAGGCTCTGCTCTTGCCTTGCTTCCTTACTGCCTTATTTATTTATTTATTTTGTTGCCGTACTTGGAGAGGAACCTGCTGGAGGAGGAAGGGCTTGGTTAATGGCGAAAGCTCCTGGGCTCCTCCGCTGTCTCTGTTGCCTTGGGGGCTGGTTTTGGTTTTCCTCTGCGCCTGGTAGGATGGACCAGGGCTTTTCTGCCCTTGGCGTCATCCTAGCACTAAGTCGTTTTACTCCTGGCTGAGTGGAGCACGTTTGTTTTCCCATAGCCCAGGTCTGAATGCTTAAGCATTATCCCGCTCCCAGCATCCAACATGAAAGGTGGGAGCCAAATGATTCCCTCTCTGGGATGCTGTCAGGTGCTGGACTGTGCAGCACCTCTGGCCCTACCGCTGCTGCTTTACTTGCTCTCAGAACATTTCTCTGCCCGAGGACCGCCGCTGTAGAAAGCGGCCACCCTTGCCGTTTGCGCGCGGGGGCCCGACTGACTCTTCAGGTTCTCATACTCACGACGACCCTGCTCGGCCAACGTGGGGGTGATTCCCCCTCACACCAGCACTCAGCTGCCTTCTGCTCTTCCAAAGTGCTGCCCTGCGCTTACCAAAGTGCCTCGTCCCAAGCTTCTCTTCCACCTCTCCGGCCAGATAGCCCAGAAGATGAGCGGGCCATGCAAGGGAGCAGGGCGCGTTTGCTCTGCGCAGCTTTAAAAACTTTCTAACCACCAGATGGAGCAAAGGAACTTAAAACAACCATGGCTGACGCTTTGGCCAGGGGCTTCCATTGGGCACTGAGGTGTAACCACTGCCCTGTGGGCAGCTCCTGTACCTGTGCCTTGCCAGGCTTCGTGTTGACTTCCTTCTCTCTAGCCTTTCCCTAGAAGACAGGGCTCAGGATTGTCCTGGGGGTTGTCCTGGCAAAGGCGGCAGGTAGGTGCAGCTGCATGTGCATTGCGAACCTCTTCCTTGCCCTCTGGTCGGAACCTGCCGTACGGACTGCGGTTCCCGCTCCTTGGCACGTCTTTAGTCGGGGCTTATTCCGACCTGGGCGAAGGAAGGATGTGCTGCAGTAGCAATGCCCGTTTGCTCTCGGAGTTGAACCAACCCACCGCCCGCTGTCATCTGTGTCTCAGATGAGAGTTTCAGTCCCGCTCCGGGGAGGGCTGGGGGAGCGGGGGTGTCAGTATTTGTTGCTGCTGTAGCTTTAAAGCAGTGGAAACTTTCGGTGTTGTCATCTCGGTGGTCAAAGCAAAGAGGAACTAGCGTACTTCAAGAAGTGCAACGTAGTGAGGAAGGCGTGCTTTTGAAGTGTTTGACTAGGTTGAAACCGGCCGGTTTTGGTGACCCTCCTGACCTCTGGAAGAAGAGGGATACAGTGCATCTCTGGGATTTGAACAGACTTCTCCAAACCTTAAACCTCCTGCAGCAGGCACTGTGGCATCAGCCAGGGCAGTCTTCCCACCTCTTGTACTTCTTGCATGGGTGTTCGGGCAGCGACTCCGTCTAATGCAAAGGCAGACAGCCGTTTCTCCTCTCCTCTTCAGCTCATACAAATATTTATCCCAAAAGAAGGCTCTTGCCTCAGTTGCTGCAGGTTTCCTTGGCTCATGACAGAGGGTTCTGGCAAGTGCGTTGGGGAGAAGGGGACACCGAACGGGTTTCTGCATGAAGGGATGGCTAAAAAGCAGTGGGAAGCACAAGGCTGTCAGGTACTGACTACATGAGAAAGCTGAGATGTAGTCTGAACTCTGTGAAGAATCCTTGCTGCAATAGCGAAGCACATTAACAAAGCATAGAGGAAAGAGCTTGAGGAAAACAGCGCGGGAACTCATGCAAACAGTTGGCCCTGGCCTTCAAATGATAAATGTCCTGGGGGTTATACTTAAGCACAGCGTCTTGAAGGCCCAATTAGAGATTTTTTTTTTTTTTTTTTTTCCTCCAGTGCCGAGTAGACAGGAGACTTGAACTCAGCAAGTCTGGGTGCTGCTGAAGAAAGCAGAGATGTCTCCTTGCTCAGCGTTCTCCCCCCAGCCCTGCAAGCCCTGCGATGGATATCTTGTGTGGTCGCTTCCCCAGCGCTGCTGGAGGGTTGGCTCATTCAGCCCAGCAGCAATAGAGCGCAACGTGACACGTAGGCTTTGCGATCGTGTACGCCGTTCACAAAAGAAGGGAATAAAAGTCTCGTCTCGGTGGTTTGGACATTGCTGAATTTCACGAGACAAAAGTTTTAGTCCCGTGTTAGTTTGCTTGTAGTGCTGAGCTCCAGGGCCATAACGACAGAAGAGCTCTGTGGGCGCTGCATCTAAACCCGTTAGGACATATGTTTTGTGGAAAGAGAAAACACAATTCCACAGAGGGCCAGCACACTGTAACCTACTTTTTTTTCCCCCTTTTTGCTGTATCATTGCAGCTGTTATCTCTGGCATCTCTGATGTCTGACCACTGGCGGGTAGTGCTGTCTGCCTGCATGAGCAGAGGAAAAGTGTATGAGTGTTAAATAGGAAACTGGTGTGTATTTTAAAGCACAGGTTCGCACGGAAGTGCTGGCAGTAAACAAAGGAAAGTCCTGTTCTAGTTGTGAAATCGCTGATGCCCTTGATTGTTAGATTCCAGTTCAGCTCTTCCTTGGCGCAACGTGGCTTGTTTTTCAGTGTTGCTTTCAGCCTCAGAATGATGACAGAGAGATCGTTCCTTGGGTATTTTGTTGAGTGTCTTTGGAAGAGTTTGCCTGTTGGCCGTTAGGGTGACCTCAGTAGAAAATCCATCTTCGGCTTGTATTCTAGCGATAAGAAGAGAGCTCAAGTGCTGGTTCCAAGCAATACGCTTCCCGAAGACAGAAGTTTTTTGAGGCTTCATTGCTGTGTAGACTCCTTCTTTTCCTGCTAGCGCAGCATTGGTTTCTATGAGAAGAGATGAAGAAATATCCCTGAAAAAGAGGCCACTGAGCCCTCCTTGGTCTAGAAGTACTGTGGAGGGTTGGCCATGAGCCATGGTTTAGGATTGATTTTCCAGGACTTGTATATTACTGAAAGCAACATTGCTGGGCTTAGGGAATGACCCGGAGAAACGGCGAAAGGATGAAAAAGCAAAGCCAGGAGCTCGGCGCCAGCACAGCCTTGTGCAGAATGGCCACTCTAAGCCCCTCTGATACTTTTAAGGCCATCTGGGGTCCGTGGGAGCTTAAAAGCCTTCGCTAGCGTATGAACCGAGGGCAGGCAGTTTGCACGGGAGCATCTGTTCCCCCGCCTGAGCGCTCGCCGCCGGGAGCAGTGACGTGGGATGAGACGGAGCGTGGATTTGCAGAGCGGTCGGTAGCGCGCTCAGGGTGGAGGCTCTGGCTGCGCAGAGGTCCCTTGGGTGATTTAGCTGATCCTGCTTGGACTGAGCAGAACCACACATGCACACGCTCAGTGCAGATGGAGCGGCTGTCCGGGGAAAAGCAAGGAATTGCCCTTGTCCAAAATCAGCCCTGTGGGCTGTCCCTCATGTTGGAAACTGTTTGGGTTTGTGGGTAGGCAAGGGAGAAAGCTGGGAAGTTGTCAGCCTGGCTGTTGCAGGTAGTTCTGATGCACGTATGCCTCACGGCTGAGTGAGCATCTCCAGTGCTCTTCTGTAGCACTTTCTCTGTGTGTAGTAGCACTTTTCCTTCCAGGCTCCAGCTGTGTAAAGCTGGAATATCAGCGTACCTGCTGGAGATGGCTTCTGATATTTCTCTCTGACACCTCTGCGGTGTGCGCTGCCTGTCTTCAACTGCAAGGTGGAGCAAAAGTTGGTTGTTTCTGAATGCTGGAATCTCACCAAATCCACTGAAAACTACGGCAGGAACATTGCTTATTTGGGGTGCCATTTGGTGGCTGCTGTAGAGGACGGCACATGTTCAGGACGGCGGCATTGTCACGGACGTTACAATGCTGGCGTGAGAAAGTAAGGATGACAGGTTCTGGCTGAACAGATGTCTTACAGCAGTTAACGTAGAAAACATCGAAGCTCTGCCTCTAGTCCGGACACCTCAGCAGGGCGTGCAGAGGAGGTACCGATCGGAGCGAAGTGAAGGGAAGGTGGGAGTGCTACTGTTGCTCTGCCGCTGACCCCTTGCATGTCCTGGGGCAAAACATTTCATCCTTAGCACCTCGCTGCCCCAGCTGCAGTGTTTTGAAGCCTCCATGGGATGCATGATTGAGGGCTGTTCCCACCAGCTGTATCGGGCACCCCGGGAGCAAATGGGGAAGCTTGACACTACTGGAGGGCTGCCTGGATCTTCTCCATTAGCAGGAATTACGCCCCTGAGCTGCTCTGAGTCTCCCTCTGGGGTTGTCAGCTTTTCCTACTGACTTGGAAGTGAGCATCCTTCTTGAGCATCCTTTAGTAGGATGAGAAGCCCAGCTCTTGTTCTAGGAGCTGCTTGGGTAGGAGACAAACCCTCAAAGTGGACCAAACTCTGGGCTCTTCACCTCCCACTCCTCTTCTTCAGGACCAGCTCGGCCCTGCGGGGGCTGTCCCCCATCCTGCCCGGCATTTCTGAGCTCACTGCAGCGAGACGGGGCTTCCAGAGCGCTCGGCTTTGCTCTGCGGTTGAGACTGTTGCTGATCTCTAATCTCCTCTGCGCCTCAGCTGCTCTGTTGGCACATTAAAGGCTAGCCGCAAAGCAACCATAATTGTGCTAAGTGTCTGTGGGATAATGGACTAAATACTCAGGACTGCAGAGGCAGCCGCATTCCCGGCTATTTAATACCTTGATTGATGTATATTTAGTTGTTTGCCAGCCCACCGGAGGACAGCCTTCTGAGCTCTTGTTGCTCCTGCTCTAGGAAGCTGGTGACGCAAGGATGTTAAAGGACTAGGCAGGAGAGAGCTATTTGGCCAGTCGTGCGGTTGCAGGGCTGTAACGATCCCAAGTTTGCTAGGACTGGGTGGTGTGGTCTTCATCCCTAGCTTGCTGAGCCAAGAGAGGGAGATCGGTGATGGTTTTAGGCTCTGTTTGGAAGAGCAGAGTTGTCCTCTGTCACCGCAGCCGTTGGCTTCTTGCAGGACTGAGAACGCAAGTTCTTTCTGCCCAGGGGTGGCCTGAGGAAAGGTCTGCGTGCCCGAAAGCTTGTCCCCATTTTCCAATTATGTCACCTGATCTCGTAAAAGATGTTCTCTCTCCCCGTAAACCTTGCTCTCTCTCCACGTTAAACCCCAGACGTGGCCGTGTTGAGGTTGCTGGGCTGTCGAACTTTAGGCACCTGTGTTGAGTGGCTGAGATGAGTGTCCCTGTCTAGTCAGGGGAGAGAACTGGGTTCTGTTCTGCATCACCCTCAGGAAGTGACTCTTTCTCTCCGTGCCTGAATAAGGGGACTGGACTCTAACTTGGGTGCCTTACAGCTATGCGGTCTACGTGCTGCTGTCAACTGTCCAAAAAAAGTGAGCTCAGAAGGGCTGTGTAGAAACGCTTCTGCTTGAGGTACAGTCGTCTTTGGGGTACGTGCTGCTTAACGTGGAGAGCAGGGCAGTGTGTTTCCCCAAAGAGCTCACAGAGCAGAGAGATAAGGTGCACAAGTGAAGGGTTACGAACCCTGCTTTGGAGGGCAAAAGAGCCGAGTCGGAGCCAAATGAAGGGACCGCTTTTTAAGCTGAAATTAGGCAACCCAGAAAGCAAGCAGGGATGCAAAGGTGTTTCGGGGCATCCGAGTATCTTGCAGGTTCCTCCCGGAGAAGCGTGGCAGTCCTCTCCACGGCGGGAGCAGAGCCCGGGTCCGTGAGCCGGTGCTCTCCCCTCCCAGCCGCGTCGAAGGCGACGACGGCTGTTTCGGCAGAGTCGCTCAGCCCTGAAGGTCTGGAGCAGAAACCTCCCTTGCTGCTTTGCACGGAGGAGGAAGATTTCGTAGGAAGTGCAGTTCAGCTGCAGGAGCTCCGTGGACTATAACTTTGCCCATCGGCCATTCTCGTTTCTTTCTCTTTCTTTAGCTTTGGCTGCCCATAAACTGACAGACAGATGTCGTCACGTACCATGTGTGCGTGGTGGTTACCCTCCCCAGTCCCCTTCTCAACACTCAATTCACAGCTGCTGGCTTTGTACCGATAAGAGAACGAGATGACTTCCTTTTCTTCTCTCCACCCCTACTCCCTTCCAGAATAAGCTGGGCTGTTTTTTGGTAAATAACTAGCTGTCACTTCTTCGCTTGAAACTTTCCAGGCTCCACCACCTTGGCCAACCCTCCTGAAGGATGCTGGAGGCTGGAACGTTCCTATCGGGCAGCAAACTGCCTTCCACATCCTAGAGCAAGCTCTCCCCACCTCCCATATCCTACGAATCTTACTGCGTTTTGAGCTGTCCTGTGGTTTCTGTGGACTAACGAATCTCTCTGCATACTCTGCCGGGTCGGGAGCTTTGACCAGTTATGGTGAGGTAGGATATCTGTTCTGTGTACGTCTAGCTTCTATTTTTAACAAAGCTGGTATTTCTGAGTGGGAACAGAGCAAAGGGGAAAAGGCAGAAAGATCATCTGTGTAGTTTAGATTGCACAGTAAGGTTCCACTTGTGTTATAGGAGGATGTGTGCTAATAGCAGTCAGAGAGCACGTACGAAGGTGTGGGTGCTATTAGGGTGGGAATAGTGATTAATAGTGCTTGTTAGCCACACACTAGCAAATTCTCTGCAGAAGTGCAAAATTCTCCGGTGGAAACTACCCTTCAGATGCCTCTGCAGCACACGGGTGATGATAACTTTCTCTTTGTGCTGGCTTCAGCACTGGGAAACGGTGTGTTAGCAGTTTCGTTTATATGATTACTATGATTACTGTTAATATGATTACCGAAGAGGCTTTTGGTGCTGACTGCAGCCTGGGAGAGGTTATCCCTGCTGTGAGCAATATGTTATTTTGTGATGTTATTAGATTTTTATCTTGTATTACCTTGTTAGCAATGCTACGTTAATAGTTACTCGCTTATCTCTTCATTTGCCTTGCCACGTCTCTAGCTGAGCACGCTTTCACGTGCTGATAACTAGCTTGCCTGTATTGGAGCACAGTAATTTCAAGGTGCTGGACACCTCTGGTTGAATGTTGTAGCTACTTACAAACCGCATGAAATGACAACATTTAGTCAGAAGGGCAGTTTGTAAAGTAGTGAAGGTTATATGGGGCGCGAACTGCAAAAGCAGCTGTACGTGCAAAGGGTCTGCTGGAGCAGGGAAGGGAGCGTGAAACGATCCCTTTGCCAGGCTGGGAGGCACAGCAGGCAAGTGCATGTGTGAAGAAACCAATCCCGTCTGCTGGAATCGCAGGGAACGGATCCAGGGCAGGAACTGGGTTGTGTCTGAAGCCGTGTTTGAGGTTGTTAAATGCAATGGGATCGTTGTGCGAGTGGCTATGGCTCTTTGCCATAGAGTGTAATGTGGAGCATGCCTTGGGTTTTCCTTCCTTCCTTCCTTCCTCCCTTCCACGGGCGGACAGAGGGCGTGGGCTGCTCTGCGGGGATTCAGACGATGAAAGTTGCTACGGCGTGTTGGTAGTTTACATTCCCTTGTATCTCAAGAGTATCCCGAGGCTTTTGCGCTAACCTCATTTCAATGCTGTTCTCTCACGTCTTGCAAAGTGACTGGTTTCTCCCTTTCTGGTCTCTTCTTCGGGTGTGTTCTGCTTCGCTGGATGATAGCAAAGCAGCTAAACAAATACTTTTCGGCTCCAGGAGGAAGCCTGTCAGTCAGACAACAGCTGGGCTAGTTTCGGTGCTGGCTGGTGATATGTATTTTTAATGCCCCAACTGTCTGGCAGGTGGGCCTGCAATTTAATTTTAACTTGCTTTATGAGAACAAAAACATCTGTAATATACAGGCCAGTAAACTTCCATGAATGGAGGGAGTTCAAAAGAGATTTCTCCTGCTATTAGACCTTTTGAGACTAGTAGGCAAGGCCTTCTCTGGCTGAGGTTAAAGTGTAGCTTGGTGTTTATGGTGGTCCGAACAGTGGAATACCCTTTAAGTAGAAAAGGCTGATTCAAATATAAGTTCGATTCAGAGAATTAAATTGGAAAATTTGAAAACTGCAGCTGAAAATAACAACCCCGCACGCCTTTGGGGCTGATGTGTTCAGAACAGCTTGAGGGACTTAGCTACACCTTTTTTTAATTAAGAGAACATGGGTGTAAATCCTCTGGGCAACTTGGAAGAGCCCCAGCTGCCAGTTTCCTGCTAGCGCAGGTGAGTATAACTGGGTGTTGAAATGCGCGCTGGCCTGATAAAACTAGGTCTGCCTCTCCCATTCTGTGGAAACTGAGAATTGTCAGGCAAAATTTGTCTCTGTTTTTTTTTTTTTTTTTTTTTTCCCCCAGCAGTTTCGGTCTTGTGCTGTGCTTCCTGTCCTCTGCCTCAGTGTAGGACGTGCTGAAGCCATGTGCTAAACTAGCAGTTGCCTTCTTGCCCCCCCACACCGTGTTAGCTGAGGTTTGGCTATACCTGCTGGATCGGAGGGGGGAGTCCCAAAACCTGGGGCTGGCTTGGGTAAAAACCTTGGGACCACAGGCAGGGGCATGTCTGGAAGCGGAGCGCTTTGTTGAGGAACCAGCATGCTGAATGTTAATGTTATTTCTGGAGTGAGCAAATATTTGGAATTTGAATGGGGAAATTAACACAGCGCGTAGCCTGTAAGGGATTTTTTTTTTTACGCTTGTTTTGAAAACAAACCCAAACTGTCTCAGCGAGAGCCTCTGCCCTTGAGGTATTAGGTCCTGAACTCACAGCAAGATCGGTGGGGATTGTACTCGTACCAGCTGGGTACTGGGCGAGAATGGATTTTGCTCCTGAAATTGCTTGTTGGACAATGCGGTTGCTCCTAGATGTGCGTAGGCAGCGCGGAGGCTGGGATAGCTGTGGGGAAGTCACTCGGGTAGCGTTACCACGTTCCTCGGCTGCTGCAGCCTGGAGCAGCCTTCTGCTGAGCTACCAAGTGGCCTTAGTTCTTGGCTGGAGATGTCTGGAAAGGGACCTGGTGTCTGAAGTCCTCTGCCGCCTGTGGGAATACTCGCCGTTTCCCAGGGTGGCAGCTGATGCCTGTTCCAGCCTCTTGTGGTCTTTTCTTCGTTGGTTCTTCTCTGTAGATGACAAAGAGAGGTGCCAATCTCTGCTCTTCCCTCCCCAGCTACTTCACACCTGGATTTTACCAGCTGTAAATTTTAGTGATAGGCTGAGAGCCAAATCCTTCGCCGGTATGAATGATTCAAAGGGAGAGGTGACAGGTTTAGGATTTCTCCTTTATCCGAGACCATCCTCTGAGGAAAGGTGGACAGATGTCTTACCCTGCAGTCTCTGCCCCAAGCCTTTACTACGCTAGTCATAGAATTCGACTTAAAGTTTACATAACAGCCCTCTGCCCAAATCATGTGGGTATCCCATAACTGACACCCATTCGTGGCAGCAAAGAGGGGCTGTATTTGTGTGCATAGTTCATTTCCTGAGCAGGCAAACCCACTTTGGAGGTGGCCACGTGCTTAAATCAAATGTATGATGAGTGGAAATACTATGTCTAATTTCAGTGCTCAAGAATGGGAGACTTCACTGACAGATTTACACGTAGAAGTTAAGTGTTAACATGCCGGGCTTGCTGTATGCCAAGATGCTGAGACGCTTTGCTGGGTTATGAATTTTGCATAGCCCTTTTGGGAGAGCACAGGGGATATGGTTTAATGCCATACTGCGATGTGGTGGGAGGGCAGTCCGTTCTCATTCTGACCTAACACCATGAGGTAAAGTAGGGGCTTGTTTTCTCCTACTCTCCCTTTGGAGTCAAACCTCCATGGGATACTCCCCGTGCTGCTTTCCGATATCTGGCTTCAGGTGCAACTGAAGAGACCGTGCTACTCGGGCCAAGAGGAAAAGTTTACAAGACGCAACATCCTCCACCTCCGAACACAAACTGGGGAAGCTATTGAGATGCAGAAGCGAGGGCTGAAAACCCGCACCTCGCAGGGCATGTTCAGACTTCGCTTTCTACAAAAAAAGCTACCTCGGAGTGTTGGTGGCCCATGTTAGGAAGGCTCTGCTATGCCCAGAGAAACTGAGCATAGGGGAAACCTTTTCACAAGGTCTGCTCTTCTCTTGGCTACTGCCTAGAACTAGCTGGGTCTACAGTAGTATCTTTAAGATTTGACAGGAGTTCGTCTGTAAATGGCCCATCTTCTTCATCTGTTACAGCTCATATGCCAATGTTTCTACAGTCTTCTTTCTGATGTGACTCCGTTCTCGGAGTGCTCTGACATGGGTCTGTTGATAACGTGTGTAAATTGGTGGGGATAGGTCCTTGTGGGATAGATAACTGTGTGATGCTCTAAAGGAGGAACTCTTGCATCCAAGCAAGAGTGTGTAATATCTTATTTTGGAAGTGAAAATGTAAGTTTGCACTTGTGATGGGAGGCCAAGCTCTCCAACAATTCCTCCTTCTTTCCTGCCTTCGGTTCTTAGCTTGAAGCATCTCATCCTCTGACTAGAGAGGACCAGCTGGAGCCCCGTGTTCGACAGTGTCCTTCCGTGGCTATAGTTAGCCATGCTGCATATGGTAGCCACAAGGCACTGTGGGTGCAAGAATACCCAAGCATAGAGGCAAACAGGCACACTCCGTTTTGCATTGATCCACAGCAGCGGTATGATCAGTTAGATTTTTCTCTGATGTACGGTAAATGTCCCCTGTACCACCGCTGTCTCCTAATGCTCACTCTGCACCGTTTGGATAGACTCTGCTGGCTGCACAAGTTGGCCAAAGAGAAACCCAGAGCTGCTGCTTCTGCAGCCAGCCTGAAGGAAAGCGAGCACGCTGGGTATTGGGATGTCGTTGCAGGAAGCCTTTTTAGCAAGGGGAAAGCTTGGGCAATATACGTGCTCGAGTTTTTACAAGCTGTTGCTCTAAGGACCAGAGCTTCTAGACCGAGCGCTTGCAAAACGACGGACCGCGAGCGATGGCGGACCTTCAAAACGACGCAGGCGTGATCCCTCTCGTTTCTTGTACGCGTGCACGAGCCCCTCGTCTAGCGCAGCCTCCCGGAGGGCTGCAGGAGCCGGCCTCGGTGGGGGTGAAATGACAGGTCCTGCAGCACGGGCACCGGCTGCTCGCTGAGATGAGGTGAGGAGGAGACAGCAATACAGCAGGCAGGTGCCAGCCCCTTTCACATCCTTTATGTGCACCCACGCGAGCGTGAAACGCAACTCAGCTTCGCGCTGCAGGTCGCACACTCGCGCTCCGGTGCCTTACTGTTTGCTCTCGCCCCGCGGAGCACGCTGTCCTTTTTGCCTGCGGATGATGTATTTTTGTGTCCTGGATCTTAATTTTGTCCGTGGCTTCCTTTTCCTTGTCACTGCAGAGCCTTTATCTGGGGAGTGCAAGGCGTGATGGTGAAAGAGGTTTTCCATATCGGCAGCGTGGGGTGGGCTGTGAGGAAATCCCTGCGATAGGCAGAGCCTTCGAACGCTCTGGCTTAACGTGAGCGCAGGCGGAGGGAGATCAGGCTCCCTGCAGCCATTTCGGCTTGGATATGGCCTAGACTAACCTCGACCGCTGGACGGATCACCGAGACAAGTAGCTGTGAAATCAGCATCTCCCGTGAGCCGTCCACCCCTTTAGACTTTCCTCCATCTTTCCTGAAGCCAGGGTGAGCTGCGTCTCTAAAACTAGAGCTGAAAGATCCAGATAGAAATGCCGTCGAAACAGGCGCGTGACTAAATGAGTGTCAGAAACGGGGCGGCTTGTGTGCCAAAGGCTCTTGCTGAAATCATCGTAGCTTTCCTGCGAGTAGCTGAGCGTGGCTGCAGAAGAGACGTGCTGACGAGCTGCCGGTGTCCCTGTCCACGGCTGGGACAAAGATCCTCCGTGGAGCCACGAGGGTCTGTAGGAGGGTACTCAGCTGAGCTGGTTTGTGTCACAGCCTCCCGCCTGGCAAGTGGTTGTTTGGGTCAAAAGGAAAAATATGAATGTGGCAGTCTTCTGTCTGTTTTCCCCTGTAGCGAGGCTGTCGTGCTGGGTATCTAATGAGAAGGGTAAGAACGTGACTTTTTGTCTGTAAAGTTCACCCAGGCTTCCTTTAACACAGAGAGTGAAAATCATGTGCGGTGCACTGTGAATAGAAGTATTTTCCACAAAGGAAAGGTCTGCATTTGCAGTTTCTGGCTTTTCTTCTGGAAATTGCTATTTTTGAGCTGATGACCTGATTAATAGTCTTGGGTTTCCCCAGAGAGATAACAGGTGACCATGCGATTGCATTTTGACTCTTCGCATCTTAGATCATAGACTTTTTAGAGAAGTGAACCTGTACTCACAGACTTTTCTTTTCCCCCAGTGCTCGTGCTGTCTCCTGCGCAGAGCCACTTTCACAGAGTGGGCAGTCAGCGATGGAGACGGGGCTGAGCGAGCCTGCAAGCTTTGAGTCCTTTTCAGGTTCTCTGAACCGTGTATTGTCCTTCCAGGCTGGTCAGCCTTAATGGAAATTAGGCCCAGCTTGGAGGCTGCATTTAATAGGAGTGTGAAGTACCGGTCCTTGGTACTCACTGGGTAAACTTCAGCCAGCCATGCTACTGCTGGTCTCTCCCACGCTCTTCTTCCCAGACTTCACCTTGTGAGATCCCGTTGCAGGGACCGCTTTTTGAGAGCTTTCTGCAGTATCTGTCACGGTGGGGCTTTGCTCCTGATCGTGGCTGTGCTGTGAAGGGAGTTAAGATGTAGAAAAGGAGTACCTTAACACGCTTGAATGAAGGGCTTCCGTGCCTGCGCTTGTCGCTACAGGTTTTGAACCTGACGGCAGCTCAGAGAAGGACTTGGCTACACCTTGATCGGTCCAGACTGTCCCCTGGCTAGGCGGTAGCCAAGTTAAGCGAAGGGGACTGCACACAGCTGGAGCAATGCTGTCTTGCATAGTGTAGTTGCGACATCTCCGTGGTTAAGTGACCAGTCACTGGCTCGAGAGATGAAGGAGGGCATACTGTAGCTGTGCGCTTTGGTTCGTATTAGTAAGATACGAGAAAAGAGTGGGGTCTGTTTCCGAAGAGGAAAGAGCATCAGTCAAAATGCTAATTTTAACAGTTTCACATTAAAGCAGAGAAGCAGAGTGAACCCTTGCAGACTTTGCAAAGCAGAGAATCTGGGACCACAGAGAGATGCCAGGTCCTCTGGATGATGTGTGCATCCATCCCAGGCAGAGGTACTGATGCGTAGCCTTAACTGGCTGCTATTTATGCGACAGGAGTTTTTCGTGGTGTTTGTCCTTGGAATGATTTCTCTCTGTTCTGATGTCAGCCAGATTTAACAAGCTATCCGGTTTCTTAGGCAAAATCATTGCTTTAGACACCTAACCAACTTGAAACCCTTCGCTAAGAGACTGTGACAGATCATGAACGTGTTGCTGCTTTTAGGAGGTGGGGGAGATGGGGTGGGTGGCTCAGAAGGTGAATGAATGGGACAGCGCGTGAAAAGAGGAAGATGTGCCAATGGCAAGCATGGACTAGAATAATTTAGATAAAGGGACTGAATCATAGGGAGTAGATGAGTGCAGAATCTTGCATGTGTCGGGGAGATAGGACAGATGTGAATTTATATTAATTAACAATTAATGCCAGCTGAGGCTCCAGAGCCAGTAAATGGAAACTGTCTGCACCAGCTCCCTGCCAGGAGGGTGTTGCCTGCTCCTATTTCTGTAAGGCCTGCAGGAAAGAGCTCCTGGAGTGCTTTTACTGCTGTCTCTGGGTTTTGTATGTGTGCTCTCCTCTTCCTGTGTCAGCAAAAGCCACCCCCTTCCCCAGGATGACAGCTGTGGGTCTGTCCAGCCACCTTCCTCCAGGTCTCCAGGGACAGGACTGAAAGTGGAATTAAATGACAAAGTCATAAAACTCATCTTACCCACGTAGTCGTCAGAGGCCACTGCTAATCCCTAGCTTAAACCCAGTTTCTTTGAAACCGCCCTGCCCAGTGCACTGACTTGCAAGTGACATTTATGGAAAAGCTCTTCCGAAGAGCTGCATATGAAACCGTTTCTGACTGTAGTATTCGAGTTTCAAAGCAAAACGTGGGTGGTGAATTAAAACCCCTCTTTGAATTTGACACAGAGGAGCATTAGGTACGCTGCTGCTCTGCAGTTCAAAGCAGCTCTGCTTTGCCTTTCATGAAGGTCATCATCTAATGGGCACAGACGTAGGCTGAAGTTTCCATCGCCGCAGCCAAGGCTGTTTCACACCCGCTCTGTGCGAGCATCAGTAGCATCTCCTGCAGAAGGGCGGTGGGCTGGGGACGGTCTCAGGAAGGACCGGCCCAGAGACCGCTGAATGAAATGGAAAAGTCGCCCTCGCCTCGGTAGCGAGCTCTGACGTGCTAGCTGGCTTGAAAAGCTGCCGAGAAGGCAGCGGGCGCTAGGAAGGGAATGTGGCTTTCCAGAGGCACGGAGGGAGGGCTTCTCCCGGGGGGGTTAGGGCTTGATATCTAACCCGCCGAGGGGGTGCGAGCCGTTCCCGCAGCACGGTTTCAGCGGTGCAGCACCGAGCAGCGCCGGTCATCCTTCACGGCAGCGTTGGTAGCTGTCGAAAACAGCACCAGGGGCTTCACTGGGGCTTGCCAGCGGGCTAGCAGCCTGGGCTCTGGTATGCAGGACCAGGGCTCCCGGTTTTGCGTCTCTGGCTCTCCTGCTGCTCTGCTGGGCAGAAGCGAGACCTTCTCTGAGCTGAGCCTGGCAGAAGAGTTCTGCGGGACGCGGCCGTGCGGAATGCGCACAGCTAGGCTAATTGGCACCCCAAAGCTGGCTGTGCCCGCTCCTGTCAATGTCACTGAGCCTGTGCTGGACCGCTTTGCCCCGTCTCTTTGCTCCAGCGTGGTGCTCTGCATTGTTCTGGTTGTGTTTTCTCTGCGGAATTCCTTCTGTGCGCACGCGTTCGCTGACCATATGCCTTGAAGTTGAAGAGGGGTTAAAAAAAAAAACCCAACCCGCTGAGCAAAACCCCATTTCTTTTCACAGGGTGTCAGTGGAAACCTGGCCTTTCTGAAGGAGGTGGGGCTGGTGGTTGGAAATGTGCATGCACCCTCAGCCTAGGCTGGCCGCTGCACGCAAAGGGGGTTGCTAGCACCTGCTCTTTTTTGTGGTATCTAAACCCAGTGGGGCACATCAGCTGGTTAAAAGAGAAGTCTACAAAACCCTGTGAATAGTTACAGTTTGCCTGCAAAAACTACCGATCTGCCCCCTCCTGAAAGGAGAGCTTGACTTCTGCTTTGCAGCAAAGAAGGGTCTCTGGCCTCTTCCAACCCAGCACACCTTTTCATCCTTGGTGTTCAATATTGCTCTTTTCAGCAGTTCAGCCGTAGGGGTGGGGGAAACTGGTTACTCCTGTCAAAAGCAGGGTTTTCTCCTGCTTACCTGCTCTTGTATGGTTTCTCTGAGAGCCTGTGTTACTTTTATTGAAGGGTTTGTCAAGAGCCAGGGGACGGCAAGGATATCACGTGAAGTACGGGTTGTGCCGCATGAGCCAAGCTTCTGCGCCTCTCTGTCCCAGATTTGTCACTGGAGTCTTTCTTTGGGTGTCAAAACCTGTTGGCAAAGGGGGATGAGCAGCTAGAAATCACTTTGCCCTGCCCGTGTGAGTGATCGGGGGGGCTGCGGGAAGGCTGGAGGCACCATCCTCTCTCTGAGACAATTTGAGAAGTGGGGAAAAACTGTGAATCCGCTTTTTGGGAGCAATTCCGCCAACCTCTGTTGGGGGTCAGGGCCTCAGCAACCAGTCCATCTGCTCTTCACTACTGCTTGTGCTGTTCCTTATCTTGAAGCGTTGGAGTAAACAGGACTGCTAGTGGAACAGGACAGACTTTCCGCATAAACACCTTGTTTGCTTTGAGTTGGCTGTTTGTGCTAGTGGCGAGAACTTGGGTTGTGCAAAAGTTGGGCTCTTTAAATGAGCCAAAGGATGTTAGACATCTAGATTCTACTGGAATTTGGTGAAAATAAGACGTGTACCTTCTCAGAGAAAGTAGTTAACCATTCTCACCGGAGTGTGAGATCCATTAGGAAAATGCTCTGTAAAATACATAGGGAAGGAAGCAAGCCGGTTTCTATGGAAGTGACTGTCGCACCCCAGAGAATGCAACGCAGACTTCTGTACCTGCTATGGAAATGGGTATGCTGATTTAGAAATGTAGTGAGGATTTTGTTTGTTTGTTTTAAAATTGTTCACAAAAGTCTTGGGGGATATTAGATGATATGCACTGGTACGGTTAGCTGTCATGATGCTAATTGCTTTAGGAAAATGAAAATATTTACCTGTATGCAGAACTGAATAGATTTGCAGGGTATATTTATTTAATACGCTCCCTTGAGGCTATGCTTGGTATAATGAGTCTTCTGATGGGATTTGAATTGAACCAGACTAGAACCAACAAAGGAGGCTGTTGCAGCTCTGTCGGGTTTGAGAAATGCTTTCTATGCAGCCATGCCTGTGTAGAACGGCTTTCAATGAAGATGTGAATGCTAATAATTCAGTATGGAAACATGCTGAAACGAACAGCAGCCTTGCTGTATAGTAAATGCACAGTTTGCTAAATTAAGCCTTAACGTCACAGGACAAGTATGACCTCTCCTCAACTAACATGGAATTGCTTATTTCCATCTTTTTAGGAAAGTCTGTCCTCTTTTCTTTTCTTTTCTTTTTTTTTTTTTTTTTTTTTTTGTTTTTCCCCTCCTTCCCCCAGAAGGTCTGGGAAATGCCATGCTGTGCAAGCACCTTGCTGTGGATTTTCGCTGATGGCCGATGTTTCAGCATCTTGCTTAGTGACATCCCGCAGGTGGGCCTGTGTCAGCATCACCATGTGGTGCACTGTTGCTGGACCTGCTGCAAAATGGAGCACCTTTCTGGGAGTCTCCACTCCTATCAAGCAAGTATCACAACATCTCTGTTTTGGGCAGAGGAAACTTTCAGCTCTGGCGGGTCCAGAGAAAAGCTTGGACGAGGTGACCCTGAGTGTCTTCTGAGGAGAACGCAGCTGTGCTTTTACTGTCTGTTTTGTATGTCAAACCCTACACTCCAAACCTAACTGCTTTTTTCAATGCTTGACGTTAGCAATACTGACGCTCTGGTTGCGTTCTGTTTTGCATGGGGGTCCTGAGTGGTTTCTAGAAGGTCTGCTCTTCCTTTCGCAGCCTGGGGGGTTTGTAAACCGAAGAGCTGCTGGCAGCGTGCGGTCCGCTGACGATTTCTCACGGTACAGTCCTCCTTGTTCAGCTTAACCTCAGGTGGTCTGTGAAGGAACACCCTGCTCACACAAGCAAGTTTCCGCTGCTCTTCAGAAAGCTGCAATGCTGTAGCTCTTCCTACCCTGAATCGTATCTGCAGAAAGCCCCAAACGTGCAAGTGAGGAATGCCTTTTTCATTCCTCTTGGGAACCAGTGAGCGTGATGGATGCTGGTCTCTTCAGCAGGTAGAATTCCTCCGACAAATGGGTTTAAATAATCCCTGTTAGCTCTGGGTCTCCTACAATAACCTGGTTGGCCAAGTTGCCAGGCAGTTGGGGGGCCAACGTGGCTTTGCCGAGTGTGTGGGCGCGATATTCCCCAACCACAGGCAGGCTGTAGAGAGCAAACCACGCCGTGCAGGGTCTGAGTCCCAGTCTAAGCAAATCTCCATCAAAAAAAAGAGCTGCTTCTCTGTTCTCTAAGCCAGGATCCTGATTCATGGGTGTTCCTCCTCCATACCAGAGGTGTCTTGCAGGAATAGGACAGCAGCGTTCACTCGGCCCCAAAGTTTGCACCTACTAGTCCCATTCTAAGGGTTAATAACCTTACAGAGAGTGAATTGCTTCTGTGACTGCCTCAGCCTCACTTCTGCCTCAACTACGTTGGGAGAGCTCGGTTGGTATGTATCCTTCGCAGTTCAGCACCGAAACGAGCGTCTCTGTTGTGTGCAAACGCAGCAAACTGATGGATCTTTATATTCTCTTTAAATGGATAGTAAGTGTCTGGATCCTTTAAGCAGCTCTGAAGATTTCTTCCTATTTGCTGAATAGGAAACTTAAGCCTTGCAAAGCGCTGCGTTGCCCCAAGTTACGCCTGCTCTCACAAGTCGGCCTCCTTTTTTTTTTTTTTTTTTTTCTGCTGGAAGAAGCTTCAGCTGTTTATTTGCTTGGCTGCCTCCAAGGGCAGGGTCCGCATCCTGCCCTTCCTTCGCTGCGGTGGGAGCGGGGGGTCTCTGGCTGGGGAACCGGGGGTTCCGTCTGCCCCGGATCGACAGCATCTGCTGTGAACGCTGACCCTTGCTCCCGGCTAGCGTCAAGAGGCTGTAGCATAGCAGAAGGGAAGCGTGGTGGCGGTTGGTCCCCTCCTCCCCCTTTTCCAGTTTCTTGAACCACCTCAGCTTGCTGGGTTGGAGTTTGTGTTGAACCAAACGCTGCTCACCACACACGAAGCGCGTAGGCGTTGTCTCTTGAGCCACGTTTGCTTTGATCCTCTCCAAGCCTAACAAAAAGAAGTTTTACCATTACAAATGCTCCAAATTCTCTTGCCGACGTTGGGCTAAATTTGCCTTCAAACCCAGGCACTGGGGGGGGCTGCAATAGACCTGCACCTGGAGCCGGCTTTTCTGGGGATGCCCCAAAATAAGTGCAGTGAAACCCCGGGCACGTGCTGTTCCCAAGCCCTGTGGCAATTGCTTTCAAGTCTTCAGTGGTGACTCTGGCTTTCATGTGTGCAGTATTTTGGGGTAGGCATCCTGCGTCTGCTGGTCTATGAGTCTCAGCAGCCAGCGTGTTCACTTGGCAGCTTTCTCTTCTGTGCAAGATGCACGTTGTACCTTCTTTGAGCTGTGTCAGAAGAGGGAAAAAGAAAAGGTGGTGATCTGGAATAACTTGCTTCTATCCCCTTTGGGACCTCACTTAGGAACTTTGTTGTTTACTTACAGGTTAAAGGATCTTAGGCACCAGCACAGCTCCATAAGTAGGTTAGCCGGGAGCCGTATGCCTCTGTGATAATCTCAGACGGTCATTTTCAAGAGTGCATCTGCTGGTGGATCAGGGTGCTGGCACCCCGATTCCCCGATGCCACATCCACTGGCCTCCGAATCATTTCAGAAGTATCATTTCAGGTATGGTGCTTTTTATCCATGGGATGTTTGCTGGAGCTGTTTAGAACACTGGGATTCCCAACTAGGCTTTTAAAAATGCCTTGGTTTAGAGATTTCTGAGGGTGTAACGGTGTTGCTCAACTACTTGTTCTATTTTGTCCCAAGACAGGGGCACAAGGATGCATTCCAGCAGAAGAAAGCATTCCTGCTCATGTTAGGGAGGAAATGAGTAATACTGTATGGAAACGACGACTCTTTAGTAATTAAAGAGACATTTTTTTGATAATTTTTAACATGGAGAAAGGCCACAGACGGGGCCGTGCCTCGGCGTGCACAAGGCTGTCGTGGTGCTGGGAGCCGTTCAGCCGTAGGGGTGGGAGAGCTGGCGAAGAGCGGCTGTAGTGCAAGGAGTTAAGAGCCGGAGCTGGTGTTTCGAGGGGCTCCCCGCAAGGAAAGCGGTGTCGGGGACACGCCACGTCAGTGACTGCCACCCCCACGGCACCCTCGGTTGTGCCCGGTTTCTCATGACGGGTTTTCTGGTGGCTTTTCCCGTGGCTGCCGGACCTTTCTGCTTCTGAACGTGCCGCGCTCCGGTGTACTGGTCAGCCTGGCCCGAACCCTACACGTGCTGGGGGGTCCCTCCTTGGCAGCCCAAGCGCTATCTTTCAGTTAGTCTGTGTCTTAGTACTTAGTACTGCACACGAGTCTCTCTGTTTTCTCTCTGTTTATTTTAATAAATTTCTTTGTGTAGCTTCGGTTCCTGCAAGGCACTTGTGGGTGCCTTTTTCATTTAGGTTTGATTTTGAGATGGATTGAACGATGGAAGGGAAATGCATTTCTTTGCAGGAAAGCAGTATTGCCTGAAGTAGACAGTGTATATTTACTTGTAGCGGTAGAGATGAAAAGTTGTTAGATCCCCAGTCTAATTTAAAGCAATTTTTTAGGGGTGACTCAGTTCTGCAAAAAGCGCTAACAATTGAGCGGTTGCCTGAATGACCTACTGCACAATAATGTTTGTCATTTGCTGACATTGGCACAATGGCGCGATATTAATAATGAGCTTTTTTTTCCCCCCCTATGCTGGGGATCCAGTTTGGATCCTCTTTATTTGCTTGCTTTCTCAGAATATTGCAGATCTTCCTATAAACAATCTGTGAGTCCAAAAGGTCTGATTCGAAGCCCAGGGTTCAACGTGCAAGTGAGTGGTGCTTGCTCCTCCGACACCCAGCTAGAGCTTGCAGTCTGTGGGACTGTCAAAGGCTGTTTGCAGGTTTTAGTGTTGCCATTTAGTGAGAGATGTGTGGGTTGGTGCTTTCTTCTTGTCTGCTCTGTTGCGGGTTGGTTTTGCTTACCAACAAATGTACTCCAGCAAAAACCATAATGAAAAACAGCTCTAAAGTTGCTTTCTGCGAGTACAGCTTACTCCAGGTCTGGGAGAAAAACAAGCTGTATTGGTAAAAGCACCTCTGGCGATGCAGTGGCCATGGCACCCACAGGATGAAGGAGCAGAGAGCTTTAGAGCAGACAGGCTCTTGGTGTACACTGAGTAGGATGGGGCAATCTTCACAAACCAAAGAGCCTGAAGTTCAGTTTTGGCTGGTTTTGCTTATTGGTTTTTTTTATTCCCCTGTTTACAGGAACGGGGCGTGAGCTGGGACTTGGAAATAGGTGTGCTAGAATACCCTGTGAGTGGGAGAGGTGGGGTTTGAGTCGTTTGTAGTTCTCTGAGCTGCATGAGGGGTTGAGGATGTGCGCTGCAACAAACCTCCTGGTTTTTGCAAATTCCTGCATCGTTCAGGCAGAAAAGCCTCTGGGGAGCAAGTGCTCGATTTCAGGACTGGAATTCCCAAATGGAGATGACCTTGAATTTGAAAATACCTCTTTCAGGCCTGGAGTGTCTTCCCTGGCTCAAGAAGCCCTCCGAAGATGAGCTCTGCGAGGAGGTTTTCTTTGTTCTGGAAATCCATGGGAGAGGTGCCTATACTTGCGGAGGGATTTTTCCCTTTTTTTCTTTCTTCTTTTTTTTTTTTTTTTGCTGCTGAATCTTGAAATTGCCTTTCCTCCCTCTTCTGTTTGTGAAGGCTGCGAAGGTTTTCTCCTCAGCTCATTGTTTGTGCTTCTTGCAAGCCAAATCACAAGCTGTCTGTGGATGTGTCTATGAATTGGTTCCTGTCCAAGCAGCGGGAGTCATTAAGGGAAAGGGCGTTTAGCATTTAGGTTTCTGTTTAGTGACACGAAGACAACATCAAAGTTGACAGAGCCCCGAATTTGCCCCCGATATACTCCTTCCCTGTCTCTGATGCAAATAGATTTTTGTAGCTGTGGTCAACAGCTGCTGCGGTGGAAAAGGAAGAGGGTTATGATCCTCCCTTCCCAAGCGCTCATCCTTCCACTTGGAGGGAGGTTGTACATAAGGTCCTTTTGTTCACATTGCTTTCTTGTTTGTGGGAGCCCAGTGCCTCGGATGCTGGAAGATTTACAGCCCCAGCACCTCTGCCTTTTTCCTGACACTGACAACCTACGCACCGTGGTCCGTTCTCAGCATCGCACAGGGCTGGCTCCAGCTGAGGCGCGGCGTCCCGGGACAAGAAGTATTTAGATGGGAGCCTTGAGCGATAAGGGGACGAGGGGAGGTGTGTGGGGGGGTGTAGCTCCTGTTTTCAGGGTGGTTTTTGAGGGGTGTGCACCCCTGGGCGGACACTGCTGTCACACTGACCGGGATATTCGCAGAACCGGTGTGTGCTCGCGGCTATGCGTACCTGCCTACAAGAGCTCTCATCCCGCTGTTTTACCAGAGATATTTCCTTAGGTTTTTCCCACTATGTTCTGGCTAGTAATATTGTGCTGGTTTTATTGCCATTAGGCATTCAGTGGAAACATTATGTGTGGCCTTTGGCAGCTTTGCGTTTTCCCTGAGCTCCATTAAGCTCCATTAGGGGCATTCATTCCGATGCCAGTAGCGGTTTTGTGGCACGGTTAAGTGCTGGCCCTACAGGCAGTGGATTTATGAAAGGGTGCCACTCCTGTGATGTCAGGAATATAAGGCTTGGAAACGCTGGGATTCCTGTTTACCATCTGTTTCCATGGCCCTTCCCTAATAGACCTCTCCTCCTCCAGAATTCAAGGATCTTTAATCAAAATTGTTTGGCTTGTGGTGGGAGGGAGGAAATCCCAAATTGTGGAGGAGATGGTGACATTTCTTGACCTTTTCTGTGTGTATCTCGGAGACAAACACACTCTAATGAGTGTGCGTGTGCTTATGTATGTAGGTTTAGTCTTTGGGTGTATTTCCTAACACAGGCACTCGGCGAGATGCTAGGTTACGCATTTCTCTGCAGCAATCGAGATAAACTTGCAGACCCTTTGGGGGGATAGTGTGTTAGCTAATCTGATCCACAGACAGCTGTATACAAGAAACTAGCTTACTAAATGTTTCCAGATACGCTCCTCTTGAGAACCCACATTTCACTTTGCTTGGAAAACTTAAGCGTCGCGGTTTTGTGTCTTTTGGTTCAGAGCGGTGCCGCAGACCTGTCCGCCTATGCAGGAACTCTTACAACATCGCCCTTTACTCTGAAGGGAGTTTTGAGTGTGCAGCCTATTCTCTTGTAGTTGGTGCTGCCCAGACACACTCGATAAGCTAGCTTTGTTATCATACAGTGGTAGTTGTGGCTCATCTTCTCCTCTTTGCTCACGAAAAATATTACAGCAGTCCCATGCAGAAATATCTGCTGGAGCGTGAGCTAAAACTGAGCAATACTTTCAGAACTGAGTGACTCTCAGTTTGGGGTGCTCTTTGGGTGACTTGTGAGATTACTCAAAAGAGCCTGGCATTTAGAAAGTGGATTTTCAGCGGCTTCTGAAAAATTGAGCAATAAAACTGGTGCCACATGGGAAATCATCGGTCTAGCATGCATATTTAGTACACATTAAAGCCTGGGGAAACACCAGTTCTTGCAAATCCATCAAGAAAAGTTGGTTAAGGCTGATAGCATCAGAAGTGAGGTCAGTAGGTGGTTTGGTGACACTTAAAATACAAAGATTACATTAAAGTAGCGCACAATATGACGAAACATTTTTCCCCTTAGGGTGAGCTGTCTCTCTTTCCCTTTTCTACTATGTCCTGTTACACATGTGCACCAACTGCACTGTTTGTTCCTTGCCAGCAGCGTGCAAAGCAGCCTTTTCCTTCGCTGCTGCTGCTTCCCTGGCCATGCACTGGTCCCCATGCGGAGAACTTTGCTTTTGACACAGCAGTTGTGCGGCCGGGGGCATTTGCTTTTGCGCTCTTGGGAAAGGTGGCTGTGGCACCACAGTTTGAGCTATGACTAATTAGAGTTAAAAAGCAGCTGCTTCGTCTTAAGTTGAAGAGTCCAAGCTGGCCTTAGCTGAGGCCGGAGCAGACTTGTTATCTTCCGTGGACTGGGCAAAGAGGGAGATCGTGGAACACGCACTTGCCGTTGTGTTTGCACCAGCGCTTAAGAAATCCTCTCACGGCGTCAGGGCTCATCGCTGCCGCGGTGTGTTGCAGACCAGAGCGTGCCTTTCCTTCCCGGACAGTCTCAAAGGAAAGCCTTTCCTCTCTCCAGCTCTGAGCATCCCCTCTTCGTAACAAACTTGAAATGGGAGAGACCGAAGGCCTGAGGCTTGTGTTCTTGCTGGGGAGAACAAGAGGTTTAGCGCCCTTGATATTGGAGGGGTTTTTGGGTTTTGCGTCATGAGGCGTGCTGGGAAACCCTTAAAGAAATGCCTTAAGTGCCCTTAGGGATGCAGGTCTTTTCTTGGTCCCAGTTCATTTGCCAGCAACACGACAACTGGTAGGTGCTGGGTGGGAAGCAGCCGGCCAGGATCAGACCTGGAGCCAGAAAAGTCAAAACTATTTTCTCTGGCAGTGGTTTCCTCCAGAGAGGGAATCTTCTGTCTGTGCTGCAGAAAGCACGTAGGGCTCTTGCTTTTGCCTGATCCGAGGAAGAGGGGGACAAAGTCCTTTGGGAAAGGGACCTCTCCTGATGGATGTCCGAGAAGACTTTCTCCACGGTAACGTCTGAATGGAAGGGGTTTCTGTTTCTGCGGTGTGGTGGGGAGGAGGGCGGGTGAGCTGCTACACAGGATCGGGCTCTGCCTGCCTCGCAGGTAGGAAGATAGTGTCTGCCCCTTGGGCAGCAGGGAAGGCAGTCAGGGCAGGCTCAGGTTAATTATTGTTTCACGTGTCGCGTTTTGCACTTTGCAGGTGGTTTCATCCCAACATCAGCGGAATTGAGGCAGAGAAGCTGCTCCTGACCAGGGGTGTCCATGGCAGCTTTCTGGCTCGACCCAGTAAGAGCAACCCAGGAGATTTCACTCTCTCCGTCAGGTAAGCAGGCGGCAGCAGAGGAGGAGGAGACGAAGGGGCTGTCTCGGGCTCCTTCCAGCACACCCTGCTCCGATTAATGGATGTGCAAGGGGAGAGGTGCTCTGTGGTACCACTTGAAGTAAAAGGGTCGCTGAACTCTCCCCATCGCTGCAGAGGCTGTGCTAAAAGCCACGCGCTACTTCGCCCTCGGTTTGTTCATCCCTGTGGGTTGCACGTGCCCCTGTCCTGCCAGGGTTGGCTCTGTGCTTGTGGCGTGTGCTTCCAGAGCCGTTGTTGCCAGAAGATAACAAGCCCGCTTATTTTCTGCAGAGAGTATGTTCACTCCCAGCAGGAATGGATTATCTCACTCCAGTTTCAAAGGAACTTAACGTAGCTGCCTTTGAGAGAGACTTGTTTTCTGCGTCTGTAAGGGATCCCAGCAGCACCTCCATAAGAGACTAAGCTTGCTGACCAGCCTCACAGTGGCTGTGTTCCCAGACAGTATCGCGCGCATCACCTTTAAAATCCTCTCGTGTTCTTCGGGACCAAGGCGATTGCAGAAAGGAAGGCTGCAGTTTTGCCGATGGTCTTTGTGAACGTAGCCCCTTACGATGCGGTGGAGCAGATGCGCTGGGTAGAACTCTCTGAGGGTGAATTAAAGGGAAGAGGCAAAGAGCAACATTAACCCAACGAGTCCCTGAGATAAAAGGAGCGGGTTGTGGGTTCAAGGCGTGAACCTTCCGCGAGCATTATCCAGCTGATGCCTTGCAGGGAAATAGCTCAGCAAAGGTTTCTCCAGGCACTTGCAACACAGACCTCTTTTTTGTGGTGCCTTCTGTTTAATTTAAAACCCCTCATTTTGTTTAGGGAACTCCAGTGAGTTTCTAAATCCTTTGACCAACGCTGCGTTTGGAGAAACTTTGTGCAAAGCACAGAATGGACAGAGCGTTTCCACCTGGCAGGGCAATGATATCTAAGAGAATGTGAGCAACAGCAGCACAGTTTGAGCCTCGGTCCCTCCCCGGGCACCTCTCCCCCCCACAGCCAGGGTCCGCGGGGACTGCTGGCAGCTCGGAGCAGCACGGCAATGCCAAACCGCTCCGGTGAGACTTTATCCTCTCCTTGTTGCCTTAACGGCTCAGATGAAACCTTTCTCAGCCTTATTTCTTCCCTCCTTGCAATTGTCACCAGACTCGAACCTGCACTCCTCTCTGCCAAGCGCAGTCATTCCTCAGCTTGGCAAAAGGGAGAGTTTGCAGCTGCCTTATTTTTTTTTTTTTTTTTTTGAATGCTTCCTTTTGTGCTGGGGAATACATCCCAGCGGTCCGACCCTTTGCCTCTCAGATGGCTCCGACCGACCGCAGCTTCTCACGCTATGGAGCAACACAGCGGAAGGGAAAAAGTCCGGCTTTTCCCATGCATTGGCTGGGTGGGGAGGGTTTGGATCTGACTTCGCTAGCTCCCCAGTAATCTTGCGATCAGAAGTGGCTGCGAGTTAATGAGGGAGGCAGGAAGTGCTTCTAATTAGAATGGAAAATAAACTCAGTCACAGAGAGCTGCCTTGAGCAAGCTATGACGGCAAGGGAATACGTGTAAAACGGGGGGGTTATCTTCATGTGAGCTTAGTGTCTCTTTTCATGTAATTTTGTGAGTCAGGGTGTTGTCTGATTGTAAAGTGAAGCACTGACAGCACCTGCTTAGCCAGGCAGCGTGCAAGCAGATGCAGGTTATGGCTGTGCAACAGAGTCCTGATGCGGAAAGATACCCGGCTAGCAGTATAATTACCCTGAAAAAGCAGGGTAAATTGCTTTGCCGGGAGAGCCAGTTCCCACACCTGCATTGCTGCACTCATGCCTTGTGCTGTGGAGTCAGTCCACAAGTTTGCATGGTTTTCTTCCCTCCGCTCTGTCCCTGTGCCTCAGCCAAAAGCCGCGTGTGTTTCTGCTGTTGTGGTTTGTTGCCTTCCACCTGTGCTGGTCCACTGCCTCCCCTCTTCCAGCTGTGGCACGTGTTGAAAGCGAGTGGATAAAAACTTGGCCTCCCATGGAACAGCTACGGCTGCCTGTGGAGTCCCAGAGTAGTTTTATTATTGCCGTTATTTCTTTACCCGTTTCTGCTTTCTCTGTGGCAGAAAGCAGAGAGGGGGGAGATGTCCGATTATCAGAGGGAGTTTGGACCGCTTTCTACTGCAGGGAGACCTTTGTGTTGCAGTAAATGTTTAATAAGAGTATTGTTTTGGCCCTAAGATCAAGCCAATTAATGCTCTTAATGCATGAACGGTGCCCTGCAGTAACAAGATGCGAGTTAAGAGCAGAGCAATACAGCATGCCTTAATATCATAGTATTGAACAATACCACCACAACCCACTGACAGACTATAACTCAGTGGAAAGTCTGACCAACTCTCACAGTTCTGAGTAAACCAAAGCTGTGACACATACCATGTTTCCAGGAAAGCACATTAAACATGACACACAAGCTTAGGGGCAATGTGTTGAGCTTTGAGGCATCACGAACTGAAGACAGGGAAAGAATTCTTTTATTGACTACTTTTACCTGCAAGTCCTTGCTCCTTCCTGGCTCGTCCCATCTCTGTTCCATGACTTGAGGCAAGGGTTGTCCTGTAGTCTCGGATGTGGAAAATTTGCTCGGACACGGCCACTGGTTAGATAGACTAGATTTGCTTATACTTCATCTAAGTGATATGCTCTTTTCCCACTCATGATGGCCCCAAAACATGTGCATAAATGCTCTTGGGAATTAGAGCTGCCAACACCTAATAGAGTACAGAATGAGTAGCTTTGTGTGCTGTGAAAGCTGAAAACTTGGGCGGCTGTCTTCCCCCTGTGTTCTTCCCCTTTCCCTGTTACATTACACACACACAGATGGAGCAATGTGTTATTATTCTCACCTAGAATTGTATCCTGACAGAGCTTTGCTTTTTTTTTTTTTTTTTTTTTTTTAAATCTCTGAACTGGACAGGTCTTTATATTTTTTTTCCTTTCTGAGAAATAGAAGGTTTTCAAAGGAAACAATACAGATATCTTTGAAGGAGTACCTAAGATAGAGGTGTCAGTAGGAGAAAGTACCTTTAGGAAAACAATCAAAACCTCTTCCTCCTTCTTTCAACCCCCTTTCAGCTTCTTCAAGGGTTTTGGAAAGCCAGTGAGGGGAAATGCAGCTCCTTTTAATTCCAGAGAGGATGTGGGCTGAAAAGAAAGCAGGCGATGGAGTTCTGGCTGACCAGACCACACACCAAGTGACCGCGTGCTGGTGCGTATCCAGATATGTGTCCCTGAAGAGAGGCTAGGAAATAATATTGCAGAAGTTATGAGAAGGTTTCCATGAAACTCTGTGGCTGCTTTCACTTTCTTTCTTTCTTTACCTCTGTGCACTCTTTCGGCCTTTACCATTACAGCAAGAAGTCTTCGCAGGGCTTTGTTTTTTCAGCTCTTAAGAGAAGAAGGCAAGCCACATGGAGAGGCCATGATACAGTTAACGAACAGATTATGTTTGTCCTGGTCTTAATAGAAAAATCTCTTCAAAAAATCCTCAGCTCGGAGTCCAAACTTCTGGCAGTTTGTAATCGGCCAAACCTGGCTCCTTTCATCAGCCCTTCCTTTTCCGAAACACGCTCCTTCTTGGGACATCTCTGCAGATAAGTTCAAGAGCTTGTTCCACGCAGAGGATCAGACACACCTGCTATAGTCCAGTGCCGAGAGGGCTGTGTTTCTGAGAAGTCTTTATTTGGTGTGCCGCTGGTACGTCAGTACTAGATACTGAATTTGGATTTATTGGCTTATCTTATTTTTTGGGCACTCCAGCAAATATGTGGAGCGCATCAACAGGGAGGGAGGTGGTCTGGCAACTTCAGCTGAAGTGTAATGGTGACAAAGATTCTGAATTCATTCTGAATAAGGCTGTAGTAATATCTGCTGCGTCTCTATGTGAGCTGTCTTGTTTTGTCCCACGCAGTTGCTGCAATGCTGCTCTCTGCAGGTATTTCAGTGTTGCCTCAACACAGGCAATCAGACAGCTCTGTATCGGTGGGTCACTTAACGTGGGTGGTATTTCTCATTGCAGCGTTTGGCTCCTGCAGGTGTTTGCCAAAGGTAATGACAGCACTCCAACGCTTTATGCTTTCTTTAGAGTGGCTCACAAAACCTGCACTGAATGGGACTGTTTGGAGGAATAGCTCAGCTTCTGAGCCTGGAAGGGGCTCTGAACTGGAGCTGGCCTTGCAGGAGAGCTGTGGAAGCTGTTCTGGATGGTGGGAACAGAGCCTGCTATTAGGGGATTTTTGGAGGGTGCAAGTAGAGTTCATTTGCATGTTGCAGTTCTGATGAGTGGCTCTTAAAAAAGCTTCCTTGCCTTTCTTGTATGCTGTGTCACCTCTCATTTCCTAGAAGGACCTGGTACTGGGTTTGCTTTTGATATTGACTCTTCCAACTTTTAATCGTGATTCTTAACAAAATAGACCTCCTTTTGAAAGTGAGGGCTCTTGGGGGAGAACTACGGGAGGCCACAGAGGAAATGCCCCATGTTTCCAGCCTTCAGTGCTTGCCTGGATCTGCCAGAGCGTGTTTTCAGAAGACCAAGTATTTAGAATCGCTTCTGAAGAAAGTGAACAGCTTCTTAAAGATTTGGCTGGGACTGGGTAAATAGCTTGAACAAAAGGAAAAGGCATGTTGAAAGTTTGCCTAAGTGGTGCTTGGCCTCTGGCCACAACAGTAATGGAAATGCCAAGACAGTTAAGAACCATCCGTCAGAGACCTTGTTAGTTTGGTAACTGGGTCACGTTTTATGGGAATGGATCTTACCCTCGTTCATGGGATACAGTACAAAGTGCTTCTGGGTAACAAACTCTTGTTAGGGCTATGGTCTCCCATAGTGGTTTCCTGATTAACACTTACATTGAGCACTATTCCTGTATGTAACTGGACTTTTTTTTTTTGTACACAAAACATGTACAAATACACTCTGGCTACAGGTTAAGACATGCAACCAAGGAGGATTTTATGTCCTATAGAATAGGTACTCTGCGAAAAGGAGTAAATCAATACTGCAGGTGTGTTAAATTGGTTGAGTTGCTGCCTGCAGACAATATAGTTGCAGCGCAGGAAGACAGTTGGATCTGGAGAATAACGGAAAGAAGCTTGAAAGAGGTGCTTTTCTAAAATAGTTTTCCTTGTGTCCCATCATAATAGCACCTACCAGCCCTATTAAGGCCCTGTAATCCAGGGCTACCTCTCACAAATATTCGGTGAGAGGTAGACCTGATTCTGCTTCTTCCAATGTAGGGCAGCCAACTAAGGGAAGCACTGTCTTCATGTTACAGCTGGGAAACAAATGATGGGCCCAGAGTCACCCTGAGAGCCTCTGAGAAGGTCCTGAACATCAGATCATCAAATCTTGGCTAAGTGCTTTTATCACAAGACCCTTCTTCCCTTAAGAAAGCATGTTCTCCTCTGACGACAATGTCTTTCTTTTGTGCTGGAGTGGCTTGAATTCGTTTGGAAGCAGATCGTTCAGTTAGAGATGTAATATTAATGGATGGCTACCTTCGGCTTACTTGTGCTCGTTTGCTGCTATTTACAAGTTTGGCAAAGCAGAGGAGTGTGTTGAAAGCCTCCTTTTGATGGCAGATGGTTGGCAAATGGTCTGTGCTTCGCATCTCTTCCCAGGGCAAAAGGCTGGATCTCTCTGGAGCGGGAAGCACCTTCAGGAATGCAAAAAACATAAATGCCCTATAGGTAAACGGTGCCGATGTCCGAGTTCGCTGAGTAGTTGGATGTCCTTGGTCCCTGTGCGTTTTCTGGAGCTCCTAACACCTTAAGTGAGCAGTAGGGCTCAGGAAGCAGCTGAATTGCTTCTTCCTAGGAATTGGGCATGAAGAATTTGAAACCCACACCTAATCTCTAGAATGCACTTGGCTGTGTCTCTGAAATGGCATGCAAATGTCAGTTCGTTCTGTTGTGCTGTATTGGTGGATAGTGAGTTTTCTCTGAGAGCCCAAGCTCTCATTTAGTTGAAAGCAAACATTCAGTGAAGTTTCTAAACCCTGTGGGAGTATCTTCTTGGTTTTTTCCATAGAGAGTCTTCAGGGGGGGCTTGGATTGCTTTTTGCAGCTTGTCAGAGAGGTCATATAGGCATGCTGTGAAGTTCTAGGCTTTTTCTGTCTGACACAGGCAGGAAAACCACATGACCAAAAAAGACTTTTGGGGATGCAACACGCAAAGGTATTTCTGACATTTAAAGTGGTTCTTTTGTCTTCAGTGACAACAAAGGGTCTGTTTGGGGTTTTTGCGAGTCCTCTTCTTATTGACTGTGCTCTGTTGCGAAGAAGAGCAGACTGCATCTGCGCTGATGGTCACTGCAGTATGGACACAGATTCACAAGCTGGAATATTTTGGATCAAGAAACCCTGCTGGATATCTAGCTAAGGAGTTGTGCTGATGATAGTGTAAAGAAGCTTAGCTCGGAACGGAGGCAACTCTCGCTTATCCGAGTGCTGGCTCTGAAGCTGCCAAAAAAGCTGGCATCTGCTATTAAACAGTGCTGCATCCCTGTGTGAGAGCTGTGTGTCTGTTGGTCAGAAGTAGCCGTGCCCTCCAGCACAGGGCAGCTGAGTATTCTGGGCATCTCCTTTGTGCTTTATTTCACCAGCCAGCATGTCGAGGGCCCAGTCTAATGGATGCTGCTACTGTGCAGTCCCGTTCTGCTGCCCAGTTTGGAGCTGCAAGAGGTGACGCAAGCTTGAAGAGAAGAAAACGGGAAGGAAATGGGAATCGATCAATGCCCTTTGTGTTTAGCATGACCTTGAGGGCTCATGGGATAAATGACGTTGATTATCTCTCTGCTTTTCATCCCTGAAGTGCTCAAAGGCCTTGGGGGTGGGGAGTGGGTCTGTGAACTGAGCCTTTGTAGGTCACTGGGGTTGGGATGTGGGGACGGAGCTGTGGAAAGAAGGGAGCTTTTGAGCCTCGGGCCAAGTGGCAAAAACACAGTTTCGTCTGCTGCCTTCTGTGCTGCACAAAAGCTCTTCACGTCCAGCTGCTGGCATGAACGGCAGAAGCGTTTTATGTGCCAGCTCCTCTCGGAGAAGAGGCATTGTCATCGGAGCGCTGGCTGGGATCTGAATTTCACAGCCAGTTTTCATTTCCACCGAGCGAGTTCTGCTCGTACCCTAGATGCAAATATTGCCAAACTTTGAAGTCTCTGCCCATAGGACAGCTGGCGTTGGTGTGGCAGGCCAGGTCAGAGCTAGACTTCCCAGATGTACCAGGAAGAGTTAACTGGGTCTCTCTAAATACCCAGGAGTGCCACTCACCAGTTTCCTATATTACAGACAGTCGGGTTCTGTCTCCAAGACCTTGTCGTGAAGGTGTAGCGTGACTGTGCAGGATCCAGATGCAGATTTTTCTCACCTCAGGCCTGTTTGTCAGTCTTCTGCTGGTTTTGTTTTGCTGATAATGTCGGATGATGGTAATACTGTGGATGCTGTCTCTGTCCACACTCAGTTGGTTGTTCCACTGAATTGGCACTAACTGGAAATCACCCCAGTGCGAGACAAAGCATCCAAGAAGGGCTGTGTGAGCACAAACTGGAACTGCTGATTCTACATTGACAAAGTCCTCTTTAGCAACTGGGATGGAGCAAATGGCAATACGGCCATCTGTCAGGGCAGTTTTTTAAGGAGAACCGCATGACGTGGTGACTGTGGCTCGAATGTGGCTAAGAGTGTTGCCGTCTAATCATAAGTCATGCCTCTAATAAAGGCAGGTCTGGAGGAGGGGCACACAGTGGCTGTGCTAGCACACTGCTGTTAATGTTTCTGTGGGCTCTTCAAGGCTTAGCACACAGAGATCTCATTGCCAAGTGCCAGCTTGGCATCGTCTTGTCGCCGAGCTGCTGCTGTGTACTCTAGCACAGCATATTGGACAGTCAGCGTTTAATCTGCTTGTGCACATGACGAGCCCCTCGCGTGCCAAAAGTCGTGGCTGTTAAAATCCCCAAGATATGTGGAAATTGGAAAATCCATGGCAGTAGTTACGTAAAGGCAGCCATGCCCTTGGGCAACGTGAGTGCATCCCAGGGGTGGTAGTGACCGTCCCGTCACTGGGAGAGGCCGCTGTACTTCTCACGGTGTTCCGTATGCCCTTCACCAGCCATCCCACAGTCCTGCAGATACGCAGCCCCGCGCTCGTGGAATTCGATGTCCTCTGCTGTCAGGCCTTTGGGGAGAGTGAGTTATTGCAAAGTCAGCAGAATCCTCCCCGGTGGACTTTCATTAGACCTTGCAGTGTATAGTTCAGCGTAGTATTCAAGAGGAGATACGAGGGAAGAGGTTGTTTCTTACCTTCCTTGAGGAGCCAGGCGTCCGTCTTGCATGTGCAAAGCAGGATGGAAAAGCGGCTGGATCCCCTCTGCCGGAGGAGAACTCGGCCACCTTGGTGCTGCTCCAAGCGCTTGTCTAGACTAGAGGAATTTGCGCAAAGGTATCCAAATAAAATGACACCACCGCAAGCCCCGTGCGGACTTAACGTGATACCGGGACCCCTAGCGAGTGACAAGCGCAGTGAAGTGAGGCTAGCACACACCCTGGTGCGCACATCCAGCTGGCACAGCCGGGCTGTGTTCTGCCCCCGCGTCGGAATCCCCTAAGGCAGACGGAGCCTTTTGCCACCGCTTGCATTCGAGGGCCAGATCTTAACCTCTCTCTGAAATAAAGAGGTAGAGTCCAGACTCTGAGGTAGACAGTACCTGCAGCCCAGGAAAACTAAACAGGAGATGATTTTGTGGAGCTGGGGCGAGATATCCGATACCATCCAGGTATCTGGTCTTTCACCGCATTGCTACGGGCGCTGTACCCTGCTGCAGAAAGATAGCAGAAATGGGGACAATACCACTACTGGGAGCCCCAGAGCCCCTGCCGTGGTCCAGTTCTTCCTTCCATTTAACCTCGTGCCCAGACCACTGTAGCTTTTCTAATTCCCCACTCCGGGAAATGGCTTTTCTGTCTGACCTGGTACGCTGCTTATACCACCTTGAGTCTCCCGCATCTCACTGTCACGGTTGCTTTGGCAACAAATTGAGAGAGGCTGGGAGCAGCGCAGCACGGTAAAGAAGGAGAAATTTGCCAGATTTACGAATCTCTCTCTGACCCAGCTCGTCCATCAAGCAATGGGCTTCCAGCCATGTCTCCCCGGCTCAGGAGGGCTGCTGCTAAGTGCATTTAAAATGCAATTAACCTACCTCTCAGAGGTTAGTGTGGCCTTCTGAGGAAGGAGACTGGGCTTTGCTGGGTTAAGGGGGCTCTTAGAACAGGCTGATAAAGGCACCCAGGCATATTCCCTTGAGCCTGGAGGGCACGACTGGAGAGGGGAAAGCATTAACCCTTGCGCTACGTTTTATAGGGTTTGCAAATATTGAGCAATGTATTGGTTTGGGTGATTTTTTTTTTTCCTGTTTTTTTTAAACGAATTAGATGATAGCGAATACCCCTGTGCATAAAAAACTGTTCGCTGTAAACCAGAGTGAGGTCAGAGCCTCATCCAGCCAAGAGGGCAAGTAGTGTAGGAAGTGGAAGCGATGGCAGAGGAGGAATTATTCACCTCCTCTGCGTGAGGTGGGTCTGGGAAGCAGAGCGGGCAGGGAGCTTGCGAGGTACAGTCAGTTCTTGGCCGGGTAACCTTGGCCAAGGAGCATCCATCCCTTCCCCTACTGTAGGAGCGTGGCCAGCGTGAGCGGCACCGGAGTGAACGGAGAGCGCGTGGTGCAGCTTACAGAGGCGGGTGGTGGTCAGGAGGCATCTGGGCTCTGAAGGCCGGTGCTGGGTTTCCATCCTCTCATGCTCGTTTGCCTTCCTTCCTCAGAAGAAACGATGAGGTGACGCACATTAAGATCCAGAACACGGGGGATTACTATGACCTGTACGGCGGCGAGAAGTTCGCCACGCTGGCAGAGCTGGTGCAGTACTACACCGAGCAGCAAGGGCTGCTGCGGGAGAAGAACAGCAATGTCATCGAGCTGAAGTACCCTCTCAACTGCCAGGACCCCACCTCGGAGAGGTAAGCCACGCTCTCTAAAAGCCTTTCCTGGTGATGGTGATGCTGTCTTCCCAGATGGCTCAGGCCGGACAGTTGCACCTGGCCTGGGTTTGGAAAGGAGCCCAAAACAGAGTGTGTTTGGGTGCGATTTAGCTTTAATGACCCAAAAGCTGCACATCTCTGGGATATGGTTCCCGAGCTGCTCTGCGTGCCGACGTGACCAGAAGCTGGCTAGGTAACATTAGCAAGGCCCAGAAGCTGGTACTTGCTCAGTGTCAGTGTGCGCTAATAAGCTTTCTCTAGCTTTTAGGCAACTGGGAACATAGAATCGTAGAATCATAGAATAGTTTGGGTTGGAAGGGACCTTTAAAGGTCATCTAGTCCACCTCCCTCCTCCCCGTGCGATGAGCGGGGACATCTTCAACTAGATCGGGTTGCTCAGAGCCCCGTCCAACATGAGCCCACCTGCAAGGGCTCCTGCAGGTGTATCCTAGGAGGCACGCAGCTTTGGTTTTAAAAGAAACCAAACACCTGCAAGTGACTTGTCTGCCTGCAGGACGCTGGGTAGAAATGCCCAGTAAAAAGTCTTCCCCGTCCCATCTCTGTCTGTAACCACTATTCATCCTAGTAGCAACCCACTGTGGCCTTGCAGGGATGGGGATGGCTGACTTGCTGCGAGAAGTGGCTTGCCTCGGGCCACTTCAGGATGTTTCTGCCAGCCGATGAGTGACCTTCTTTCCTCCCCTTGGTCCGTGACACTCCAGTGACCCCTTTTTTCCCTTTTCCTCCCCCTCAGTTTCCCCAGTGTCATATGCAGCGGCTGACACGGTGGGTTGGAAAAAGGGGAACACCTAGTCAGGCGGCTGGCGGTGCCAAAGCAAGCCCCTAACTACTCTAACTTTAGCAGCCGGGGTAAGGCGAAGCTGTGACCAGTCTCAGTTCCTGAAATGGAGCAGAAGCGCTCCCCTCCACGCCGTCATGTGAGCCGAATGGGCCCGGGCGCTGGGAAGTCCCTCCAGCTCATGTGCTCCCTTGTTGCCAGGGTGGTTTCTTTGCTCGTTCCAGATCGCAGCGTGAAAAGCAGCCGGGCAGCTGCTCACATTAGCAGAAGCTCTGGAAAAGTGGAAACCCCCTTCAGCTGGGTTTCCCCCTCTTCTCCTGCCAAGGAAAGTCTGGCTTGGCAAGGAAGCTCCAGAAAGGTTTCTGCTCCAGACCACACATCTGGTGGCATCAGGGAGAAGGGAGGGAAAAGGGTCCCAGTCCTCTAAATATACGAAATGACGATGGTGTCAGAATATAGTGGGATGCGTCAGGGTAGCAGTGTTTCCAAGACCTGGGCTTGAATAGCGGCAGTGTTGTAAGCAGGCACCGACGTACTTCACCAGAGGTTGGCCGTTCTGCCCTCTGCAGCAGTACGACTTGTGCAGCCCCACGATCCTAATGCCTTCCCAAGCCTCCGGGAAGGACTTTTGCTCTTTAGAGTTCTTCCCAGTCAGGCTTGAAAAGGCTGCCTTTGCAGCGTGCTGAGTCGGGACTTGAAAGGCCCAGCATCACTGACTGCTCTTCTATAAACTCCGTCCTCCGGGACAAAGTTGCTGAGATGTGACGTGATGCCATTGCATCGCCCCTGGAAGGTTATTTTGAGCCTCTCTGAATTCCTGGCGGCTTGGCTGGCAGGCCAGGAGCCAGCGTCTTCAAAGTGGGACCTGTGGCATCTGCCCAGAGCCGCTGCTGAGTATTGATGGAGTGTGGGGCTTGAAGGCTCCGAGGCAAGAAGAAACTCTGCTTCACTCCAAACTGTTATTTGTCTTTATGGAAGGCTGTGGCAGAGTGCTAACCCGCGAGGCATGCCTGCCCTGAATAGCTGCTGTGCGGGTAGGTGAGACACGCTGCCTTGCGGCAAAGACCGGGTGAGCTGCCTAGCCGGAGCACGGAGCTAGCGCAGGAGCGCTGCCGTTTCAGCTGCAGAGAGCGTGCCCAGGAATGGGCAGATTATTGTCTTCTTAACCCCAACGCCTTGTGGCAAGGCTGCTAACAGGCTTCTGACTGGGCCGGTTCAAAGGCAGCCTGCGTTTCGCTGGGACTGCAAGTGTAAGTATGTCAGCAGACCAAGAGAAAGGGTTATGAGAGATTAGATGGAGAAACAGGGGCATGCAAGGTGTACGCAGGCGGAGAGGTAGAGCAACTCATGCCCACGCAGCGAGGCTCGGGAAGAGCTGAGCACAAACCTTTTCGCACGTTGTAATCGCCACCGGTCGGAGACGCGGCCGCGGGCAGGGCTGGAGGGGGAGAAGCGTCCTGGGCACAGTGGGGAACCCGGTTTTGCCACTCCAGGCGAGCCTGTAGGGTGCTTCTGTTCTCCCTCGGCCAGACCTGAGCGGAGGTTGGTGACCTGGGAGGGAAGCAGCAGGAATTAAAGCTAGGAGGACCCTTTTGAAAATCTTTCCCAAGCTGTGTCAAAGCATCTTGTTCCTGATCGGTGCTGTCCATGCTTGGGTCTGATACCGTCCGACTACAGCCTGCTGGCTCCGAGCGTTCGTTTTCTTCCATATTAAAGGAAAACGTAGCCACCTTCAAGTAAGAACTGCCAGAATCGTGTTTCTTATAGCTTCGTCAGAGCCCTATCCCTAGATGACAGCGCTTGTCATGCATCACGTGGCAGTTTAATACACTGATGCCATTTCACATTTGGCGGGAGGATTGAGCAAAGTCCTGACGCTTCCAGCCTCAGGCTAAGGTATTGATGTGACATTGCAAAGCGTTGGAGGAGAGTCATTGGGGACTGTTTCTAAAAATAACTCAAGCCGGTGTCATGCCAGTGGGGAGAGCGGTCAGACTGGGAGCCTAGAAATGGGTTTCCCGTGAACACCATCCCCAGCAGTGAGCGTAGCTCTTGTCTAAAGGCAATGCTCTGTACGTTTCTGAGCTGACCTTGCTCTCTCCGTTCCCGCTCCTTAGGTGGTACCATGGGCACCTCACCGGCAAGGAGGCAGAGAAGCTTCTGACGGAGAAAGGGAAACCGGGTAGCTTTCTGGTGCGAGAGAGCCAGAGCAAACCAGGAGACTTTGTACTGTCGGTGCTGACGAACGAGGATAAGATGGAGACTGGGGACAGAAAACCACACGTGACCCACGTGATGATCCACTACCAGGTGGGAAACGTGGAGAAACGTACCGTCCCCGCTCAACCCGCCGGGTGGGTGACCCGGGTGGGAGCTGTGCCTTCGAGTCTCACCGCGGTTTTGTCATTTTTCCCCTGCAGCCGGATGGGAAGTATGACGTGGGGGGAGGAGAGAGGTTCGACACGCTCACAGACCTGGTGGAGCACTATAAGAAGAACCCCATGGTGGAGAAATCCGGAGCTGTGGTTCATCTGAAGCAGGTAATAGCTGCTCTAGCACATACTTGTCGGTTCTGGGCTTGCCCAAATTCCCGGGGGAGTGCACGGATCTGCCCCTGCTCTTTGGGAACTCCCTGCCCCCAGAACATCCCTGCTGGCTCCTTGTCGTGCTTGTCCAGGCTCACACTTGCCAGAGAGGTCCCTGGCCCCGCGCTCGAGCCCTTGGGAATGGACCCAACTCCTGCCAATACTCCCAGGGATTCGGGAACTGGTTTTTTTCAAGGGGAAAGTTACCTGTCTTTCTGTTACTGAAAGCGATTTCTATTCTGTCTTCCTCTGCCTTTCAGCCATTCAACGCCACACGCATCAATGCAGCTAACATTGAAAACAGAGTGAAGGAGCTGAACAAAATGGCAGATCACAGTGAGAAGGCCAAGCAAGGGTTCTGGGAAGAGTTTGAGGTACTGGGTGCTCCTGTCTGTGCTCTGTCCCATTTGTGCCTGTGGGTGAAGAATGTCATTCTTGCATGGGAGTGTCATGGTTTTCCAGCACTGAGGACCTCTTCTCCACACCGTTTCTCCTTCTCCTGTTTTCCGTGTTCCATGAGTTACTTCCTGGTCCTTTCTTTCATTGCTTTTTCTCACGTCCGAGGCTGTTTCTCCTTCCTCATCCTAGAACTGCGTGCCTTTTGTTCCCTGCAGGGATTTGTGCCTTCTCCCCTCCATTAACTCTCTCATCAAACAGCTTCTTGGCTCCCTTTCCTTTCCTGCCAGCACTCCCTCTACTCTTCTCAGCATCAGGAAGGCAAGCAGCTAGTTGAAAGAGCCCTTCCTTTGCCTCTGACTCCCCTTGTCTGCCCAGAACAGTTTGTTCTTTTGTACTCTGCTCCACAGATGCTGCAGCAGCAAGAGTGTAAGCTCCTCTACCCCAGGAAAGAGGGACAGCGACCAGAGAACAAGGCTAAGAATCGCTACAAGAACATCCTTCCCTGTAAGGAGACCCTGAATACTGGTTTGGGTTTTTTCACCGCAATTTTTGCAGCCTTCTCTGGGGCTAGCTAACCCTGCAGAGCTTTTTTGATCATAGCTGAGTTGGAAAGAGGTGTACGCCGTCCTAGTGGAGTGGTCCAATTAGTTCGTGGTGTTCTCCATCCCCTTTCTAACCTGGTCCTTCCCTTGTGCGTGGGAAACTGGGAAATTGCTCCCCTCTGTGCTGGGAGTCCAAATACACTTCAGAGCTCAATTGTAGTTCAGAAATCATATGGAGCCAGAGCTAGAGCCTCCAAAGGATATACTGGAAAACCTGAGCTCAGGTTAGTCTGTAGCAACACTGTGTTTCGCTAATGTCCATCCAAGTTACTAGATTGGCAACGCAACTGTGAGCCGGGTAGTGTGGAGTACTGCTAAGTGTCATTAGGAGAGCGTTTTACACCTTTTTTTTGCAGTAGTTACCCATGTGACTTCATAGTAAGAGCCTCGTGGGAGCCCTTGCTGGGAGCCACTGTGACTGCCCTGCAGCAAAGCCTATCCGTGCTCCCGTGTTCATTCTGGACTCTCTTCTCCTTCAGTTGATACCACGCGGGTGGCACTCCGAGACGTCGATGAGAGCGTGCCCGGGTCGGACTACATCAATGCCAACTATATCAAGGTACTTGGGAAAGCGAAGACACCGTGTGGGGGCTGCCCTCAGCCCAGTGCTATGTTTCTGGTGGGTAATGGCAGTAATGGTGTAAGTCTTGAGGGCATGGCCTGGCAGGACCAGTGACCTTTCACTGGGTCCAGGCCAAACGCTGGATTTTTCTCCTGTATCCCAAGAGACCTCATCATTCTACCATGTCCTATTTGCCCCTATCTAGCAGTTTATCCCGATCCCCTCCTTTCCTTACCTGTTCAGGAAGTCTAAGGGGACTGACCCAGACTCTCTGTCATTGAACATTATCTCTGAGGTCAAATTATAATTGTCATCTGTAAGCTAAGAGCTGCTCGAAGCTGTATTTCCAGCAGTGCTGCTCTGGCACTTAAGCGCCGGCCTTTGGGAAACCTTCAAGGTGGCTTCGTTCCAGCCACGTCCACCTGCAACTTCTGCAGCTGCCTGCTGGCAAGAGCCTGTTGCGCAGTAATGCGCGTTACAGCAGCATAAAGGTCCCTGGAGGCAGCCAGACCATTTTGCTGGCGACTGTTGAAGCTGGTGATGAGAGCGGTTCACGTCTGCAGGTCTGACGAAGAGAGCAAAATCAGCTAGCTCAGAAATCCGGCGTGGCAGGGTGTGCTGACTTTGCTGCTAAAGGTGCACTAAAGCAATTCTCAATTCCTCACTCCAGCATTGTTGGCTTTTTTTTTTTTTTTTTTCCCCCCTCTCCTTTGCTCCTCAGAGCATCCCTGAAGATGGAAGGAACTCTGAGCACTGCAAGATCTATATAGCCACCCAGGGCTGCCTGCAGACAACAGTGAATGACTTCTGGGCCATGGTCTACCAAGAGAACAGTCACGTCATTGTCATGACCACCAAGGAGGTGGAGCGAGGCAGGGTGAGCACTTGGAGGGTGCTGTCCCCAAGCCTGAAAGTTACCGGCTGCTAGTACTAATAGTGTTCAGTTAAGTTGTCTCTGGCTAGCTTTCATTTCATTTCTCTTCTGTCTTGTAATGATGCTTTAGCTCTTCTTCATGACAGAAACCTACCACTTTGCTCTGCACAGCCTATCTCCCTAGCCCCATGAATATTAATGGAGTGTCCCTCATACGACTTGCTTCAAGGCTCTGGGGAGCTGCAGGTGGCAGAGAGAGAGAGAGAAGGCATCGTGCTTGTTACAGCAAGCTGGAAAGCTGGGGGGGGCAGCGTATCGCAAGCTGTGTGAGGGGCAAAAGTAATTATACAATCTCTCTGTGTACCACCTGTACGCATTTCACTAGGAGTGGGTTGGTAGGGGCCAAGGAATACGGTGAATTTCCATGATTCCGTGCAGAGCTATTTACCAGAACACCCTTCCCTGGTAAAGAGAGGAGCTAATGATGATTGGCACTAGCAGTTTTGCTTGGGAATGAGGGGGAGGCTGTGCTTGCGGCAGCCTAGCGCGGAGATGAGATAAAGATAGCTCTACTCACAAGCCGCCTTTTGTGCCGGCAAAGTCGCTATAGCAAAGAGGGGACAGGCTGGAGGACAGAACAGGTACAGGTAGACTGTGTAGCCCCTTGGGATGGAGATTTGGCTCAGGAGTTAGGCAATGACCAGACCAAGGGGTCAGGTGCTGTGCGTCAGGACTATACCTTTGGCAAAGCAATGCCTACCTGAGGCTGGGGCTAGCTGAGGAGGGAGATTCCCCTAGGGATCACGTCCTTCCTAGAGGAATGGCCCTTCCCAGTACTTCCCCAGTTCAAAGGAAATGCTCTGTGTGTATGGCTCTCCTTTAAACCCCTGCGCTGGGGCTACGCGCCCTTTGAACGCAGCAGCGTCCCTGAGCGAGGTGTTCAGGGGTTCGCCCTCCAGCTCCCCAGTCTCAACTAACGAGCAGCTATCTGCTGTTGCTGCAGAACAAATGCTTCCGTTACTGGCCAGACAAGAGTTGCACCAAGGAATACGGGTGCATCTGTGTGCGGAACGTGAGCGAGCGTGAGGCCCAGGGCTACTACCTTCGGGAGCTGGAGATCTTGCGGACTGACAGGGTGAGTGCTCTGCTGCTGTCTGCCCGCTGTACTGGGAACGGGCTGGTGCTGGAACCACCGGGGAGGGAGATGTCACTTTTCTATAATTTTTTTTTTTTTTTTTTTTTTTTTTTTACTTAATGGTCCCACTGCTTAAGTTCTGGGCCACTTTGCCCCAGGTTTGATAAAAAGAAAGGAAGGATAGAAGCCTCCTCCTAGGAGGAGTTTTCTGACTAGGTGGTGGGTCTCTGCTCCCTGCAGGATGAGCGCCCGCGACTGGTGAAGCACTATCAGTATTTCAGCTGGCCGGACCACGGGGTGCCCAATGAACCAGGAGGGGTTCTGAGCTTTCTGGACCAAGTGAATCGGGCACAGCGAAGCATTCCAGACACGGGGCCGATCATAGTGCACTGCAGGTACGAACCAGTGGGCCGTCAGCGGGGCACTGCAGCGGGGGTGGGTAATAAAAATGCGTCTCTTCTTTTTTCGTTACGCCTGCGCCTGGGTCATCATGTGAGCTGATGGTGGGCAATTGGGATATAAGTATAGATGTGGGAAAATAAAGCCCTCCTCCAGAGCATCGCTGGTGATAGCGCAGGGAAGAGCAGACCTGATCTGGAGTTGGTAGCTCTGATGCAGCCTGCTAGACTCCGATCTCCTAAGGGTCAGCATTTGGCTGAGCTTATCTTATAGCAGCCGTGCCAAATCTGCCCAGGATGGACCAGGCATGCAGATGAGCGTGGGAGCTGAGCTGACTTAACTCTGGGGAACGTTTCTTCCTGCAATCATTATTTCTTTTCTCTTTCCAGTGCTGGAATAGGACGTACAGGCACCATCATAGTGATAGATATTCTGGTGGATATTATTCACAGGCAAGGTATGTCTCCCTGTCTGTCTGACGGCTTTCACCGTTTGCCTTGCTCTGACCAGTTATGGGATAACCCTGCTCTTGTGCAAGCAGTGGGTACGTGATCTCCAAGCAGTGGGTTTGAATCGTCCGGGAAACAGCAGGCATAGGCTTAGCCTGAATGCAGGGTGAGAAGGGCTTTTGTACTGTGCCCAGCTCCCCATTTCTCTGTGGGCCAAAAAGTGGAGCTCTAACGTAATGAAACGTGAACCTTCTCCGAACGGGTGTGCACATAGGCAGCCCTCTAGTAAGGGAGATGTTTTCAGCAGCACGGCACCCGGCAGTCTTCTCGTTGGCATCAGTGGGGCCAGGATTTCAAGGTCTCCTGGACAACCCTCTTCTATTGAGGCCAAGGTGAAACAGGTTCAGTAAGGGTATAACTCCAGTAGTCCTTTTAGAAATTAATCCCCCAGACTCTTCCATGTAGAAGGGCTGTCACCCTTAACTGAAATTCTAGAGCTGTTGCGGAATTCTCCGTGGTATCTCTGAATCTGGTCCGGGAGCCTTGAGGCAGGTGGACCCTCTTCAGCAATGGTTGCATCTATTTCATAAACCGTGCAAGGGTGGTAAGTCTGGATCTATAGGAAGTTGCCGCAGAGCAGACCTAATTCCCCTCCCATCCCCTGGCTCCAGGCAAGTCAGCCCTGCCTCAGCCATTCTCAGTCCAAGGTGCTCTTGCAGGAATGAAAAAAAAAAAAAAAAAAAAAAAAAAAAAAAAAAATCTCCTAGGCACAGAGATGCACCAAATCCTTTCACAATATTCTGGGGCTTTGCTGAGACTGTGTGCAGCGAGATACTGAAAGCTTTCAAAGCTGTCTCACGAAAATGATTTTTCAACCTAATTCCCGCTCCCTAAACCTCACCTTCTCGCTCTTGAGCAGGTTTGGACTGCGATATTGACATCCCCAAAACTATCCAGATGGTACGCAGGCAACGTTCGGGCATGGTGCAGACAGAGGCGCAGTACAAGTTTGTTTACATGGCTGTTCAGCAGTACATTGAGGCTGAGCAGAAGAGGTTGGAAGAAGAACAGGTGAGTCCCGTTCGGCTTGGTTGGAAAAGGAAGGGCAGAACTTGGCCCACACCAAACACCACTTCCACTCCTCCCTTCTCCCTGGAGCTCAAATAATGCCCTGAACACGTGGAAATAAACCCACGGCCAGTGCTCCCCTGCTGGCATACAGGATCTTGTAAGGCTTTCTTCTGTATCTGCACTGAGTGAGATTTTATTGCCTTTGCTTTCTCTTTCAGAGGAATAAAAGGAAAGAGCGAGACTACTTGAATATCGGCTACGCTCCTATGGAAAAAGGCAGAGCCAAGGGGCAGCCCCCTTCGCCACGGACCCAGTCTGCGTAAGCTGAACATCTCTCTGCCAGGGCTAAGAAATTCTGCAGCAGTAGAGGGAACAGCTTGAGCAAAGGCCCCAGTATTTATCCTTTGCCAGCCTGCCTCTCCCATACCTGAAACCTGACCGGTTGCTGGCTATCGTATGGGAATGGCTAAAAATAAACAGGTGATGCCACCACACTGTCAGCAGTGGTGGTAGCAGCCTACTTTGCTCGTGTGCTACACTTGTGGAAAGGAGAGGAGGAAATAAATCCTAGCCTTTAGCGAGTAGTGCCCCATATCCTTGGCTACGGAGAATGGCTCTGGAGAATCAGCTAGAGCCTGGAACTGTGCTACTGCCACTGAGGGGACTTTTACAGCAAAATCTGAAGGAAGATGAGAAGAGAGCAGAGGGAGGTGGATTCACACCCATGCGGGGAGGGAGCGTGTGCTAAGCAGCATGAGTTCCTTACATAAGCAGAGAGAAAACACCCCCAAATTATGTTTTTCCCCCTCGGCCCAAGTAATGGGATACCAGCGAGTGATGGAAAGGGGGTTGTAAGTTAAAGGTGAGTGGGGTAGGGACACACGTCAGTTATAGAGTATAGAGCTTTTGGGTACCTTGAACTGCAGGATCGGTTTTGAAAGAAGAGGTGGCTAGGCAGGAGCAGAGGAGTGGGTGTTAAAGCGAAGGCAGAAATGCTGTTGCTGGGCTCACCCAGAATGAAAAATCCAACTGAAGAGGGCAAAAAGAGATGTCACACGTTCTTCTCTTGGGCGTTTGGCCACCGCCGGAGTGCTGGTGGCTCGTGCCTGGCAGCGTGCCGTGCCCGGAGCTGCCTCCGCGGGAAGAGCCAGAGCCGGGCTCGGCAGCTGGGGTGCTCCGGGATGGGGCTCGGGCAACTGCTGCCCTGGTAGCCAGGAGAGAGGAGCAGGAGGCAGGGAAAAGCCCTGCTGGGCTCCCATGGCACCCCACAGGCGGGTGCAGGCAGAGCCGCTCTGGTCCTGCGGCGCGTTAGTAACTGCAAAGACCTTGCTTTAGGGTAGTGCCAAAGGGAAATCTGGATCCTTCGCTGGCATTAGGAACCTTCCGGCTCCTGCTGGATCTGGCCGGTTGGGATCTTCCCCGCTGGACTCTAGAAACGTTTGTGTCCTGTTTAAAATGCCCAACTTTGAAATTGCAGCTCTGAATAAATGAGGGGGGGGAGGACCGTGTGGGACCGAGCCGAGCAAGGTGAGCTCTGCGTGGCTGGTACTGCTCCAGAGAGCTCCCATGAGTTCAGCTTTGGGTGTCAGACCTGCTTTAGAGGTACTTGGATCTGGTCTTTGGAGCAGCCCTCTCCTTCTATTAGATTTTGGAAAATCCGGAGACATTGGGTATGTAGAGAAAGTAAGAGTAGGAAATACCAGGAACTGTATCCACTGATCCTGCAGAAACTTTGCATCCATGAGAGGCTGACGTGTGGGGAAAGGTTCAAGGCTCCATCCCCAAACTGTATTTGAACGTAGGAAGGGTGGCCCAGCCAGAGGGAGAGAAAACAGGGAGTGAGAACAGCGGGTAACCCGATGTCGTCCTACCTACAAGGCTGGGGAGGGAAAAAGGGAGCTCAGCTCGGCTATTACCCAGTTCCCACTGGCCACGTTCCTCTGGGAAAAGATCCAGAGCGGTGAGGCTGTTAATAACAAGGCTTTGTTTCTCAACAGGGTTGATGACGAGTCAGCTTCCGTCTACGAGAACCTTAACATCAAAAGCCCAAAGGTTTCAGGGATGAGTAATACAGGGCGATAAAAGAGCCGGAGGTGAGCTGTACGGAGGCTGCACAGGTAGGGATGCTTCCCTTGATTAACTGAGAGTGTCACCACAGGCCGTTGACATTGCATTTCACCTTCTTCAGCTCAGCTTATGCAGATTTCTGCGGCTCTGCCTGCATCGGGGAAGGCAGCTATGCTCTGACGAAATTGGACGGAGCCTAACGATGTGGCTGTGGCCGGCTGCTGAGGGGGGAAACGGGGTAGTGAGATCTCAAGAGGGAAACGTATTTACGACGTTACCAGTGAGGGGGGGGAGATCTGCTTTTCAGCCCATTAACGTCAGGAAGCTGTCAGACTCCGAAAACAAGACTGTGCTATGTGTGCAAACAAGTAGGAGAGGCTTCACACGCTGGGAGTGTCTCAGCTCTGTAACCTTATCGATGCACTTTTCCCCCAGTTATAAACCAGGCCACCCTTCTTCCTTCTTGTTTTGGAATGCAGGATTTACAGTGTTTACGTCCACCCTTTCCAAGTTCTGCGATTGCGGACAACTTTTTTTGCCCATCTTGCCTTCCCTAAGCACCTTGGATTCAGCGAGGAAGTAAGAAGCTGACTGTAAGAAGCAAGCAGAGTCTGCGCCTAAGAACATGCCTTGACCTAACTTATTCACAAGAAGGATCTTCTCCCATTCTCCCTTGTATCAGTAGGTTGATATTTATGTGGAAGTGCCTCTGGACATTCATTAGGGCATCAAGGCTCAGTTTTTGGTTTTGTTTTTGGTTTTTTTTTTAATTTAAGATTCTTATTTTTTACACACAAATTGTTAAAAGGAACAGAAATGACTATTTGCTTAGGAGCTTTCCCAGGGTTGCCCACTTAGGGCGTTAGTAAAAAGTTAGTACACTTTAATGTTTTCATTAGGTCAATCATTTCTAAGCTAGAAGCGTTTTTAGACTAAATCCTGGAGTAACTTTGCTGCCTGTGAGGGTGAGAAATAGAGCGCGCTGCCTGGACCCAGGTATTTGCACCTCTGTTGATTCTTCTTCTCACGCTCCCTTTTGGCTGTACCGGTTCTAGATTTCTGCGCAACCCTGCCAAAGCACACCGAGCGATCCCTGCTGCTGTAGTACAGCAGATGCGTGTGTGTGTGTGTGTGCCCGAGAGCCTGCTAGCTGCTCTGCACGTGGTTTCGTAGCACAATTGAGAGGCAGAGGTGAGCACCTCCATCCTTGACTGTGTGGGTCTGAATGTTGAGCTAAGCGAAATCCTACGTAGCTGGTGGGTGCTGAAGCCTAGGAAAGCAGCTTTCACTGTGCGCTGTGCTTTTAGCCACCCCTAGTGAGTAACAGCCTAGGATACTAATCTGAGCTGAACTTTTTGAGCTGGGCCCCTCCGAGCTTGATGCAGCTCTGCCATTACCTTGCAGCATGACCTCTTTATTTCCCCCCCCCCGCAACTATATGACAAGGCAAGTGTTGTGTCTGCTGAGTTAGGGGTGTTGTAGGAGCGTTTGTGACCTGACCAGTGCCACGAAGATGAGCGTGTCACCGAGTGGAGTATTCCAGCTCTGTTGATTTAAGTCTCGACTTGTGACTGCCAGTGCTCCCTGCTGTTTCAGCCCTAAAGCCTGCCAAAGAACCCCTTCCTGCAGGATTCATCAGTGCCTGAAGGTGTGCTCTGTGCCAGTGCCTGAACCTCCAGAGCCCGCGTGGGGCTGGTCTTGAAGTCCTCCTAGGGCTCTGGAACTGGACGGACTTGCTGCGTGGTCGGGGTATTAGTGCCTGGAGTTGCCGGCTCCAAGTTTTGAGCAGAAGGGGTTGAACAAAAGCACAATGACATACCTTGGCTGTATTTCCTGGCTGGTCTTTCTGGTCCCTTGTCACAGGGACAGGAGAACTGTTTATTTTTATTGCACTTTTAATAAATGTTGAATATTCTCAAGGCTTTTTTTTTTTTTTTTTTCCCTTTCTTTCTAAGTAGTTTGCTTTTTGGGAAAGTGACTGACGGTTGGTGTGGACAATGGGGCATCCTGAATGTCTCCCATTGCCAAATGCTGCTGTTCGGGGCCCCGTTTTCCCTTGCTTTGAATCTCCCTTTTGACTATGCATGAGCGAGAGGTTCACCTGCATGCTAGCTAAACCTTCAACCTTTGTTTCCAAGTGCACGGTGAGAAGGGGAAGTGCAAAGGGTCAGCCCCCACAAGGATGCTGTGACAGACTACTAGGAACGGTTGCAACTGCGAGAACATCTCTGTGGCCCCTTTGCCACCGTAACAATAGATTTTATGAGGCTGAAGATGTTATTTCCCTCTCCCCTGCCCTTAGGTCTCATTAGTGGGAGTTGAATGGTAACAAAGATACAACGACAAAGCACTTCATCTCTACTAGTGTCTATTTGCTGGGCTTAGTCCCAAATGCACCTTGGGTAAAATGGAAGTGCCTTCCCTGCCTTAAGTCTTGGTGAGTCACTTTTTCCAAGAACACACTTAAATTGGTGCTGTGAAGATACCCTTGCAGTGACGAGCACGGGGGAATGGACAGGATGATACGAGTGAGAATCCCTGTCAAGCCCGATGACTTTGCAGAAGTTGTTACAGTGCCTGGAGTAGTTTCTGCAGACATGTGGCTGGCACAGATAATACCAGCCTGCAGCCGAACAACAAAGGTGTTGCAGATACAGCACACACAGCAGCTTTCCACAGAAGTTTTGCATAGCAACAGACTTGAGTTACTTCTGCCGTTGCTTGAGCCTTTTTTTTATTTCAAATTAGATTTTCTGGAAAGGGAGACTGGAAGCATCCTTTGCAGCTTCTCATTTTTCAGGTCACATCAGGTAAACGCAGAGGGAAGTGGCACCTGGGACAACACTGCCTAGATGGTAGTAAGTACGAATTTACCGGGTAAAGCTGTCCACGCGTGCAGGATTGTACAACGCTGGGAGAGCTGATGCACGGGCCAGAGTACAGACATGCCACCTGCTGTGTAGCTACCGTGATCTGGGAACGCAGCTGGACTCGGTCCTGCTGCCAGTAAGAAGGGAAATGCGGAGTAATTGCTACAGATTGACACCTTGCATTGTATAAAACATAATTTAATACATACACGTATGGTACTTGCATACAATACTGTCTTACATCCATGCGTTTGAATAGAAAACATTTAATCGTAAGCCGCCTTAATCACGAAGACTTTTGTTAATCACTGTCAGAAGATCACTGCATTAAATAAAAATACAGTGTAAGCAACTGGCCTGTGTCTTAATACTGACACATTTTAAGATTAGGAGGGTAAAGCTGTCAAAAGGTGGAACTTCTATTGTTTTGGCAACAGTTTGCCCGTGAGAAGCACGAATGAAGTTCGCTGGTGGAGTCACTTGAGGGGCAGGGTTATACTGCTGTGTCGGTGTGCCTAACAGAATTTTCAAGCATCTTCTCAGGAAAAAAACGAGGAGAACGGCTACTCTGTTCTGTTCAAAAGCTCATCAGGAGGGTAACACAGCTCAGGGGGCGGGTAGCAGTGATAGACCCCTGTTTTGTCAGCAGGAGGCAGCATTTACACCTCCAACATTGAGTAACACCAAGGAAATGTTCCAAGCACGTGGAATAAGGACAATTTTCATCTGCTTACACGACTTTAACGTATCTTTACCCTCCCAATCCCGGCTCCTCTTAGGAATAATCATGTAGATCCTTCAGATTGCAAAAATAGCCCTTTATTCCCTAAGGGAGTTAGAGGAACTGCACCCGCTGTCGTCAGGTATCCGGCCAAGGCGGCGCACAGCCGTGCGCCACTCAAGGCGAACAGTCCTAGAAACCTGTCTGTTGCTTCCAAAGCTCTGGTTTCCACGGAAAGGTTGGCAGCAGGATGCTGAGAGGCAGCTCCTTGGAGCATTCCTGGGCTGGAGGCAGCTTGGCAGGCAAGTATTTCAGGAGAGCTGCTGGAAGCGGATGCGTGCGTTCCACGGGCAGGCGCGGAAGGGGAGCGGGGTCGCGGGGGTCTGCCGGCGAACCAAGGAATGCCGTCAGGGCAGTAAGCCCTGTTCTGCCTCCCCGCCGTGCCGTGGGGAGGGATAGACGGGAGCGAGGGGCCGCCTCGCTGCTACGGGAGAGGGAGCTGGGTCACGGGTGTTGCCGCTGTGGTGTGTTTCGGGGGAAGATACTCCGGCCTGCTCATCGCAACGGTCCTCGTGAAGCAGCGGAGGTTCCCCGTCTTCAGGGCGCACTGGACCGGCCACAGAATGATGCAGAACAGGATGATGATCAACGCGGAGAGGAGGACTATGCGCTTCCAGTCGTCGCACATGTCGCAGCGGGACAGCCTCCCAGCTATCCCCGCCGGGGGAGCCTCCGGAGTTTCGGGCTTGCTCATGGCGACGTCGATGGAGATACACGAGTCTGGGTTCTCAGGGTCATCGGACGACTGACGGCAGCAGAGCTTGGTCCCTTCCATCCAGAGCACCTTCTCCTGCTGGAGCTCGGGAGGCAGCGTGGCGAGGAGCTCTTTGCTGGTCTCCAGTGCTGGGGCACCTTCCAGAGGGATGCTGGTCAGCTGCCTGCAGAAGGGACAGGGGAGCTGGTCCTCCGGTTGATTTGGGGGTAGCCCCGTGCTCAGGCGGGCCACGCACTCCAGGCAGAAAACATGGGAGCACTGGAGCAGCTTGGGCGTCTTGAAGGTGTTGTCGTAGGTGTTGAAGCAAATGGAACACTCGACGGGGGAGGTCGGCTTCGGAGACGTTGGGTTCGGAGAGCCCGGCTTGTCGGTTGGGGACCTCGCCTTCCTCTTGCCATCCCCCGGGGAGGTGACAACAATGGGGCTGATGGGGATGGGGATTTCACTTGGAGATGCAGGGACTGGGCTGGTGGGAGAGTCTGGCGTGTTGGAGTGCCACAGCTGCGTGAAGCACGACATGACGGAGGCCGGCGAAATAAATAGAGCCCTGGGAGACTCTAGAAGAGAAGAAAACCACAGCCTTCATTTTAAACAATGATGTGAAGACACCCGTCACCAGGCCTGCGTTTAACCCCTTAAAAGGAACAAAGAGCAGGTTCATGACTTCCACTGCATCCTGAGCCTGGAACAGATCCCTGCTAGAGGTGAGAATGACACAGGTAGCCTGTTCGAAGCTGCCATACCGAAGGTGAAGTGAAACGTCCTGCAAAGAAGCAAGCAACCAGCAGAGATCCGCCAGCCAGCCAAAGCCTTTTCACCAGAACCACCGTGGCGTTATAGATGGGAGCAGTCTTCCCCCGAACATGCCTCCCTCTGGGCAGAAAAAAAAAAAAAAACAAAACACACAACAAAAAAAACCTACCCCAGCTGGTGCTCCCCGACACCTGAGCAGGGAGGAGAGCAGAAGACTCCATGAGGTCAAGTAGGGACCTCGCTATGGCAGTCTATTAGTCTGGGAGGCACTCAGATATTATGGTGGCAGCATGAACAAGGCCTAAGAGACAGATAACACTATTCAGTTGCGGAGATAGCGGGGCGGGGGGGGGGTGTGAATCTCTTCTCTTTGGTGTGCTCAGACAGAGCGTTGTGCCTCAAATCGGGGTTCTGCAGGCAAGCGCGGCACCAGCCGACGATGCTGCCCGGTTTTGTCTATCCACAGCGGGATCTGAACCCCGCTCACGTCGCAGGAGAACCCAAGGAAGGTGAGGAAACACTGTTATCTCGTAAGGTTTGTTCTATCCCTGGCCCCAAGCAGCACGAGCGGCATCTCTGTCGTGTCACCGTGACACAGCAAGAAAGGGGACGTTGGAGGAAACGGCCTTGGTGCCAGAGCAAGGGGAATTCTCCACTGTTTCCTTGTTGCTCTGGTTTCCCTAGGGAAATACAGTTCTTCCCTGTCCTCGGCCCTGGAGGAGTGCCAGCTTGCTGTGTGCTGCCATGTGCCCTCTGCTTTCTTGTGGTGTGCAAGCAGGAGCCTGGAGTTGAATGGCTAATACGCCAGTTCTAGCAAATTGGTTTACAACTTTTACTCCAGCCTTTTCAGCCACCTGAATATTACCTTGAATTCCTGTTATCCTAGGCTAGACATGCAGCTTCGCATACCTTCTGATATTCAGATATATGACTTTTCAGCTATTGAGCACTTTTACCCGAAAGCAAGTGTTTAGCTGGAGGAACTTCCCAGCGACAGCCCTGATGCTGTATGCCTGGGGAACATTTTTTTAGGATGCGTCACCGAACTAGCTAGGCTTGATTCTTTGTGTTGGGAGATTTACCAATGACAAGCCAGAAATGTTCAGATTGCTGCTGTAATTATAGGTCTGCAGTCAGTCCGGCAATGGCTCACCAGCATGGGCTAGAGACTCCACGTCTTAGCATAAAAGGCTAACTTAAGGTATCGGAAGGACCGTGTATTCCTCACATCGCACAAAAAAGTCTCCATTATTTAAGAATGAAGTATTCTCCCCTCTCCCACCACAGCTAGCATTGCCAGAGCTGAAACCAACTTTAAGAACCTTCCTTATTTTCTTCTCTTATTTTAAATGAAGAAATTTTTGTGGAGCATCTCCTCAAGTTAAATTTTCAGTCACAGGCTATCTGCGCTTTTCAGCAAGTTGTAATTTATTTAAATGTATTTTTTTTCTCTGGCTACAGATCACCATGCATGTTTTAGCACAATCTGGCAGATGCTGATGAATTACAAATCCAAGCCCAAGTTGGCACAGAGATGAGGGAAACCTCTGGGGTTTGGCTTGGGGTTTGTTTTTTTTTTTTTTTGCTAAACCTTCTGTTTTGCAGAACTCCGTCCCCTACGCCCAGTTCTTTGCAGTCCCTCAGCTTGGTGTGTTTGTCAGAAAGTGAGCGGCAAAACCAGTGGCAGAAGGTAACCTCAGAAAGAGCGAGCCTTTTCTTATGCAAAGTGTAACTTCATAACCTATGTGAAAAAGCTGTTCTGTTAGGGTTTTTACTAGTTTGTAATATGACAGCCGTAGTAACAGCAGTATCTTGACAGTAAACTTGAGGAAGTTTACTCACAACAGTTGCTTTTAAATGAAGATACAAGCTTTTGCCCACATTTTCCCTTTGCTAATGATTGTGACACTATAGACAATTAGAGTTTTAATAAATTTAGAGTCTACTTAACAACATTTTGGTCTTACGTGGCACCTTGATCACACACGATGCAGGTAGTTGACTTTTAAACAGGGAAGATATGAAGAGCAGGGCACAGAGCCGAGGCATGGGAAAGACAGTTTTAATTTGTACTCTGCCGCACTGGACAGGTCAGCCTCTGCCCGCTTCTTGAGTCTTTCGTTGCATTGCCATAGTGCCGATGCTCAGAAAGTTAAATCGGGTTTGGGCAGCAGCTAACGCAGGGACCACGATTACTCCTGGGCGCGACTGCTGTACTACTAAATGAGAGCCAGTCGCTAAAGCTGGAGAGTCCCAATGAAGACATGCAGCGTGGAATCTCAATAGAATTCGTTAGGGTTCGGGGGTTTTGTTTGTTTTTCTCTTGGGTTTTGTTTTGGGTTTTTTTGCACTACACAATCACGTGATATTTTTTTTTTTTCCTAATACAAGACAATATCTTCAATTGTTCAGACCTCCATGGTTGCACTGCATTTCCTCAGACCCTGCAACTATTTATCTCACTTTCCCAGCTATTTACCAGGGCTTTCCAGAAACTTTGGGAACATCACTAAATAACTAAACCATCCAGGAGAGACACATAAACTCAGATTTAAAGCTGAGTAGTTAAGTACTTTTTACTTCCCAACAAGCTCTAGAAAACTTCCTTCCACACCATAAAACCAGACAAAAGAGAACACGCAGTTAAGATAGTGGCCAATGCTGTTCTGTAGCAGGATTCCCTAATGGTATCTTTAACTCAGAGCAACTGAATACACAGCAAGTTGAGAGGTGTACGGCAGATTAAAGTCTATAAATACCTGTTCAGAGTGATGTTTAGAAGGAGAAAAGCATATTCTGGGCTCTTGATTTCTACCCCTGAAGAGTCTTCTCTCCAGAGGATAGTCCTAGGCTCAGGGTCTTTTGTATTTATAAGCCGCCGTCTGGTATCCGAGCTCCGCGGTAGCTTCCCGAGTTGTTTCCAAGCACGGTAGGTCTGGCGAGACAAGTAACCTCTAACAGCTCCCTGTGTACAAGTGGCCCTGCCGCTGTAATTCAAGTATCTTTTATACCTTCCTGTCTAGAGGTGACTTACCTGCTCCACCTGCCTTTCCCCATCACCACTGAATCACTCCGTTGGCTGCAGGCGCGCTCCCGCTCCGGCCGGTTTCTATGACAAACAGGGCAGGCTGGAATTCTCCTGATAAGGGGCAGTGCTGCCGAGGACACCCGCCTGTGCCTGCCCTAGGGAAGCGATGTGGGAAATGGTTATTTCTTCGTCTTCCCTGGACGGGGGAAGGCTGCCTGCTTGCCGGTGAATTCTCGCAGGTCTTCGACTAGCTTTGAGGTTCGTTTTTTTTCAGTTGCTCGTCATAATCTGGTTCGGTTTGTGCAGGTGTACCGGCTATGTTTTCACAGGGCAGCAAATCTTCTGAAAGAAAATTTCAGGACACCCGAAAAAGGCAGTTATTGTTCTCTTGTTTCTTCGTGAAGGACAAGGAATTTGCAAGTGCCTTAGATTAACAGCAGAAGCAAGATTCTGACAGTCAAATTTCTTGTGATTTGTTGAGAAAAAAATTGTTGCGATAGAAAAATCCAGTATAAGTTTGAAAGCCTGCAAGCTGTTTATAAATGAGTTGAACCACTCTATACAGTCACATGTCTGCCTCGAGCTCCTATACAATCGTTCAAAATAATACTGTATGGATTGTCACAGAGAAGGAATTCTTTGCAGCTTTTGGTAGTAATTGACACAGAGAAATATTATTTGACCTGCAAACTTTTTGTGGTTCAAAGGACAGCAATCCACGATCCGGAAAAAAGAACCAACAAATTTACACTCGTGCAGATAAGGAAACAAGTGTGCGTTTGTGTGTGGTAGAAGTAACAGACAAACATTCAACATTTAGTCTAGTTCTTATTTGTTGCAAATACTACTTTTCTTTGTTCAATTTCTCAAAAAAAACCCCAACACAAGATGGTCTGTGGATTTTTTCAGGATGGTATCAGGAAGTGTCTTCCTAAAAAGTGGTTGAGAAATTTCACTCTCAAAATGTATGGAAGCGTATTCATCTCTTGGGACAGAGAGGTGTGTAAACCCCATAGACTCTAGTGGCAGTCAGATACAACTCACTTTGGCTTCCACATGCCTCTACTTCAGGTCACACTGTTCACTTCTAGTGAGCTGAAATCCAAAAGGAGGCTTTTAAGAATAAAAGAGAAGCATGCTGAAATTACCGATGTTTTAAATCAGTTTTAGGATTAAAACTAAGGTTACCTGATCCTTCCACAGCTAGAAGGATCTGGTCTAGAGCATTGTTCCTCCGGTGGATTTACGATGAGCTCCATGGGTGACTCTAGAAGACAAACACCTCAATGGAGAATGAAGGTTAAGACTAAACTGTCCCAGATCCGCATGTCAATGGTATAGCTCCCTCGGCGGAGTGCGCGTGTGCCATAGGAAAAACAATCCATACGCTAGACTGAGCACGCAATGCGAGCGCAGAGTACTCCCCCATCTATTTATGTCGCTGTTCAGGGATGAGTGAGGCTGGAAGCAAACACTGTCTACAGCTGACAAAGCAGGATGTTTGATGAATGGATGTAAATCAGATTTTTAAAAGTCTTGCTCACTTAGTCACTTGCATAAGCACTTGGGTAAATTGGGCCCAAAATTAACGACGCTTCAATAACATACCGGGGTACGTTACGCTGGGTAACACACTGAGGTCTAGCTGAGACCCCCTCCCCTGGTAGTTAGTGGAGCAACACTGACTCACTTTTTGATCATGCTCTAAAGACAGACATGGGCACATTTTAAGCCCTTTACCTACTGACAAGAGCAGGATTGCTGAACTGCCGTGTGAGCGGACTACTGCCGTTTCCATGTTTCTGAGGCTGGCTTCCCATCAGCTGCAATACGGGACTGCTGCGTGGAATGGGTCGAGTCCAACCCAGAAGCTGAGAGCCTGGGGCAAACTGGGCCGCCCAGTGCATGCCCGCACACTCCTCCCTCTGCAAGGATACACCGGGTATGCAAGGCACCGAGCCTGCCGAGACCTGGCACCGTACTGGGATGACGATCGGGGCTTGGCTTCCAAAAGTGAGTGGGAGGCTTGCTGTTATTTTTATCTTCTGCTCGGAGGAATAGACTGAGCATGTCACGAGCTGCAGCTGGTCTTGGGTGGATCCCAGAGGGTTGGGAGCAATCAGTTGTGGGAGCACCTACTTTCATGTTTGCGCTTAAAGGAACAGTGGTACTAAGTAGAAACAGTTACTTTATTAATACTGTTCTTTCCTTGAACTTGCATTACACACGCACGCTTCAGATGCTTCTCAAAGGTATTCTCTGCGTACAGGTGTAGGGGTATGCAAACAGCAGCTTGAAAATACTTGTTCTAAATTGATTTTTGCTAAGCCATGCAGGAACGAAGATGATGTGACTCGAATGGTGGGATGAGATACATGTCTCTGTGATATACAGTCACCTTGAGCAAAACACTTAATTTCCATGGACTTCTGTGGCTCATTTCCTAAATAAATAAATAGATAGATAAATGAAATTAAATTAAGGAAAGGAATTATAAGCCTTCCTTTTTCTGGACTGTGTATTTAGTTGGGGAGCCTGGGAGGGATGTGTGTTGCCTACTGCATAGGGCTGATCACAGTGGCTCCAGCTGGAGACCTAAGGTAGGATCCCACCTACAGTGAATAACTGTGCTTGAAACATTGAAGCTTTCAATGGTCGGACCCTTCCCACCATTACCTCTCCTTATTTTACCAGCATCAGTAAGCATTGCCATCTCATCCGGGACTGGGGGGTGAAGTGAAGAGATCTTCTAAAGGGTATGTATTCTTTTCGGGGGGATTTAGGAAGGGTTGTAATGAAAAAGAGTGTTTCTAACAGCAACTACCAACCGGTTGAGGAAATGACCAGTTACAAACTTGCAAGCCAGGTTCCTTAGTGTGAAAAGAAGCAAAGTATACTGCAGAGTAATAAAAACAGACTGCTGATTACAGCTTTAGGCTGTTTCCTTGGCTTGTCTTTACCTCCACTACTGCCCAAGTATATAACTCTTTTCATTCTCTCTGTAGTTCATCTCAGTAGATAAACTAAAGCCACCAAATAAAGATGGCTGGGGAAAAAAAAAACCCCACCACCACACCAAGCAATGAGCAACAAGCTTCCTCTGGTCTCTTTCTCCCTTCATCCAAGCCTAACTACTTTCTCATTATTGTGTACCCATTGGCACATCTGGGGGTGCTACCTTTTTGTTTGTGTTTTGGGTATTGTTTACAGCTCTGATTTGTTGGGCTGCATCCTAAGGTGATCTATAAAGCCCGGAAGGGTTTTAGAAGGCCTTTCATGCTGGGAGAAACCCAAGCAAGCAGTTGCTGCAGAAGCACAAGAGCGTCAAGAGCCAAACTGCTTTGGACTCAGCCTTTGCAGGACAAAACTCCAACGTGTGTCGTGTTATTCCTGCCTACAAAAGACATGCCTGCTAGGTTCACGGAGCTGCACCTTACTTTCAAGGGAAAAAATAAGGGTATGGCTTAGGACAGATGTGCTGGTTTTAACTGGGTGAAAACAAGCCTAAGTCAAACACCCTTGTGAAACACGGAATAGAAGTCTCTGCAGCGTTAAACGCTTACAGCGGGAGGATACTACTTAGACTATGTTTTCTATTAGCTTACACGCAGACACCCCCCCAGCTTCTGTGACTTGTGGCACAGGTCCAGCTCAGCTCTCCACCTTACGCTGTTATCATCTGTTAATCCCATGCAGAAGCGGCGAGACTCAGCACTGCCAGAGTTTTCCTGGCAAACAATTCTTTGGCCTCAAGCTAGCATCACTTTTTGATCCTGCAGTGTTCCTCAGAGTCAGAGGGCCTGATGCTCTGTGCAATTAATGCTCCAAGGTGGTAAACAGCACCATTAAGTGATGTTTCCCATGCTAACTCACGGAGCTCTTTTATTTGTCTTCACGTGCAGCTAGCTGCCTGACCAGGTGTTCCCCATGAAGTCTTATCATTGTTGCAGTAGTTTGCACCTACGGCTAGACAGGGCTATTTAAATTCCAGAGTGTGTGTTATGTACTGTCAGGAAAGAGCCTTGGTGAGTCATCAGGTAAGCGAGACGGGGAGCTCACTGTGGGATACTTTTAATGTAATTATATTTTATCCTTCTCTAACTGTTTCTATCAGACAATCTCAAGACACTTCACAGACATAGTGAACTGAGCCTTCCAATAACTATGTTTATTGAGGATGTTATCTCGTTTTACAGCTGGGGAAGTTTCGTGGCGCATGGGAAGCCCAGACATTGTTGAGAAATGCTGCTGACCTCTGTGCAAGCAGCGATGCCTGGACAGGTTGTGCCCTTTAGCATGTCAGAGTGACTTGCCAGAGCAGGGGGCTAAAACTTTAAGCAGGTGGTGGAGTGGAAAACACCATCAGAGCTCTGCATTACCGATAAATATCCACTATCTGTAGCTTGATACGGATTCAGAGAAAAACTGCTCCTGTCAGACAGAGCCACAGATTGTGCCCCTCAGGTGATTCCCGTCCTCTTAAGTGATGCCTGTCTTTACTGCCTAGGCCAAGCCCAAGTCCTAGAACCATGTGCCTCTGTAGTTTAATCTCATTCAAAGGCTGGATCCACCTGCCACCTAACTTTGCACTGTTCTTCATTTCCTGTAGTCACCAGGAAAGCACCATGATTAGATAATCATTACAAGGTGCAGATGCAACATAGCAATTTTCCTGATACTCTATAACACATGTGACTATTACTCTTCAGCGGCTGGAGGCTGTATGATTCAGCCACTCGCGGCTAGATTTTCAAATAGCAAGAATAGCATCCATTCCCTGGACATAAGGTCAGGTCTTTTTTTCTAGCTCATTATTTCTGAAGGAGTAAGTGACTGGGACCGATGGCTAAACTGTGGTCTATAAATCATTGGTGATCCATGATACCATGCCTAGGAGACTGTTGGCTTTCCAAATGTCTATGCTGCTTCTATAGTGGCTTGCAAGGAAAGTTTGATACCAACAATCATAAACAGTGGCTTAAAGGAAGAGTAAATCACACCAGAATTAAGGTCCTTGGAAGTATTCAGCGAGCGTGGCAGTTCCTTCACTTAAGCTGATACCCACAACGTGGCCAGTAAAAGCCGTGTGCCTAGTTGAAGGGTTGTTAGATATTCCCATGAACCGCAGCACCAGCTCCTTTTGAAGCTGCAAGTGGCTCGACTGCAGCTGGAGTTGAGACGTAGTGCCTGTAAAGTGCACGGGAACCAAAGTAATTACTCTCCTGAAACACAAACGGGATGCTCTTCCCGTGGACCGGTAAGGTAGCTGTTGTTGTTTTTGCCAGCCCTAGAAGAAGTTTATCCAGAGGCAGCCACGTTCATAGCATGTTGCTGCTGAGGGAGACGATCAGCAGGACTTGAGATGGCAATAGCAGCAAGGTGAAGGGCAATCTTAACAAGCTCTCACCGACACGTTGTTAATTGCTCTCATGAGTGTCCCACGGAGGTCGTGTTCCGGCAGCGTTACTCACTTCCCATCCCGGTGTGGTGACACGATGAACTTGGGAAACGGCCTGTGATGTCAGAGCTGAGGAGGGGATGGCTGCAGGGACATCTTGCTTCTCCTCTCCAGTGACTTTTCCTTAGGCAACGAGCCACATGCCCTCTGCTGGCTAAATTCTCCTTTTCCACTCGTGAACTGTGCTCAGCCCGACTTGCGTCTAGCCAGCGGAATAGATGCCTCACCCCACAGCGGGGGTTTTTGCGCTCATCAGAGCACATCCAGGCAGGAGGGGGGTGTTGGGATGCTGATGCATCCGACCAGGGACGTTTTCTGGCACACCAGACCGGAATTCCAGCGTGTGGCTCCCCATGAGATCACTACAAAAAGGATCTGATGTCGGTGGCGATGAGGGACAGGGTTCTCTGTGGCGTCTGCGCAAAGTGCTCACACCCTGAGGGCTCTCTGCCAACACTGATCTTTTCAGGTTACGAATAGTACATCCCGAGTCGGTGCCTTTTGCTTTCTTCACCCTGCAGGAGTCCACCAGCTTGGGAAGGATCAGATGCTTGACACACCTTCTCAGCAATCTCTAAGGACAAGCATGACCCTAAGCTCTCTATTTCTCTGCCGTGTCCTCCCCGTCCCCGAGGATGAACCAGCAGTCCCCCAGTTCTCTTATCCCCACAGATGTAATCCCACAGTCCCTGTGTATGACCTGAGAAATCGGTAAAGACACTTTTCCATAAAGCTCAGCAAAGCAAGCAGACTGGTGGACATGGTAACCTCCGTAACTTCCAGCTGCAGGAAGGACACCAGCACACCTTGGTCTCAGTGGCACTCTGTTTTTCCTGCACTGAGCAAGCACAGGACTCCACCTACTGTCTCCTTCCCTTTCCCATCCCAGAAGCTTAATTATCCCTGAGCCATATCATAGTCCTAAAACTCTGTAGTGGGCAAATGCTTCTTATCTTTTTCTTTTTTTTTTTTTTTTTTTTTTCCTTTTCTAAAGCCCCAGAGAGAAATTGTTCCTTCTTTGCCCTCTGCCTACCCATCATAGAAACGATGGATGTGATGAATAATCTTAGGACATGTCATCGTAGTTGTCCTTTTTAAACTCTGATCATTTTATATCCCTATTTTATATATGGTATCTATATTTGCTTTGCGTTCCTTGAGTTTCTGAAGTATTGATAGAGTTGATCTTCTCCAGGCAGTAACTGAATGCTTTTTCAAGTGTGACACTTCAGTTACGACCGGTGCATAATAGGTTTAGTTCTTGGATATTCATTTGTGTTACTAACATACACAGTTAATCATTTAACTGCTAGAGGGAGTATAGGATACTATCCCAGATGTGGAACTGGCTGGAAGTACAGTAAGAAAATATCTTAGTGAGTTGTCCATGCTGAAGAGAGCAATTTATGCTTCAGTCCTAAAGAATGTGGCGGGACAAGAATGCAAAACATATCCTCATATGAATTTGTAAATAAATTAGTAGATGCAGAGCTGTAAACTGAGTTCCAGTAAGATACGGCAAAGTGAAAAGCAGGTCGTGTTGGCACGAAGGTAAAACGTCCTTCTAGTGCATCAGATAATTTATCACCATTACCCTTATATGGCAATATAAAAAGAGCATAAGGATGTTCTTTGTGCCTTCATAAAAGTTTAATCTATAACTTCATCCCTGGGTCTAGTTCTGTCCCCAAACACTTTCTGACGTATGGATCTGAGCTGGAGAGACACTCTCATGTTCAGTGTTCCAGCAAGAGACATCATTTCAGTTAATGATTCAAAGGGAAAGAGCAATCACGAGTGATGTCCTTTTAATATATTTCTACTATTTTCCATATACTTATTTATTATGCTATTTTAGCAAAGTAGGACACTAGAGCCCTTTGCAGCTCTCGCCTCAGGCTCCAAGTCACTTGGTGTTCGTTCCAGGGACTGGTAGAGTCACAAAAGCTGGTGTTTTGTAAGCGTGTGACTAGAGAGAACAAAACTGGGGGATAGCTCACCAGATTCTCAGCAGATACGAGTGGGTTTTACACTGGGCCGCCCTGGAGTTCCCCGGTGTGCTCATAATCGCTGAGGATCCAGGGTTCAGAGGAATAAGCAGACTGGCACTTGAGCAGCCTTGGTGTCTCCTGGGGCAGCTCTCTTGCCTCCAGTTGCACAGGTAAATGCTGCTTTTATTCTGGTTACATCATCCTGCCATGGTCTTTATACACCGCGTGCTCTAAATTACACGCCCCGTATCCTTTGCTCGGCACTTTGCACGGCACAGAGCACTGGTGCCTTTCAGTTCTAGCAAAATAACAATATTGCAGTGTAATTACCGGACAGGAACTCTGTCCAGACACAGGCTGTCTGTCCCAGCATAGCGGAAGCAGGAACTTGGAAGAGGGTTGTGGGATTTGGCCCTCTGCAAATAATGGAAAGCCAGAACCCCTTACGCATGTGATAAAAAACAGAGGAGCATTACAATATTTGTATTCACAGTGCAAGCCATTTTCCATCTGTCAATACGACACTAACTCTAGTTTACATAGAAATGCAAATGTTTGTGGGTTTTTTTTTTACACTCGCTTCCTTCAAGCCTAATCCTATGCTAAGCAACGACTGCTTCCAGTGAGTTCAGTGGCAAATGAGGATGCTCAGCAGCTTCTGGGAACAGACCTTTGGCTCTCAAATTCAGCATCATGCCATGCCACTCATTCTGAGTAAAAAAACTACGCTCCAGCAGAAGAAGGAAATCTTTTAAAGTTGAAATATAATTGCTGCATATTCTCCATAGTTAGCAGGAGGAAAGATTAAGTTCTAGATCACGGATCTGAGGTAGCAAACCCCCAGAGACCTGATTCTGAATTCAGTTTTCAAGGATGTCATACGGATTTAAGATGCCTCAAGGTACTACATGAACCGCATGCCTTAGCGATGCCTCCTACCGCTACTCCATCTCTGTGAAATGCATCAGTGAAGGTCATTCAGCTCTCTTGCTTAGCCTTGGACCTTTTGTGAAAGGGAAATATCAGACCAGATATGCTGATTGAACTTATGCCAGGGAAGGACTGGCCTCCAGCCTTCCCACAATTAGTTTGTGTTGCAGGCTTCCCATCCCTTTGTCTGGACCTTCTCCCAGGTATAGAATTATCCAGGCAACAGCCCCCTGGCAGGTCAACACCTGGATTTAGTTAGTCCTCAAGTAAATAGTTCTCGCTGATCAGAAAGTGAAGTGAGAGAAGAGCTCCTCTGGAGGGACTTTGATGTATTTTTAATGTACCTGATGCAGACAGTGAGTGTTTCAGCAATGGATGTGATATTAACAGCTAAACTAATTGTGTACCAATTTGCTTTTCCTAAGTGCAATCTTAAATGTTTGTACGATCAGCGTGGAATAAATTATTAAGTTTCTCTAATCCTTCTTGCCATTCTTGCTAATGATCAATATTTATGATACAAAATGATTTTTTTGAAGAGCATCAAGCTTCCCTGGGTCTCCTGAGTGCCTGCCTTTTCCACATCTTGTGCCTCCTGACCTGTGAACTGCCTAAGTTGGGCTTAACGCAGCTTTCACTAGGGAAATAAATATTGGCTGTGATGCAGGTGTCAGGAGGGGACAGGTCTCTGTGTTACAAAAGGGCCTTTGATCAAAACTGACATCAGGAAGACAGAGATGAGGAAAAAACCTAGGAAGGTCTCCGTGAACTGTGACAATGGTGACAAAAAACGGAGAAGAAAACAGATAAAGCATATGTCTTCTGCTTTGCAGCTTTTCAGATGCGCTACAAATTCATCGGTTCTGTAATTCTTCAGATCTGTGGCATAATAAATGTGTCTCAGTCTTCCATGCCGTGTGTAAAACAGTTTTCGGAAGCGTGGCTCCAGTGCTAAAGGGGTTGGTTCGTGGCTCCAGCGCTGGTCCAGTAATGGACATACTGGCCTGGCTAAATGATTGCTTTATTAGCACTGTTCAGTCTGTCACGTACCTCTTCACATAGCTAAGGAGACGCAAAAATTTAAAAAGCTCTAGAACCAGTTGCTGTTCTTTTTCTTCCCTGACCTGGAAATGACTGGGATAATATTCAATGGCAACTGTTTGAGTTGCAATTTAGATTAAAGGTAGTATTTCAAATTAATACCCAAATGCAAACCGGTCCATCAATGACTATTGCTATTAACTTCATTGCACTCTCTTTACAGAAGGAAAGTTAAATACTGACAGGTCTGGCATCTCAGAAGGGAAACGAGAATCTTGGGGCTTCAGTTTTCAAACATAAGGAAGATTTGTCTTTCCCTTTCTTGCTTTTTTGCTGTTTCTCAATATAATTGAGAATTCTACACCAAAATATATTGTAACAATTTTTCGCTATATACTTTCTGTTTTGTGCATCATTCGTATTTATTTTAAATGTTCTTGAGATAGTTCAAATGACATACAGCTGCCTTCCTCACCCAACAATGCCTACTCCTTTCATGTTTCAAATGCAGTGCAACCACAATGCTGAGTTGATGGGAGAATTATAGTCCTGGAAACAGACTGCGATGTCACAAAAATAAGATCTTGTTGCCTGATCAGTGGGATAGATGGTGCTGCACCACTTACAAACTGAGTCACTTTAGAAAAGATAGATGAAGCATTTACGGAAGAGACAGGTCATCTCCATGGTTTTTCTTTACACTATGGAACATCCTACTTAGTCTTATTATTAGCAACAAAGAGAGAGTGCAGTAGTTTTTCTTTTTGTAACTGTGGTGCTCACAGGTGGTGAGCTGTAAGACCCACAGAAAGCCTTGGCTTGTCCCTGCGGTATTTACAGTGAAGGAGAAAGGAAAAGAAAAGCTGTTCAATGCATAAGCTGAGAGCTCGAACCCGACAGGCTCCGAGCATCTTTTGTTTAGGAAAGTCCTTTTTGTATGAGGCACTTCGATTCGGAGATTTTGATCCCATGCTCACCTCCCCAAAGCACCTACTCCCAGGAAACAAAAACACAACTCGCTTCGTTCCGCTTTTTGGCTTATAACAAGATGTGGCCGGTTGTAAGAGAGCTCTTTAAACGTACACTGTGTGCTGAGGCAGTTCAAACCACTACTGCCCTAAAGATGTCATTCTGAGCGTGGTAGCCTCCAGCAAGTGAGAGATCGCAAGCGCCACATTCTAGTCTTGTACAGCACGGATTTTACAGCCATGAGTGGGCGTCTGGAAAATTGCTGGTTTCTCTGCTCATGTCCCGTGTCTGCAAGGATGCACATTACACGCTGGCTTTCCAACCCGGGATAAACACGCACTGCCTCATCTCTCCTGTGCCCCCAGGTGATGGGGAAGGAATACCATGGTGGGAAAGGAGGAGCAGACTGGTTTAGGGATCTGGGTTCTCAGGTTTTAGTGCACGGTGTAGGATGGGAACAAGCAGCTGGCAAAAACTCCATAAGGTGCCGGTGCCTGCCAGCCCCCCGTGGAGCTGTGGCCTTGGGTGCAGAAGAGCTTGTCAGAGCCATGATTAGAACATACCTTCCCCATCACTCATCCCGTCCTCAGCTCTCGAGACAAAATGCTAAATATTACACTAGGGAGAGCATTCGGTTTCGTTCTCCGCAGGGTTAAACACACGTTTTCATAAACTGGCAGATGAATTCCTTCATTTTTTTTTATTGCTTTACACTGATTTGCCGTATTCTTATTTATGCTTTTCCCTGGGTCTAGTTATTTACTTTTCCTTGTAGAATTTTTATCAACATTCAGATACTCATAGAACATCTTTTTTTTGTTTATTTTACTTATTCATTTTTGTTTACCGTGAACAAAGTAGTATTTAAATACTGCTGCATGTGGAGATGACATGTTGCTTCTGGGCCCAGAAAACTGGAGGTATGGAGTAAGAGATTTAATAGCTGTTAAATAAAAGAGAAGGAGGCAAAAAGAGAGAAATCATTGTTCCTCTGCTTAATATAAGGTAAGCATAGGGTTAAAAAAATTTCCTTCATGAACTGAAGACAGGACAGTGCTAATCAAGTGCTGGAAGATTAACTTGAAGGAAGTGACTTGTAATTATAATTTTGCTGTCCATTAATGTCTTACCTGACAGGCTGTGAACGGCAGGATGGAAGCTGGTGGTGAATTCTGTTTTATGGAAGCTATGTCACTCAGCAAAGCCTTATGGAAGATAGCACAAGGTTGTCATGACTGACTCTTCAAAGAGAATTTCCTTTCTGGTATGCGTATTGGGTAGCTAAACCTAGTGAACGGGTTATTTCCTCTAAGCCTCTCTTGCCATAAGCTGAAGCAATTCAAATCAAGATATAAGTTTTAAAGCTAGCAATGGATTTCTCCTGTTATTCAAGACAACAGCTAAAAGCTGAATTTGTGGCAGGGTCTGGGAATGCAAAAGTGAGCTTTTGTAGGAACAGGTAATAGCTTTTTCTAGACAAATTCTGTTAAGCTTTCAGCTGTGAGAATAGCTGAGAGAAAATTGCCGTGAGCTTTAAAGGAGGGATCCAGAGATATGGACCTGAGGCTGGGTGTCATGTGCTGCTGTTCTCAAAAACTATGGGAATTACTTACTTTCATAAAAGCAATAAAAAAAAAGATGCCAGGCTCCTTCCTCCTTCTGCAGCTACATGCATGCCTTTTGAAGTATGTTGTGAATTTCCTGGATATGAGAAAGATATTTACAAAGCATCAACTGCTCGCTCAGGAATGGAAAACGTAAGCCCTCGGGGACAGCTTAATAAATGGCAGAAACCTCATACTCCTTACTCCTGTGAGTGCGAGAGCCATCAAATTACCCAGCTTCAGTGGCTGCGACAGGAGCCTCCTGGCAGGAAATCCTGTTGCGCAAATCTGTTTCCTTGTTGCTTCCCGTGCTGTAATTTTTTTCAGAAACAATCCATCTTTTGAATGCTGTGAAGGACTGAGGGAACTGAGTTTTTGCTGTGTCTTGATTTATTCTTTGCTTGACCTTTCTCTCGGGTCCTCTTGAGAAATCCTAAAGCCAAGCTCGCTCTCTCCAAGACGCTCTTTCTGCTCACTCTGGAAAATTTGTAAGTACTGAATTGGGAGCTGATTTTTCTGTGACTCAGCAATTGAGTCTTCTGTGAACAGAGCACAGATGTGAAAGAGGTGCTGATAAAGGAGGAATGCATTGAATTGTGACAATGCAAAAGGCAGTGAGAAAACGCAGGAGTTCCCATCGGTCCGGATAAAGAAGTTCTTCAGGGCAGTAGAGCAGATTTTCCTCACAGCTTTTGAAGTTGTGCCGCTCCGATAATTGCTCAGATGTTTTGCTGGGATGCCTGAGACTCCTTTCTTTGCCGCAAAAGGAAAGATGAGTTGCTTCTGTATATGCGACCGTATACCTCACATGTTGAAAGGACTGTGATCTTTTCTGTTTTTACATATACACGTGCATACATACACATGTAAAGATATATATATAAAACAGTATATATCTATACTTTATATATATAAAAAAATAAGTTGCTATCTACTGAATCACTGCTCTAAGTAGCTGCTGGGGACATAAAAGTACGCATGTGACGGACGTATGTCCACCTTGTTCGATAGTTGTATTCTCCAATAGCCCAAACGGCCTGATAGCCCAAACTCCCTGAAGAGCAGTGATGTTGGTGGTACACTGTGTGCCCTGGTCGTATTAAATAGTACTTCTGGATGCTTTAAATTCAAATGCAAGTGTTGCCGTGTTGTGAATGCATTGTAGACTGCCACGGAGCTACAGAGTTTGTAAAATAAAAGCAGATGCCCAGTTTATCCTGTTACAGGATGGCTGGACCACATAGAGAGAGAGAGAAATAAATGCAGCATTCCTCTAACAAACTCAAACTAGTAAAAAAGAGGCCCTTAGAGCTGCAGAGCCACTTTTCTTGTTGAAAATTTCTTGCATGTCTAGGCTTCTAAATCCAGTTAGGCCTTTAGGAACGGCCATGAAACAAGAGTAATTACCCTAGCTGTCTACAGCCTCTGCTCCAAAGGCTCATCTGTAATCTTGCATTGATAATGGCTAGTGAAATTGTAAACGTAGGTCTTCCATCTTAAGACCACAGTTAATCTTTTAAAAAAGTACTACTCCATAAAGCAGTTCTCCAGTAAATTAATCGGTCACCAAGAAAAAAAAACAAACAAACCAACAAACCCCAAAAACCCCAGGGACTGCAGAAATTACAGCACTATATTTTTAAAATGCAGTAGCAATTCTCGTGATTGCTCAAGAATATTATGCTCTTGCTCCTGCCCTCAACTTAGTGAGACCCACTGCTGTTCATCTTGCCTAGATACTGCTCATTCACTTAGCACATGATGCATGCCAGCACGTATTACATTCTGAGACACCTATGCAATACACCGATCTCCGCAGACTGCAAAGATATACTTTCACTGACATCGATTTTTGCGCTTATCAAGCCAAATGAAAAATCCTACCAAAGCAGAATGCAATTTACTTTTTAATAAAACTTAAATGGAAGTCAATATATCACTGAAAATCTCTTTTCAATGTGGTAGTAATTAAAGCTATATATTACTGGAAGCATTAAAACTTTAATACATTTTCACGTATATTTATATAGCTTATAGTTAATCTTTGTACTCGCAGCAAGAGCCTCAAGAATGATTCCCCAATCCCCTTTTCTCCCTCCCTACCCTTCTCCCTGTGTGAAAGGTATAGATAATATTTACAAAGCCATGGAAATTGAACAAGATTTAAAACTTATTAGCAGTAATTCATGTAATTATCATATTTGATAAATTTACCTTCAACTTAACATGCAGAAATAAATGTTTCATTAAGAATGATGAATATTTATGTTTTTCCACCTCCTACCTTTGCATGCTTTACAAATATTTGCATATGAAGACACTGTTTTTTCTTATAACAAAGAACAAACACCTAAGGAGAGAAAAAAGCCAAATCTATAATATCACGTGTACAATTTGCAGAGTACAACTTCTAGTACTAGAAAAGTTTAGCTAACAGACATCATGAATCGCCATGAATCAATTCCATGTCCACATAGAAATAGTTTAAGTGGAAAGCTAGATTCTCCTCATGTTACAAATCAGCAGGTAGCTGGGGGGGGATTTGTTTAAATACGGTGGAATCTATAGAATTTTCAATCAGTATTACATTCATCTATACAAATTGCTTAGTTCTACAGACGATTTATGTACCCGGATAATTCTTTTCAACACCTTTTTCCAGGCAAACATTGTCTTTAATATTTAGGATGGGACAATCTGCTTTGGAGGTGATGGTCCTTTGGTTACACATAGGTGTTCAGACTGATTAAACTACATAATATTTATGGTCTTAAATTTCTAAGCAGAAATTACAGTTCCTTACCAAATAAAACACAAAAGTGCTTACCTGTCATGTTTTGACCTTCAACTATTGGGGTTTTTTTATGCATTTAAAAGCTCCATTTTACAGTTGTCATTTATACAGTGTCAAAATTTCAAAATGTATATCAGCATTTATCTGGTCAAAAAGCACATAGGGTCATTGTATCACAGTATGGGAGAAAGCTTTTTATGAAATTACTAGAAATGGATGCTAACGTCCAAGGTTCTATCATAAATCTAGACAAAGCTAACAAATAACATTTTGTTTCAGGAATGAATGGTCCAAGTCATGATGTAATGACATTCAGGTTCCTCCCAGCCTGGTTCTTGTTGCCAAGGTCATACTCTGGGCAGTAATTTACAGCATGATAGCTGTGCTCAGAATGGGGGACAAAGTATGGAATAGCAGTCACAAATGCGGGACAGCACATCTTGGGTCTTACTAGCATGCTGCAGGTATAGGACAAAGGCAAGATAAAGGTGATGAGCAATTCCCAGCATATCTAACTTCCAGATAAAGCCTAAAAGGTTCTTAATTTGCATGCCACAACTCTGTTGTCAACCTGCAACTGTTGCCTAATGGCAAAACATCTGATGCAAATGAGTAGTTGACTTAGAAATGCCAAATTTAAATATATATGTGCTCCAAAGTGGTAGGATAGCTCTAGAATTGCTAGTCCTCATAGACATGCAAAACAGCAACAGATTAAAAGGGAAAAAAATAAACCACACAAAAAAAGCAAGCCGTAATAATGACAGCCCCTTGCAGAAGAAATTTGTTGTGCCTATGGTGTCTAATCTGTGGTTTGCAGATATCTGAGAATGTGTAGATTACTTCTAAGGGATTTACATATCAGTATTTAGCTAAGAAAAACAAAGGTATTTTCTCCTCTACAGGAATTCTTCATAAAGGACTCTACACCTCCACTAGAAGAAAAGGAAAAAAAAAAAAAACCAAACAAAAAACCCAAAAAACAGAAAATCAGAAAAGGTTGAAAAGCACTGTACAAAACAGAAGTTTTCAAGCTTCTATTCTTTACTTGTATACTACAATAAGAGTAGTGTGGTTACACAGGCAAAGCCATTTAGCTATCTGAGAAGCAGTATGTTTACAGTAACTCCCAGCTTTCCACTGGTGTCAATAAAACCACAAGCACAGCAGTAGATTACCAGCGAGAGTGTGGCAATACTTTTTACAGTAAACATAGTTATAGAGCATTAGTTTCCACATTTCGAACAGAAAGAAGGTTTACCATCAGCAGGGACAATATTGTATGCTTCTGACCTTAATGTTTTGGGGTTTTGTTTTTTGTTTTTCAACAGGAAGAATTTCAGTTTCTATGCAATATTCTTATTAATACTTGATCAAATTTTCTTGAACTGCTTCTTGTTCTTATGTGCTTTTATCTTCAGTTCCTTCTAGCTGTATTTCTCAGGATAAAACTTGAATTTCAGCTGGTATATATCTTAAACACAGACTTCCAAAATATTTTAAATGAAAAGATACTTCTAAGTTTGCACTGTGAAATTAACAGGCAGGAAGGTAATATAGGGCGGTTCTACCGTGGGGAAAAGAAAGGACTTGAATTCTTCTGTTATAAATTATAGCAACCTTGGACATAAGAATAATTTTGTGCTGTTTTTGAATGCCTTTTGTTCATTATCAGACTAAACGTAGCCTGTGAATTGCTTATCTCATACCCTACTGTAACCCAGACAGCTATTATGCCCATCTGTTGTTTTCTTTCGAACTCTGGAAACAACTCCTGCATGCATCAAGTCTGTGACGGCTTTTCATTTGTCTTCTACTTTTAAACTTTCAGGATTTACCATAAGAAGTAGTTGTGATTTCATTTTCCTTTCTAGACCACTGCCCTAAGGGAAAAAAATGTTTAAAGGAAACTTGTCAATAAAATATAGCTGGTAAGTCAAGTGATGTGCATGTTGATCCTGCTAGTATTAAAAAATCTATTTAACAATAATAGTAGAGCAAGTTACTATATTAGTTTCAAACTGTCCATGAAAATTGGTCCGGAATTGTCCCCTCCCCACCTTCCCCTCGCCCCAAAAAGTTAGCAAATGAAAGAAGTAAAGGGTATATTGGGAGCAGAAAATCTTAAGCAAAGGGCTTCTGCTCGATAGGAGCATCATACATGGCAGTAGATAGACACATACGTTTTAGTTCAAATGGCTAACAACTATCCTTTGGCTTGACTGAAAGGTGTTTCTCAAGGAGGTCTTTAATTCTCATAAATATCATACAATGAGAAGTCAGGGAGTCCTCTTCAAATTTCTCAATTAACAGTTAAGTAATCTCAGAATGACAACTGTTAAACTGCCACAATCTATCCAATTACACTGGTAATATAGTTCTCCTGAAGGGTTGCTATATGTGGCAGGAATACATCAAGATGTTTCCCCAGTTAACGGAAATATTGCCAGTGGATTAGCAGACCATAAAATTATGTCAATGCTAGCAGTCATTCTCTTGACAAGGCAACTAATGTTTTTACTTCTGTTATGTAGGTCATATCTGCTCAAGAGCAATAACTTTCTGCTTGACTGCCTAGCTGTGTGTCACCCAGGTACTCTTCCAGGAAAAGTACAGGATGAGCAAATGTATTTGTGAAAGGGACTATCGTTTACCATCTGGTATGCATTGTTTGAGTCCTATTACAAATTTTACAAATAACTTGTATATTCTTCTTAAAAACAGAAAGCTTTTGAGCTTTTTTGAGCTTTCCCTTATTATTAATGCAAACCTACCAATAGACTGTTATCATTTAAAGCTGATTCGAAAGAGAAAAGGCTTAAGCCTTCCTGTTCCTGCTTTGATCAAAAGCAGACCTTTGAAACTGTCAATGTGAAATCAGCAGTGCTTGCTTAGTGAAGAAAAACCCTGGATATTTGAGATGATGTCATTTAGAGGCACTGCCAGGGCAAGCAGCCTAATAGACAGAATTCCAGAGTAGAAGATTAAAGACCATGACTGATTTGGGGCAGTCTGAATAGGAGCGAGTACATACAAGAGCTGATGCTTTAATTTACTAGAAGGATAGTAGGTCAGATCTGGGAAAACTTGTCAGCATCGGTACGGATGGTGTTATCCTCCACATGAGTCAATATTCCAAGCTTTTTCCTTAAGGATACGGTATTCACTGAAAAATGTCATTGGTCAAAGAAATAGGGAATGGAGTATGCTCACAGGCATCCGGCTTTCTACAATAACCTCCAGTCTCATCCCCATTCCCCAAATCTTTCGAAGCATCCCTTCAGACAGCAATATCAGAAGGCACTTGGTCATTGTCTGTGCCGTGGATGAAAGGAATCCGGTTACCTGCTAGTGTGCCTTCAGCAACTTATAGAACTTCTTTCTGTAACAGCAGCTGTTGCACAGAACAGAAAGCTCTCTGAAGAAATCATTGCCTGAATAACTGCACGCTGTGTTTTCTGCTTTGTTTCAGAGCTGCTATGTAACGTGCAAAGTGAGAGTGGTTTCGCTTTGTGTCTTAGGGGAAATCTTGGTAACGGCCTCAACCAATTGTTAAAAGCCACAAATCAGGAAGCTGAAATGACAGAACACTTTAGTGGTGGTTGTGTGCAGAAACAGACAAGTCAGGAAGCTGAGTACCGAAATCTAATTAATATAACCACTGCAAAAGCAAGGCTAGACTTAAACTTGCAGGATGCTGAGGTACACAGTAAACATAGCAGAAACAGTGCGGTTTCCTCCCAGCTATACAAACTTCTGGCAATGCCTACATATTACACAGATATACTGGAAATACCCTACAGAGAAAATGGATAATATAATCTAAAAGAGTGGTTTTTTTTCCTTTCTCACAGCTTGACAATAGAGTCGATAGATTAGATCTTTCCGTTAAGTAACATGCAATAATAGTTGTTTTGTTTATTTTGAAGCAATTTGTAATTCTCTGTCTACTAAAGGAATGTTAATTTTGACACCTTTTTTGCCAAGCACTCCAAACAATATGCAACAGTTAAACCACTGCAAAGTTGTGTCTGCCAACATCACTTTGAAAAGATGTCTGGACATGTTGTGTGAGAAAACCTTAATAAACAGAGCTGAATGCAAAAATTCAGTACAGTAAGAATTATTTTAAAAGCACTATTGAGGTATTAGTAGACATATTTTGAAAAGATGTTTATTAATAATATATCTGGTTGTAGTTAATTGTCAGAGTAGCTTGCACTTTTTTCACACAATGAAACTTTCCATAATCTCCCATTTTTCCCCTACCCTCAGATTGGAAAGGTCACTGCAAAAAGCTGTTAGAACCGTACGTCCTGTTGATTTACTCACTCTTTTGTTCTGGTAAAATATGTGCTTGTGAGCAGCAACCTAGTTTTGAAGGACTGCACTTTAGTTTTAGTGCTGCAGTGGCAATAACTATGGGACCAGCCAGAAAGACAGCTATTTAGTGTACTCATTTGCTTTGCCAGCATCTACAATTCTTTTCCAGCAATTTTATTTCACAGTAGTGCTGCCCTCTGAATTATGGGGAGAAAAAAAAAACCAAACCAACAAAAAACCTAGATATGCCTGTCCGTGTGCAGAACTTCTTTCTGCCTCATGAATTGTTTGTTGACCCTAAATTCAAAACTCATAATTTCTACCTTTCCTTCTTCCATCTATAAAATTGAAAGTAGCATATCTTGTCCTGCACAGGCATGTTGCAGAGAAAGATACTGAGTTTTATAGCATAACTATGGTTATGGAGAAATGTAATAAGTTTGAGTGTCAACTACTAAACCATTCATAGGATTTAAATCACAGCCTCTTACATGCATTGAATCTCTTAGGCAAGAAAAATTCCAGTCACACTGTCACACTATGCATTCAGCCAAGTGTCCTATTTTGTGAAATGCCGATAGAAGGCTGGGGTGGGGAGGGATCGCAAACAGCTTATGAGGCTGCAGAACAAATTTCAAGTGACACATTTACAAAGTAATGCAAACCACAATACACAGTTAAGAAAAGAAGGCGAGAAATGTTTTTCCTGGCTATGAAGTCATTGTCGATTTTATAGCTAGTGAACAGAATAGAAGGCAGAAGGCTTAATCTTTGAAGAGATAAGGGTGAATTCGATATCGAGATGAAGTACTTTTAAGTCAAAATACTTTGTCATAGTATAATTTTATGTGTGTTTTTTGCATCCAGTAACTCATTGAATCCAAAGGTATTTGAGAATCATTTTTAACTGCTCTACTAAAGTGTGAATTATGCACCTCTGAAAGTTCTGTGTAACCGCAAATGAAACCAGTAACAATTTGTTTGCAGTTTCAGCACTTTAGCTGCTCTGTATATTTATCAGAAGCTGAATTCTGTGTATCATTGGGTGCTACACACAAAGAACAGAGAGCAAACAAGCCTGTCCACCCACCTTCCCCATTTTCATCTCTTCAGCAAAGTGTACTGAATTATACCATATATCCACACTTTGTGGGAGAAACTCTAGGACTGCTGTGTCAAAAGTTCAGTGAAAGCTTTTTCCTGCTGACTTCTTCAGTCTTGAGAATAAGTAGTGCATTTAAGTCTTTCTCTGGGATTCCAGGTTCTGCTCCGAAACATTGCACCCACTTTGGAAAAAAAAAACCCATCACAGTAAATTGCAGTTCTTCTGAGGTATCCAGGTGAGGAAATTTGTAAAGAGCTGCATTTAGTTTTCATCTGCACAGCTATATAAATATTCAATAAAACTGAACGTGAATTTTCTTGGTAAATATTTTTATTCTTTACATTTAGTTTTCATCTGCACAGCTATATAAATATGCAGTAAAACTGAACGTGAATTTTCTTGGCAACTATTTTTATTCTTTATTACACTTAACTAGGTAGTTTCTTCCTTACTGGAAAAAATATTTCCACGTATGGTTCAGGAGAGGGCAACTTTCAAAGAATTTAAGTATTTTAAAATCTTTTATTTAAAAAAGCATACTATAGAATTGAGACCTTTTCCCAAATGATGTTTGACATCATTGCCTATAATCTTTGTATTTTAAATTCGTTACAAAACGCACTGCCACCTCAAACTTGGAACACATTTTAATTCTCTTCAAGACCTAGGTGACTTGTTGCGTGAAGGCGTAGATTTCAGATCAGAAGTGCAGCCTCCCGTTCCAAGCCCTAATTTTTGCCGAGAGATCCCGCCCTTTCTGCCACATTTCGGCAGCGGTTGTTAATTGGGCTGAGACGTGATGGTATGTACGCTTAGGCGAGCAACTCCGTGCTGGGCGTCATCCTTCTGGACACGGGCATTGCCCTGCGTTTCTCAAGGTTTCCTTCCTTTCTCCGAAATCCCGGTGCTTCGTCAGGAGGCTGCTGCCAGGCGGTACCCGAGGACTCGCGTAAAGGCTCGGGAGGAGCTCGGGCGTGCCGTAGCCTCCTTGTGTCCCCTATCCTGATGCTTCCCGAAGGAAATATTTAATCCTCTGATCACGATATCCCCCGCTTGGCAGAAGCCTCGAGGGACGGGGGAAGAGGCCTTCGCCTTCCCGCCTGCCTACCTGCGGCTTCGTTCTCCCTCCCGTCGTCCCTCCCGGGGCGTCCGCGTCGCCAAGCAACGCCCAAAATGGCCGCTCCGGCGCCAGGCACACCGGGAGCCGCAGTGCCGGGGCCCGCCCGTCCCTCGGCCTATCTCCGGGCGGCGGACTCCATTTCCCAGGAGGCACCGCGCGGAGGCGAGGGGCGCTAGCGAGGCCGCTGCGGGGAAGGGCTGAGGGAGGGGATTTACCTGCGGGGAGGAGGGCGCAGGTAGGGCGCGGCGCGGAGGCTGCTGGGACTTGTAGTTCCCAGCGAACGGCCCCTTCGGGGAACCCGAGCGTCGGGCCGGCAGCGGGGGAACTACAACTCCCAGGGCGCGGCGGGAAGGAGCGGGCAGGGCGCCGCCTGAGGGCGGGGGGTACGAAAGGGAACCTGCCGCCGGTGCTGCCGGCGGTTGTTTCCTCAGGTAAGGAGGCGGCGGCGGGAGGGCGGCCGGGCCCCTCGGGCGGCGGCGGCGGGGAAGGAAGGAGGGCGGCGAGCCCCCGGGCGGGCGGCGAGCCCCCGGGCGTTGCCCCATTGTTCGGGGCGCGGGAGGCGCCGCCGGGCAGGTGAGGCGAGGCGCTGAGGGCGCCGCTGCAGCTTTCGGCGAGGCCGCAGGCGGCAGCGGGCCCTGCCGGCACCGCCGGGCGGGGAGCGGTCTGTCAGCCGCGGGCCAGGCCCCCACCCACCCCCTCACCTCACACACACACTCCCTCCTTCTTCCACGGTGTCCCGCTGCCGGTGGAGGCGGCGGTGTGGGGAGGGGTGTTGGGGCCGGTCCCGGGGTTGGGCAGCGGCGGCAGAAATGTGTTTCCAGAGCGGGCGCAGGGAGGGTGCCTTACCCGAGGAAAAAGCCCCCGACCCTCTCGCCGGGGCCGGGGGGGGGGTGGTGTGTGGGGGAGCCGCGGCAGTGGTTTGCCATGTAGGTTGAAGCCGGGGAGGAGTTGCCCCTCGGTCCTTTCTTCTTGCCCAGCTTTTTCAAGGCTTCTTGGTTCCTGGAACGTTTTACGTTGAAGTGCTGTATTCTCGAGACGCATTTGGAAACAAATCGTCTCCTTCTCATGGTCCAGTAAAACTTTGGATACTTTTTCCCTAATAAACTAACTCAGTTTACTACTGATTTTGGCATTCGGAGACTTTTTAGGGTTGTGGGTGTTTGGTGGGTTTTTTTGGTTTGTTGTTGGTTTTTTTTTTTTTTTTTTCCTTTGATACATTTCAAGCAAATAATGTGTCTATAACACAAATTTTTGTTGCACTGTTTTTTGGAGGGGAAAAAAGCCCTAAACAGGCCATGAATATGCTGAGTTTCCAAAGCATCTTTCCCTGTACTGTATAGCTATACTATTGGCAACCAAATTGCACTAGTATTCACTTCTGCTCTCAGTTTTTAAGGTTGCAATGACTGTTTCAACAGCAGAATGTGTTACTGCCAATTTTTTGTTGACTGAACAGCAGTAAATGTTGGTGTTAATTAGTGTTTGCTCTAGGCGTATTCCAGGTATGTAACTGCTTTTGAAGCAAAGCCTAGCTTAAAGTAGATATCTTCATTGTCATGAGCGGAAGGTGTGTATTTTTAATTGCTGGTTGCTGGCCTATTACATAATCATTTTGATGGAAGGGTAGGGATAGTAGTTCTTTTCGTGGGTGCATGTTAAGAAAGCTGGAAAAACAAGTCCTCCTTCAGCTTTAATTTATAAAAGATTGTTCTAAGCACAACCCATATCTTGTTCTTCTACTGTGCAGGTTTATTGTGAAACAGTTGCAGTGTCAATGAGAAGCTAGCAGTAAACCACATACCACAAGCGTTCAGTGTTATCTGAGGAAGATGCAGTGTCCTAGCGCATACCTCTGACGGAGCTGGTAAGTGAGAGTTTAGGCCTTTACAAGTCTGTTGTTTGTGAGACTGCATTTTGACTCTTCTGTTTTATCATGACTAATTCAAGGTCACATCAGAATTAAGAAGCTTTTGGCAGTGGGATGAGTGTTATTAGTTTCAAACTCTGATCTGCTGAATGAATTATAAAACCACCCAAAATTTAGGCAGTGTTGCTTTTTACTGCCATCTTCTTCCATGTACCTGAAAAAATTACCTTACTCAAACAATGCTCCACCAACATTTTAAGCAAGCAAGATACTGATAATACAACAGAAATAATAGATGCACAGCTATATGTATGGAAAATGTAGACATAAAAATGAATTAAAGAACACTTGCTTCCAGGCGTGGGAGGGAAAAAGTCTTCTAGTGCTTAGTGTTCATGAATTGTTTGTGTTCTTTTTTTAAAAGCAACAAGAGGAAGAATTCCCTTAGTGAATCTTGATGTGTTTATCTTATGTGTATTGTGGCACTTGAGATCCAAGTTGACAGTGATTTGAGATTTGTTTCAAATGTGGAACTCTGGTGTGAAATACTTGTTTTAATTAAAATGTCTGTGTTCGCAAAACTGTGCTGGTATCTCAAGCATAAATACTTTCTAATTTGGGCTCCAGTTTGTGCATGACATTATCTTTTTTTTTCTGTAATCCAAAGAGAAAATGCTGCCAAACATGAAACATATTATATGGGCTTGTAAATTGTTTTGCTGTGGGTGTCTGATCCTGATCAAATTCATGTACTTAGCTGAAGTTTTAGTTCTTAAATTCTACCTCATTCAGAGGCATGGTTAGTATTCCTGTGTACTGAATGTCTTGGAGGCTTTAGGGCTTTTTCCTTTCTAAAGTTAAAATTATGGTGTAAAATATTGTTCAGGTTGGCAATAGAACGGTTATGACTGACTTGTGGCTGGAAAGCAGTAAAATGAGTTGTGTTACTTCCGTGGTTTTGTACGGGGAGACCAATTAACAGTACAAATCCCAACTTGAAGTTGCTGTCTTGTTGGGAAGTTCTGCACTTGATTTATTCTTTGACTTACAAGTCCCAAGCTCTCTCCAACCTTGCTGAGGTGTGGCACAACCAGACTTTAGGAACACTATATATGTTTTTCATATTATTACATATAAAGAATATGGATGCTTAGGTCTGTCTGATACCTTTCATGGGCATTACCCTAAAAAAAAGTAGATAACTAGTGTTACCTTCATGGCTTGAACTTCTGCCTCATTCAGACGGATGTTATTTATATATTATGTTAGTAGGCCTCTAAGTTAGTTAAGGCTATTAAGTTAGTAGGCTTCAGCTTTACTGGCTGATAGAGAATCCAGCAGGGTGTGAAGAAGTGGTTCTGGGACGTGGAGTAAAATGTAAATTGAGTAAACATAACATGTTTCATATGTTTGGAAGCTTTAAAGCATCTTGTTCATCTCCGATTTCCTTTTCCTGCAGTTAAAGCTGGTTCAAAATTCAGACAACAAACAAACAACAACAACATATATATGTGTGTGTGTGTGTATATATGCACATGAAAAGCTTAGATATTGTCTCTCACAGAAATAAAAAATACTGGCTGATGATTTGCGGGCAAATAGATCTTGTGTCCTATTTCTACTGGAACAGCTGCAGGGCAGATGTTCCAGTTTGTTAGAATCACTAGTGGCTGTGAACAAATATCTGCCCATAACTGCAACAGTACTGTTGATTAGTAGCTTGATTTATTTCAGGAATGGAAATACAACCAATATTGAGCTGATGCTGTATAGCTATTTGCATTCACAAAGAGGGGGATCGGGCACTTAGAAGTGGCTAGTTTCACAAATGTTTTCTTGTTTAGTATGACTTGTGCCTGCAAATAAGTATTTTTCTAGATAACAAGAATATACTTGTTTAAACAAATGCCTCTTTCACCTGCCTTTTATTAGTATTTACAGCTATTATAATAGCCAGGTATTGACAAAAATCTGTGCATAGCATCCGAAACAACAAAGAATTATCAGCAAATGTCTTTACTAACTCAAAGTATTTTCACCAGAGGAAGTCCTTCTCAGCCAAGCAGCAATATCTCATTTCTGAAGACAGATTGTAGAGAACTGATAGGTTACAAGGCAAACTCTATGTATGTATTTGTTTAGAATACATCCATCCATATGCACATCCAGAGGATCGTTTTAACATTAGACTCTGCTGGACTGGTTTGAAAAAGCTTAGAGTTGTGCTACTCAACTTCTGCTGCAATAGAAAGGCATGAAAATAAAAGTTTTTAAAAGGTTAAATGTGCACATTAAAGTTACACCCAATGTGATCTAAACCATAACTTTTATGTAAGCACTCGTATACTGTCACACACAAGCGGAAAGCTTTCTGTCAAACTAGGTAAGTGCAATGCCTACATCAGCGATCATTTACTGAGTCATGAGTAGCTTCTGTTCTGCTCAATTGTGCTCAAGGAGAAACTGTTACCGTCAAAGCTATAAGCTAGGTGTTCTTGGCTTTTGGGGATACATACTGCACTCTAGAAAGGTTGTCTCCTTTCATCTTCTGAGATGACCTCACCTTTTTGTTAAAACAGGTGGTTGCATTTGAGGTATCTTGTCACCTTGGGCATTGTTGAAAAATAACATTAAAGCTTTTTAGTCAGCATTTTATCAGCTTAGCTGTGGATTAGAAACGTATCTGTCCATCCTTGCATAGAATTCCCAAAGCTAAATTTTCCCTGCTATTTTTGGCAGTGCCATCACTTTCCAGCAGTTCTGTAAACTGCCATGATCCATCTTAATTTTCACTCCAGGATGTGGCGGTGGTACCATTCCTGAAGCAAACTAGCTCTTAGTATCTCATTCTGGAGAATCTCTGCATGTTCAAAGGTTCCTTGCTGCTTACATTCCTTGGTTCCTATAATCTGCATTGCCAACAGCAAGGCTAATCAGGCACTGTCTTGGCCTTTGTCAGCTAGCATTGCATGCATAGTGCACTTTATATTGACTGTCTGCTTTTCATTTTAGTATATGCATCATTTTATTTATGTGTATGTAAATGTGAACTGATGAAATCATGGATGCTGTAGCTTGACACTGACAGACTTGATACCCATTGTTATGCTTAAATTGGAAGGTATCATGACAGTGCAAGCTTTTCCTGCTCTGCCCCAATCCTCACTAACTGTAGAAATTAGTTGTAGCGGTAAGACTGGAGTCTGGTTCTCAGGATTTTCAGTCCTCGATCTTGGAGCTTCTGTGTGATAGCAGGGGATAATAGTAAGTTGTCCCACCAAGCTGAACTAATCTTACTTTGAAGTTGAGGCAACAGGCTATGTGTAAGTGATTTAATGGAATTACTGAATGGAAATTAATCATAGGAACTGGTCAATGATTTTTTTCTTCAGAAGAACAACTTGCCAAGGGTCATGATACATATTTTGCAGTAATTTAAAACTCATCCACTGTTTTTTTTATTTAACAAATAGTAACAATTTTCAGTTTGTGAAATGAGTCTCTAAAGGAGTTTCCCCCTACAGTTGAAAGCTTTCTTTCAGACATTTTCTTCTTATTAAGCTCTGGTTAGAGGGCCTTGTCTGTCTCCATGTTTTATTTATAGTACAAAAGACTGTTTTCCTAAAGTGAGCAGGCTGCAGGTACAGTAGTTCTGAGAACTGGATGTGGCTTCAAACATTATATTGACTAGAGAGTAGGCAGATATTATAATATTGATATAGGGAGTGTCTGAACAATGTGGATCAAGCATGACGTAGCACCTTTTAGTTTATCCAAACAATTTCATGTAAGAAATGTGGACTTTGTTTAGGTTATGTGTGGAGTTATATAGCAAAAGTGGAGGGGGAAAAAAGGAAGGCTTGTAGCAGACTGTCCACAACGTTCTGTTCCACATTGAGAAAGTCTGTTCTCAGGCAACTGAGAAATACGACTTATTAACAGACAGACTTCATTAATGCTTTATGACTGTGCTGTCATGGGAGAAATTAATTGCAGTATTGCCTTTTCAAAGTGGTGTGTGCTCTCTGTCCTGACACCAATCCATTGCAGTTCAATGCTGCAGCCAGAGGAGCCTGTAACTGTGGGGAGGCTTATCAGTGGTGGTGCCAGGCGGTAACTGTTCTATTGCAATCACATTGATTTTTAGATCCTGGGTGTGGAATAGTCTCTGCATGGCCCAGTTTGGAGCAGACTGATAAGGCTCCTTGTTTCTTAGCAACCACAGTCTGCCATAGCCAGAAACCTGCCCCTCTGCAGCTGGAGGGAAAATTCTGAATGTCTTAAATTTGTATCTTGAACCAAGGTAAGTCCCCCTGGCATATTTAATTTAAAGGCCTTTGCCAACACATTCCTATTATTTGAATGCAAAAGTTCCTTAACAAATAGAAAGCATAACTTCTCTCGTCATTAATAAGACGCTCTAATTTCTTTCCCTGTTCTTTAGACCTGTGTCTTTCCTGGGCATGGAGGTGCCATATGTCCTTCTCTTAACTAGACTCGTAGCAGAAGTTACCAGCAAATCTACTGAAAGTTTGGTAGGTACTTCATGTTTTTTGTCATGCTAGGCACTATAAAAACAGAAGGATCAGATTATTTTCCTCTCACATTGTAGTTTATAGAAGGCTTTCTAATTCAATAGAAGTGACCTGTACTCCTAGCAGTCATTAACTGAAACTTTTACAGTGGGTCAATTTGCTGTGATGGCTGATTGCCTATTAAAGCGTTGAATTCTTCCTAGTCATGTGCTTGTAGGCTAGCAGGGGTGCAACTGGTAATGCCTCCCACCATGTGGAAGAAGCACCCTGATGGTCAAAAAACCCCACTTTTCAAGCTGCTTGGCAGTTTAACTACAAACAGTCCAAAACTTGGATACCCAAAAGTTAACTTTTCAAATGACTGAGAAGCTCTGATGCAAACACTGCTTCAAGTCACAGAAAAAGGTCAGAGTACAAAATTCTAGTTGTAGGAGAGTTCGACCAACAAAACTTCGTAAGAAACTGGTCTTAAGCTTGTTATCTATAGATCTTCTGGTTCTTTACTGTAGTCTACCTCCCCGTGATGCACTAAGAGTGTGAAGTCAGCCTACTAATTTCAGTTTTGACAGTCCCAACCATTTCTTCTGATAGCTTTGATCTTTGTCACCCCTGGATTTGATGGGTTTTGCAGATAAGCAGAAAAATACTGGCTGTTACATGTTAGGTATATTTAAGTTGCTTCTATGACTGAATATAGATCAGGTCTTGTTACTTTTGACCAAGAATACTTCATCCCTTTTTAAGACTGATTTGACTTGCTATATTCTTTAGGGGAATGTACCTGCAAAGCTTTAAAAGGCGTGGGAGTTTTGTGGCTTATTTTTCTTGTACAGATTCAGAGAGTGGATATGCCCAAGTCTATAAGGGATGTTACTAATAGCTATTAAAAGAACCACAGAGTTTCTAACAACCATTTATCTCTAAGCTTATGTCACAGCTTGTTGTAATTCGTAAATAATTTTGAAACTGGCTTTTATATAAACAAAGAAAAAATAAAAATAAACTACGTGCCTTCAGGATATGTGAAGTTATTCTTTTATATTAAATGTTGAAGGAAGAAGCTTTTGTAGTTCTGCTGGATTGCTCTGCCAAATGTAGATGTTATCATCACTTGCAATATGGGCATTCAGTGAAAACTGTTTTTTGCTAGTCATTTTGCCAATAGTATTTCTGAGCAAATCTGTTAGGGCATTTGTGTGCTGTGGGAAGGCTAACCCCCTCTGAACTGTGCTTCGCTGAAAAATTTAGCAAGTATATTTCTAAAGCAGTTTTTTGAGGCTTTGTCCAATGTCAACAGCAGATTGTGCGTTTGTTCTCCAAGTGTTAGTTTGGGTAGCAGCTGCCAGGTCAAAATCAGCTTGATGGTGCATCTAGCTTGTTCTTGCCTTGTAAGGTTGCTTAATGCAAAAAGAAAAAGTTACAGCAAGTTTTAACTGCAGTTACTGCTTATTCCTCTACGTTCTCTGTAGATTCTTTTTGATGTTGTTGTTGAAGCCTTTCAGTAAACTTAAGAACTGTGTGAAATAGAATTTCTGTTCTTAGGTTTCGGAAACAGAATGCTGTGTGGATATGTTGGATTCAAACAGTTCCTGTCCAGTAACGAACCAGTGCAGTCCAGGTATAGTGTGTCATTGTTTAATAAAATTCCAGATTGTTTTTGACAGTTAACACCAACATACAGTGCCTAATTAATTGGGGAGTGAAAACAAAATAATTAGTGCATGTACATATTGAAGTTTTTCTTCCTCTCTAGACACAAGGTAATGCTTCTTATGACTCACAAATATTGTTCTTGCATGGTAAGGAGAGTAGACAGCTATTAATAAGGTTATTCTTTATCTTTTTTAGTTAGTGTGCAGTTAGATTATGTAAGAGCTGTTGTAAATGCTTAAAAGCCCATATAATGAGCATAAAAAGCAAAAATGCTGTGATGTGTATCTAAGGGAGCATTAAGAATAAATTCAATATTGTCTTGTTAGCACAGAATGCCTCATTCTTCCTAGTGCCATATATGTAGAGTTGTTTTCTTCTAAATGAAGTTAAAAACTTTTGTCACTCTCCAGCAGTAGTAAAAAAAAATTTTAATGCCATTTTATTTAAAATCAGAGAGTGGGGAAAATGGCTTCAGAGCCCACAGTAACAAGAGAATTAGTAACTTAACAATTGGGGTCCGCTTCTGGGTTCAGTCATTTCCTTGTGACAGTTGTTAAAGCGTTTTAAGCCTATCTATTTTCACTGCTTCGTTACTTCTCTAGCTGTTGCTTCATTTAATGCATTGTTTTCTGCTTCTAAATGATCTTAGATATGATATAAACAATTGTCTCCAAGTCACGGGATAGTGTTCTTAAATCTTACTGTAAACTGATAATCTACCAATATCTTTGGTGTCAGATAAGTGCTTTGATGCTTCCTTCCTATTACTGTAGAAACTCTTTGCCCTTACATTGGGTCTGTTTGTGTTTAGATTAAATGTCAGATGTAATTTATTACTGTGGGCATCAAATGTGGTGCTTCTCTCTAAGGAGAAATGTAGCAGCAGAGCTGTTTTCAAATCAGCACCTTACTAATAGTTTGCTTTATGGGATAATTGATACCAGTTTGGCTCAAGGCTCTATAGAACTGGATTTTAGCCAGCACAGTAAGTTTTTTTTTCTTTTAAATGTAGACTGTAATATGATCTGGTAGGAATATCCTTCTAATCTTCGTGTCTCAAGTCTAAGCCTCAAGTGAAACCACGACAGCTTTATTGTATTAAATGAAGTTGTTACTGAAGATGTGCCCTAAAATCTTTTTTTCTTAACAAAGACGTAGCAGTATGTGCATTTAAACTTAAATTGAGAGATTTGAACATCGAAGACAGGCCAAGATGAAAGTTTAATCAGTTTCCAGCCTGCCTGGTAGGGTGACCGATATAAAACACTCACCATCTGTCACAGAATAGTTTAAACAGGTTTGGGTTCTTCTTAAAGTGAAACAAATAGTACAATACTCGAGAGGACTGAGGCATGGGGAAAAGACTGTATTACGGCAGTATTCGTGTTTTAGCTTGCCATGCTTCAAGTGATTGATTATAGGGATGCCAGCACCTTTTTTCATCCAACTACACTTTCTGGTTCTTAGCATCTTTGTCCCTGCCTACTTCTATTTTCAATACTATATATTAAAATGGCATTAAATTTTGTTTCGATGGCGTATGACCTCTGAAAATAAATGGCAAAGTTCTGCTGCTTTTTTAGTGTTGTTGAGGGTAGTTGCAGGTTGTTAGACACTTCCCATTTTTCTCAAAACTAAAACATGTGAAGCAGTGAATGGAGCTATGTTGAAATTGCCCTCTGGGAGCTGTTTGCTTGTAACTCTCTTTCTCCTTTTTGGCCCTTGAAAGGTTATCTTTTCTGGAATAAATGCTTTGAAATGAAACCTCTTAACTTGTGTAATATAATAGGAAGCAGGAGATGTTTGTAACCAGTAGACCAAACAGAGGGAACTTCTGTTGCCTTTATCTCTTTCTGAAGGCTAGGAAATATCTCCAGTGTTGCTTTTGTTGTTTTCAAACCTCTGTACATCTTATTCTTATGCAGGTTGTTACAGACGATGGAATGAGGATGGTAGTAGCAGCTGCATTAAATGCAAAAATGAAACCCTTCCTGTTTTATCTATTTACAATCTGACTGAATGCAGAAATAGTGAGTCATTTACAATCCCTTTATTTTGATGGGTGTTTTTTGGTACCAAGATCTCTTCTTGCATGCATGGTCCAGCAAAGACTGTTCAAGAAGGCATGAAATGTTGCAGGTTGTGTTGGTTTTTTTGGTTGTTTTTTTTTTTTTTTCCCCCCCCCTTCCCTTGTAAAACTTCAACCTTTTCCTAATATAACTTTGAGCTTTTGAACATGCAACAAAACCTATGGAAACTTTGAAATTTAGTTTGCAGAAACTGTGCAGAGTGCTATGGAACCATTCCAGAGTCTGGGGGGTGGGGGGAATCAGAATCTTGTTATGTATTAGAGTAGCTAATCTGCAAAGCCAAATGCAACATCAAAAAAAAAAAAAATTATTCTGCCCAATGTAAGTTCTTAAAAAAAAAAAAAAAGTCAAGTCCTAAACATCAAAATGATTAAACTTACAGGGTAGGACCTGTATCAAACATACAGAAAATACTGAATTTTGTGTCTGCTTTAATCTCTGCTGTAAGGAAAAGGCATTTGCTGTGGGCATTTGCTAGGGACTTCTCCAGAACACAAAATAGCTCAGACTGTACTTGAGTTCTTTGAAAAAAAAATCTGCGTTAAGAAGACTAGCTTCATTTTGTATGTGTGCTTGCTTTGAGAGGTGAGAACCATTCAATTCCTTCTAAATATTTTTTAATGAAAGAGACAAACTTGATCTAAGTTTCTGGGAAATGCACTACTGAATTATTTTCTTTTTGGACAAATTATGATGATGCTTGTTTGCTTCTGTTTTTTTATATCTCAAAAGTGATATAAAGAATGAATTTTTCATGGGAGAAATCAGGGTTCTTATACAATTTCAAATAATTACTGAGAAGTAATTTTCAACAGATCTGTAGTTTTTGTCAGATTTTAATTTAAAAAATTCTTTTTGATTACAGCTGGTATCAGAGGAATGAATTTCCAAATGAATATAAGCACCGTAACTCCTTTCATACAGAACATGGGTGAGTAAATGGAAATAGCTATTGAGTGCAGGCTTTGTGATTATTCACTGCGTACCAGCCCCTTCATGACACAGCATTTGAAACAAGTTGTAAAATGTTTTTCTGTAGCATAGCTTTTATTCTAAATGTAGTAGCCATTTTTACTTTTTCTGAGTTGTTCTCAACAAGAATCTTTTGTAAGTCTTAGAGTTGAATTTTGAGGTAACCGTATTTTACTGAATAGTTCTGATTTTGTCCTAGTGATCTTGAAGTGATTTTTTGGGTACAGGTTGAGCTGGTTGTTTATGAAACCCCATAACTTGAGTGTTGAACCTTATGCTGCAAGAGTTTTGGGTTTTAGGGGTGAGGCAACATGTTACACACATTTTACATCTTGGTTAGCCTTTCTATAAGTTGATTTTATCACTGCTGACCAGTCATTTCTGTTTAATTTCCTAAAAATACTTGTTCAACACTGGTAGGAATAATACGAATTGAGACTATTTCGATGGTATCCTATCTCTTGCTGTAGTGTTGCTAAATGAAGTGATTTAGCGTTACAGGGCGAGTGCTTATCAGTGCTCTTAAAAAGGAAAGCTAAACAGCCATGTCAAACTTGAGTGCTGCTGATCCCTTTCTAACATTTGTCTTGTCATGTGCATATACTTGACTTGTATCTAGTGCTCTTCAGTGTGGACTTCTCAAGCAGAGTTGTCAGACAGATCTGCTGTCTTAGTTTGTGTGCAACAACATCATTAACAACTTTTGTTTTAAGAAACGCTTGCTCTTTGGGATCATAATCTTAAATAAAACAGCAGAATGAATATGCAGGACATTTTTTGAGGCAGGGAAAGTGGGAATAGAGATGAAGGAGGGCACCTTTTGCTAATGTCTGCCTCCTTAAATGGTTTCTCTATCAGTCACTTGTGGAAAACATAATACTAGTGGTATATTGTCTGTTGACAAGTCTGTCTTTAGGAGATTTCAGTTAAGGAATAAAAGAACAATATTAATGTTGACTGCCTCCCAGCACTGGTTTTGAAAGTTACATAAAAGAAACAGAACAATGGATTAAAAATTTGTCTGCCTTCAAAAAAGTAGGGACTAAGGCTTTCCTGACATTTGACAGGTGGGGTTGGGGAAGTTGCTCATGTAACAAAATGAGTATTGAAAGATCTTTGCAAATGTTTCAGTGAGGTCTGTCTGTATATTAAACCCCCAACTCCGTTGGGTTTTTTTCTCCTATGAATATCAGGAAGTTGGTCTTTATCTTTCGTTTAACCCTTCTATTAGAAGAGATTTGTAGTGAATAATAGTCTTTTCTCTCTCTCTTGTTATATATATATTTTTTTTTGTACAGGGGGCCCAGAAGTGGCAGCCTCTCTCATCTTAGGGACATTTTTCATCAGTTTATTCCTGATTCTGTCTGTTGCTTCTTTCTTCTACCTCAAACGTGCCAATAAACTTCCCAATGTTTTCTACAGAAGAAACAAAGGTAAAATACCTCTCATTGTCTATTCAATCTCTAAAATTTTGGCCCTTGAGTCTTTTAAATTAAAACCTTTTAAATTTCTTCATGTCAGTGTTCTAATTTAATGTAACTGCTGTCATCTCTTTTGATCGGCTAAAGCAAAGCAAACTAATTAAAATTTTTTTCCTGCTATGTGTTTACAGTATGTATGTTTTCATGGCAGTGCACAGGATGTCTGTTCTCAGTCTAAGTGTGCTTAGGTGCATGTTACACAGTATCTCTCACACTAACCCAGCTATTGTTTTTTGTAGCTTTCAAAGATTTGCCAGAGTACAATACTTGACGTTAGTTGTCACTGAATATTAGATACTTGATTTCAAAAAGGGGGGGGGGGGGGGGGGGGGGGGGGGGGGGTGGTGGGTGTGGGGGGGGGGGGGGGGGGGGGGGGGTGGGGGGGGGGGGGGGGAGAAGAAACCAGTCAGTGCTTTTTGCACAGAAGGCATTTTTATAGAACTTAATACTTGTTTATTTCAGTACACAAAATGCCAGACAATTATAAAGCCTTACAAAAAGCAGTTGTTTATTCTTGGTTTAGAGAGAAATGAACTGTAATACTAAAGGGCAGTGTACTTATCATGGATGGATGTGTCAGCAGCAGGAGAAAGGGAATGGAATTTGAGGTTCCTCATTACTGTACTACTCATTCAACTGTGTTTACCCTCTAAATGCAGGACTTACTGGGGCTTGGAAGAGCTAACTGCCTGATTTTTTATTTATTTATTTTAAAGCAAACACCCCTTAGCTTTTCTTCTTATAAAGAAATTTATTCTTTATTTCTGCCACTCCTGTTACTGAGAAATGAAGCCATGTAACTAAAATGCAGTGACCTGACTTCATGCCAAAGTGATTCCAGAAAAGCTAAGGAAAGAACACCTGGGATGTGCTTAGCCACAGGGCACCAAGACTTTATGTAGACATCTGGCTCTTTCAGATGCTTCAGTTTCTGTGAAGTTGTTCTGTGTGTCCACATTTTACTAGTCTTCGGTTTCTGGGAGGTGATGAGCAAGATATGTGGAAGGTGATGTCTCCATTTTACCCAGTGTTTTGCATGAAACTGAGGCTGATCTATGACTGTCTCACCCTTTCTATGCAGTCACTGTGAATGATTCCCATGACAACCTCTAGCACAGCATTTGCTGTGTTAGAGCTCCTTCTGTTGAAAGCAAGCTGTTTACTCATTAGGTCTGCTAAACAAATAGACCTCCTGTTATTTTCAATTTTCATTCATGTCATACAGGACCAAGCTCAAGCTAGGCTGTCACAATAGAAATAAGCTTAAAAAGAGAAAAAGGGTGTGGGTGGAGCGATACAATTCCATTGTTTGGCTAAGAATGTTGTATCTAGTCATAGTTAACTTCATGGAACATCACATTTCCAGTCTCTGTGATATCATTTTGTGTAAAAGTATACAACAGTAGCTACCCAAGGTGTAAATTGATCAGTGCCACAGGAACTGCTAGTATCTTAATCACAACTGCCATATTGAAACCTCTAGGTTGCTTTTGCATGTGTCTTCAAGTAAATTTAGTTAGTACAAGATTCTCCTTCAGTTTTTAAGTGGGTCAAGAGCTGTTGTGCTGTGACATTTCTAAGCTGGCAGGATACCAGACCTTTGTCAAGGCTTCAGTCATACTTGTCTGACTTCCACATTTTGTACTGACAGTTTGCTCTGGTCCAGCAGGCTAAAGCTTTTATGTCCTCCTTTGAAGGAGAAGCATTAGAAACATTTCTCTGGCTTATTATCATGTTAGCTTTCATTCTGTCTGGATGATGATTATCACCTGGCCAATAAAGGCAGCAACCTCTTGCATAAGAAGGGTTGCATCTCTCACTGCTCAATTGTTTTCTATTTGTACTGCCTTTTTCTGGTAGTTGGCTCAAAGTGGCATTTTTCCTATTGAAGCTTCTTCATATTAAAGAGACACTGCTGTGGCTACCTTCTTTGAAATCAAAATAAGTCATTCTTGGAGACCTTTGCAACCCTTTACCTCTAATCTTGAAGAGAGTCCTACAGACAACGTATTCTACTAATGGGATTTCTGAATGTTCTGATCTGTTTTGGTAGTCTTTGACAAAACTAATTTTTTTTAACAGTAGAACTATTTTGTTGCATGCATGTATTTTTAGAAAACTAGCAGTTCTAGCCTTCTAGATTAATGATGGTTAGTCTCTCTCTTTCTCTCTCTTTTTTAGCATCTGTTCTCCAGCCTAGTGAAACAGTAAGTAAATTCTGTACTTCCAATGGGAATAAGCAACCATAAAACATCAAGTAAACAATAACTTAAAGTTTTAAGAGTTCATTAGGGAGCTACTTAATCCGATGTATGAGAGACCGAAATAAAAATAAAAGATGTTTTGGGGTTCTTTGTCCAAACTGGAAAAAAGGTGAAATATGAATACTGACCATATGGATTCTATTGAGTTACTTTCTCCAAGAAAGAGTATGTACACAGTAAACATTATTGGAACCCTAAAATGTTCCTGTATTTTTTTAATGAAAGACTGTGAAGACAAAAGGTGCTTTGTTTGACATGATCATTCTTCTGTTATGCAGGCATCCATGATACCTCCCCCAGCCTCTTCAGGTGAGGAACTGTTCTCTGGGGCATGCTGGTACAAATGTTTTACCTGTTGGCTTCCCTTTTATGCATCTCATTATTGAAAAGCAGGCAAACTATCTCAAAGTGGATATGCTAAAAACACACAGCAAGTCAAAACAATTACCCGTAAAGCCTGGTATAGAGCTGTGGAATCTGTTGAGGGGACAGAAATCCAGTGAAATCTGTCTAGTAGACCTTCTTGATGGGATTTATTGCTTTAATTAATGTAGGCATACAGTATTGATAGAGCACGTTATGTTAAAATAGATCTTTTGACAGCTCCTAAAATAGATCTTTTGACAGCTCCTAAAATAGATCTTTCACTTCTCTGTCCTAATAGACAAGTCTTACAAGTAGATGCAATATTTTTTCATAAGTGCTCAAAAATAAATTATTCAGTCTGGGACCTATTTTCAGGATTGGAGTCGTCTTGTCAGTGCCAGGTTGGCTCATTTTCAGGCTTGCTGATTTGAAGCTTATTAACTTCTTGAAACAAATGATACAGACTGTTTGGAATATACAGTTTTGTGTGTATGTGGTGTGGGGGGTGTTTGTAGGTTGACTCTTTTTGGCAAAGTGGGTTTTTAATACGTGTGAAACTCGGGCAGAAATTTATTTCTTGAGGAAGATTAAATCTAATCAGCTTGTCTCAATTTTTCTCCGCAATTTTTCATAATTTCAACCTATAAATATTACTGAGTAGTTCATACTCTAATATGCTGTTTTAGACCAGATCTGGGTAATCCAAGAGCAAAAACTTGCTTTTTGGTGGGCCTCTAAATTTGTGCTACTTCTAGGAAATAGTACATGCCATTCTTATATTATTAATGAGCCAGTGAGAGCCTAATAAAGCATGAAATATCTAAATATGACTGTCCCAAAATATATATGTAAAAGGGCAATGGATTACACCAAATCAAATCAAGGCATTCTTTTAAGTGTCTCTGACCATGTAACAAAGTTTGAAAAGAAGTAGGTAGTAAAGGATGTATTTTGCAAATGATAGAAGAATTTATATCTATACAAGAAATTAGGGTGGCTAGGAAAGTGGATTTATTTGGCCAGGGTAATACAGTAAAATACCTTGTTTCTGTGCATGATCCCCATACTTTCAAGACAATGACAGAACTTGCAATGACTTAAAAGTGAGACAGACCAAATCTAAAAACTTAAGAAATAATGGCCTTCAAAGCTCAGCAAAACTTCTGGTCTCACTTCTCATGTATGCATAGGCCTTTTTAATCAAGATGGTGTAATTAAAATTTAACTTTTATTAATGCAGTCTTTAACTTTTAAACATTTTTAAGATGTGTTCCAAACTTGGTCTGGGTCTGGCTGTTAAACTGACAGCCAGTGCTGCTTCTGAAAAGTCTTAGTTTCCTTACCTTAATTTATACATCTGTTTAAAAAGAAGGTGCAGTTGTGGGAGTTTTTGTTAGGGCTGAAAATGGAAAGCTACATGTACTGTAAACACTTACAAATAATGGGAATAGAGCACCTTATTTAGTAGGCTATTAGAAGCTTGTTTAAAAAGTTTATTTGCAGACTTTTGTTGTATCAGCTCTATGTAGGGGGTTTTGTTTTTTGGGGGGATTTTTTTAAGGTCCGGAATGACTTTGGTCACTCAGGAATTGTTGGATGGCATGTGGTGTTATGAATTAATGATAAAGGCATGCTTATACAGCAGGTGCTAATGATGTTTCTGTGCCCACCATTTCAGTTCGGAAGCCACGATATGTCAGACGAGAACGGTCACTAGTGACGTCTGCATCTGCTGCTATGATCTCTTCTTCTGAAACCAGGGTCAGCAATGTTTAGCCTTCATTCTTGACTGAGGACTTTATAAGTGTACACAGTGTCGAAGAAACTTTTTCTGAATCCACTGAAGTGCCAGGAAAACATCGCAAGCAGCTGACCTAAATGGAAGCCAAATTACTGTCTCAAAGGGTTTGTGCCAAATGTTAACAGAGAAATGAACGAATGCAAAGATACTGATGGCAGGCTACATCCAGTTCGGTGAACTGCTTTGGTGATCTTGAAATGCACTATTCCAGCTCTGTGGTTTCATTTGTCTCCTACAGATGCTGTGTTTAAAATCTTTAAATAATCTGCCTTTCTTTGGTACACTTTCAGTTTTGGCAAGTTCTTCTTCCTGTGTTGTGATGTGTTCTGTGTCCCCAGAGCTGAATGTCTCAGTGCTGCAGGCCAACACAAAACACTGAGATTACTCAAGGATGTGGACTTGTTTGAAGGACCCACTTGTAAATGCTACTAACACTAAGTGCCACTGCTTTAACGTTGTAGGACAATATAACAATACTTAACATGCAGTATCCTTTTGAAGCAAAAAATGATGCCTCCTGGAGCATCCTCTTCAGCCTATGACATAGCTGACCCTGGTTTTTAACTGTGAATATAGACCTGCTATCCAGATACTGTTGTTCTTGGTGCTTTTGAAGGCTGTGGTCAGTATAGGTCCAATCCCAAGTGCGGGAATTTGTTGGGAAGCTTTTCCAATTGGCTTCAGCTTCGTCCTTGGATAAAGAGCCATTTGCTATGGCTTTATAACTGATAGGCTGCTATGTCTGTCCTGCAAAGCCTGTCTCTGCTAGCACTCTTCCCTTAACATAACAGTTGAAGGGAAACCAAAATTCCTGCAGAGTAGCTGTGCATCTGTTGGGCATGTCAGTGGGTATTGAGATGAACTGGAGAGGTCAGGTGAATTTCTGCCAATGCAATAAGGGGTTTCTTTGGTCAAGCCCTTGATTAACAGGCCTGACATCTGCAGGCCAGCACCTTATGACAGAGCTCAACAAGTATTTCTTTGTCAAAATTGCCAGCCTAAATAGCCCTCACTCTTGGATGCTTGTTCTTGCCCATCTTATGCCAGCTGTGTGGCTGAGTAGTCACTTGATGAGGAAATTAAAGTAGCTGTTAAAGTAAATTTTTTTTTTTTTTTTGCTAGGTTATCCTTCACCAATTTTTTTCCTGGCATGGCTGACTGTTGCTATGTGAACACGTATATCAGCATAATGGGCACAGTGGTATGGGCATAAGAGTGGGTGACTGGAAAATAAGTGAAAAACCTGAGGTTGCTAAATTGGTTGAAGTGTCACTGTCACCATATGTGAAATTATAACTGTGCAGCTTGTGCATTCCCACCTACCTGTGTTGCTATTGCCTGTTTTGGTTTAGCTGGCACTCCATTATGGGTCTATGCTCCTAAAATAAATTACTTGGAAGCTCTTCATCGGCATCCACTGGCATGAACAAACTGGAACAGTCTGTTCTCTTTTTCAGGAAAATGTGAACATAACTGTCTTGAGCTGACATGACACCCATATGGAGAGTCCAAACCTTGTGATCCAGATTCCCTTTTCTCTGTGGTTAAAAGCTTATTCAAACCTAAAAAAGGAGAACTGGGATGGGAGGAGATATATTTATTTTATTGAATAGACCTGTTTTTATGTAAGTTTCAGTGCAGTTGTGTTTACTTTTATCTCTGTCCTTACAAGGTAATGAGATCTCTTGTAGCATCCAGACAAGCTAGGGTAAAGATTGGGGATAAAGAACAAACCATGAAGAGGACCCTGTGCCAAAAAAAAAAAAAAAAAAAAAAAAAAAAAAAAAAAAAAGCCTGAATTGCTGTATGGAGAATCTTAAGATTGTCTTTCTATCACAATGATAAATGAAATTTTTGTTCTACTGGACAAAACTAAAGACAGCAGACAATGCCATTTTGAGACCCTTCACTTTTCAATATGAAATGTGCTTTATAGTTCGTTATGTTCCAAGTTCAGGAGGTGGCAGTTTTGTTTCTGTCGTTTTGATGTCTTTTTGTCTTTGTGCTGCTGTGATTTTCCACAGGTAGAAATTATGTCTGGAGGTCATAGGCTTTTTCTGAACTTAGTTGCTGAATATTTTCCTAACTGCTAAAGAAAAGGAGTAACTATGCAAATAATGCCAAGAAACTGCACCTTTGAAAGCAGGGAGTTTCTGCTTGCGAATCTATCAATGATAGTGCATTCTTGTATTGCTTAGTTGCTAATGTATTCCTTCTACACATAAATTACTGAAGGATCATTCATGTCATTGTACTGTCTGAACCCTATCTTATCCTCAAGTGCATATTGTAACTTAGTTTAATGTCAAGCGTCTAGTGCTCTAACTTCCACGCAGTCAAGTTTTTCTCAATGATAACATCTTTCCCTTCCCATATTCTCCCCCCCCCAGCAAACTCTTTTAAATGCAGCAGATATTTTTACTATTTTTCTGTGTGTTTCAGGAACTGTTCAGCTTTTGTTACTGCTGTCTGACACAGTGGACTCCTGGTCTAAACAGTTTCTCATTCGCTTGCACTGTCAAATTAAATATATGATGTGGTGTTTTGGTTTCCATCTCCCTTCAAAATAATAATACATACCTATATATATATTTTAAAAAATTGGCTTTAATGAACCCTGATATTTAATGTATTTGTATATTTTTAAATTGTGTCAAAATAAACGTATTCAAGCTTTTTTTTTAATGACTGTGGAGGTCATTCATGTGTTTCCTTTTCAAGCACAGAATGAAGGGAGCTAAATTTAGCACCCAAAGTAGATAATTGTTTTGACTCGTATGGCATGTTACCTCCACTGGAACTGAAGTTAAAAAAAAAAAAAAAAAAATCTGCTGAATGATCCTGCCCAGTTCTACAGTAGGATAGCCAGGCTGTTCTTCTGCAGGCTATATCTTCACACCTTATAACCATATGGCAGAAGCCACCTATAATGGCCTTACCTTTAATGGTGTGGAAGTAACTCTTTGGCAGAGACTGTAGCTTCAGTAAATGACAGAATTTTTACATTAGTGTATGCTTACTTAAATCTCATTCAAATAAGATAGCAGGAGTAGCAGGAAATCTCTTTTAGAGGAGGCTGCTAAATAGTGCCAAATGTACTCGACAGAAGTTGAGGTTATCAGGATAATTTCTTATCAAGTGAAGATTATGGTCTTGGGTTTGGGGGTTTGGATATCTTCCCCCATCTGATCTCTGATTAATTTAAATAAGTGTGTTCTTACTGTCCTTTTTCTTCCCTGCCTGGGAATTTGGTACTCTTGTTGGACTTCTTTCTTACAAATGTATCTTGTGTTCTTCACTCCAGTTGCCAAAACAATCCACAATAACGAGAGCTGAGCCAAAGGAAATTGGGATGCTGAGCCATATGGTCTGAAATACTAGTTGTTAAATTCGGCAATGCTCTTTTCCCTCACAAAAGTAGCTGAAGTAGCCTGACATATGAGAAAGATGCTGCTTTTAGTGAAGTATGCTGATGAGCGAAGGATAAGCCAAATGCTTTAATGCCTACTGTGCATGCACTGTGGAAAGTCTAATAAACTTTGTTGTCAAAGCCAAGGTGACAGTGTCACATACAAAGAGAAATTGACCTGGAAAATTATCCCACTGGGACAGGAAGACTTAAAAGTGGATTTGTCAGTTAAATGGACTCTGACCACCATGCACACCAGCATATAACAGCCTTTGGGAAGAGGAAGTACTAAGTGTCCTTGCCATTAGTCACCCGACTGAATTCAGTAGGTGAAATTGGCAGTAAGTGAACTGGGGAGAGCTGTAAGTGGATGTACGACAACAGGGAACAATTTGAGACTGTATTTTGCACACTTGAGAGGAGCTGTCTCCCTTATCCATATGACACCATCTGAAGGTGAGTGCATGGTAGGTAGAAGACTGTGACAATCGTTTCTTAAAATTATAAGTCTAAAACCTTGTTTCACTAAAATCTGTTATCCAGTTACAGGCCTTCCAGAAGGCTGGTGTCATATGCATAAAGAATGAAACAAACGATATTGCATACAGGCCCTCTAAAGTATTTTGCTGTATGAAACTGCATGAAGTTTCCGAAAGTGATAAAGCTTTGTGCAAACATAATGACTTAGGTTCAACCTACCTTCCCCTAGGCATTAATCAAAGTTCACAGAAACTGTGTTCTGAAGTTCTGTCTTGTGTCTTTCTTTGCAATTTTTTCTTTTTTTTTTTTTTTTTTTTCTCCTCTTCTGTCCCCTGCCTCCATCAAAAGCTTCTTGGAAACATTGCTTGGAAATACGCCTGGGAGTACAGGCACAAGTCTAACTTCCTGACAGTAAGATTTGAAGGCTGAAAGCTGTTAAACTGTAGAAGAAATTGAAGGGGAGTGGGAAAAGAAGCTGGGGGGACAACTTAGGTGCTAATTGGGAAAAAGGAGCAATAAGGTTTTTGTTCTTGTCCCTCTACGGTTACACAGGATGCGATCTAAGTTGCACGGGCAAAGAGATGGAAGAGTAGGAAAGAATACCGAAGTTGATACAAAAGCTCGAGGCGCTCTCATCTACTTGAGATTTGTAGATAACTGGGTGTAGAGATTCAGCAGTGTGTGACTGTACAGAAATGCTGTCTGCTACAAACAGTTGAGCTTAGCAGGGAAGTGTAGCTGTGCTGTGCCAAGCTAGTACCTACAATGGTGTGATAGCAACTTTAAGAAAGCAAACAAAACAAACAGAAGTTGTACCTGCTTGCACTCAGAATTGATTTGGTTGTCATTTTAAGCTGTTTGAAAGAATGCACTTAAGATGTAGTCAATATCTGGAGTGTGCTTGCAAACCTCTTGCTACCAACACTGAGGTTTGTTGTAGTGTCTAAAGGCTGCTTTGCATTTTTGTCATTTATTTTTAATGCTCCCTGGTGGAAAAAAAAAAAAAAGAAACGACACAGTGTTTATCATTTTAATAGCCTCAACATATTTTTATTGCTAACTGATTGGAAGCAACAGTATTCAGATAATTGCACTTCCTGTTTCAGAGCCTGGTGATTTATGTCCCTTAGTAAAGTGTTAAGTATTCTGAAATGATAGTTTCAATAAGATGTGATACAGGTCTGAGGTATTTGCTCCAAATGATTAAGTCTTTACCATTAAAGTTGCTGTATTCTGTAACAGGACTAATATAGAAGGGGTTAGGCTTTAGACATGTCATACTGATTTTGTAATGAGTGTTGTTTATAAATAAGTCATCTGTTTTGTTGCAATTTTACATCCATCAAATTGTAATGTTCTCTTCTGCTTCACAATCCCAGTCCCCACAGGAATGCAGTAATTTGGAGTGGGATGCTCAACTTCCTAAAATGCTCAGGCTGTTCCACAATGCTGTAGTATAGTTTGTCAGCTCATCAAATTACTATAACTTGATGTCAGTGCCTGTAAAACTCCAATGATTTTCTGACGGCAATTACTCCCCTTTAAATACCATTATGTAATTGTTCTTTCCTAGAGCGTGATCTCTTCTTACACATGTAAACCTCATCCTGCTACTTTCTCTCTGTTATCTCCATTGCATCCACACTGCAGACCCTCAAGATACAACCTACAAAGGACAGGAGGTGGCACCAACATTTGTATGTGCTCCTTATGATATGAAGAATTCCTAGACTTACATAATGAAATCTGAAACTTTCAATGGGGGTAAGGAAAAGGGAGACCTGCAAAAAGAGTTCATTTTAAATACACACACACACACACTCTGAAGCTAACTTTAAATGCTGCTCAAATTATTTTTGGCAGAGCTTAAAACAGCTACAGAAATGTTTTCAGCAGTAATTGTGCTGAAGATAATGATTTAGGAATAGGTTAACTATGGGGAGGCATCTTGTTTGCATGCAACTTTACGTATTACATAATGAACTGCTAGTTTATAATGTACTGAGAAATGAGCTGTAAGTAGTAAGGTTCAGGACCTTACTTGACTGAGGGCACTTGTGATTAGATATGTTACAATAAGGGGAAAAATGCTTTTTATCAGCATCTGCTGCCAATTCACATCAAGCCCAAATCATTACTGACTGCAAGTTGCCGCAGTCTGACTGCTGTGAAATGTGTTTGGCAGTCCACTTCCCAGCACGTAACTGACCATGTCCTAGGTCTCCAGAACTGGGCCATTGGGTAATTTGGTTGATATTGCTGCTGCCCTCCCAGCAGAATTGTATCACGTCTACTGCGTTCAAGATTAAGAGTGGGATTTGCATTCCCCATCACCGTGACTCCTTTCTGTGTGGAAACTGAGCATACATTGTAGCTAGCAAAAAAGAAAAAAATTCTAGAGAAGACAAAAATGGCAGTCAGTCATATTTCAGTGGTGTTGGCTGGACCATGACCTTTAAAATTAGAAGCAAACCACAAATCAGTTGTGGCAGTGCAGAAGTTATGGATGAGACAGAAGATTCTTCGGGTCTTGAGACCTCTGTTACCACAGAATTATTTTTAGCACAACCTTATCTGATAAGGGCAAGCTTATGCTGTTAGGTGCAAACAGTCCTTCACTAGCTTTGCTGCTGCCCCAGTTAGCAGGATGTGAACAAGTTTTCCTCCAAAACCCCTGCAGCCTTGATAGTGTGGAAGTGCACCCATGCTAACACATCCATCTGAGAGGCATGGGTTTCTTACTAGCTCTGTGGGTAAACAATTCCTGAATCAGTGTTGGCTTCTGTCCTGCTGGCTCAGAGAGCTGGTAGGAGCTAATACATGGTTTTACACATCTGTCTAAAGAGAGCTACATGTGTACAGTCCTGAGTCTCCATATCATAATACTTCACATATCTGTGAAACTAAACCTATGAAAATCAAACCATTGGGAACCTTCTCCACATTCAGTAGAAGTCAAAAAGGCAGTAGGTATGATTAGTTTAATGTTGTGCTCTGAATCCAAGCAGCTAAGAAAAACCATGTTCTACAGCACTCTGCTCTCTCATTAAGCCTTTAGTATCCACACTGACTTAGTTTTCTCTATTGCTGGTGCTGACAAACTGAATAGATGGAAGACCAGTAACAGCTTTCAGATATGGAACAGTTGATATAGATTGTGATTTGTATATACATGCCATCAACTGGATGAAGTAAAACATATCTTCATTCTCAAAGGAATAGGTTGAACCTGCAATTCTAGTGGTCAAATACCTGACAAAATGCAAAGAGCACCAGTGAAGGTTAAGTATTACTTGAACTGGATGCTCATTTGATGAGAGTTTATGGTCTGTATCTTAATTAAAGAGCCAGTTAAAGCAGGGGAGGATGAGATTTTACTCAGGCCAGATAGTTACATTTCTATTGCTGGAGTGATAAAGACAATTATCTAGATGGAATACGGTGTTACACGCTGCAGTTCCGTATGAGATTAAACCTCCTATCTTGACTTTGATCATGCCCTGATTTCTTGGTATGGTTTGTGTTCCTTAAGTCCAGTGGCTGGTGTCACAAGCCAAGTACTGATCTTTCTGTAGGTGTTTTTAAGTATTATTTACACGATACTAACTTTATCAGACTCTTCTGAATTTTGCAGTTTTGGGGGTTGGGGTTTTTGGGTTTTTTTTGGTTTTTGTTTTTGTTTTTGTTTTTTTTTTTATGTTTTGGGTCATCATCTTTTAAGTCCCCAAGCAAGATGAACCAGAAAAATAGCTCTGGGTTTTCTATGTGCAGATTTCCACAATGTGGGTATAGAAGTAGAGCATCCCAAACTGTGGGCCAGCCCTTCCTACCAGTAGAAGGCCAAGCAGAGGAGGATCTGGGATGCTGAATGTCCCACACTTGCCTAAGCACAGGCACTCTGGGTGCTCTATGTTGTGTTGCCTGTCTGACACGTATGGCTCTTTCAGGCAGCGCAGCGGAACTTCTGCAGGCTCCAAGCGATGTTCGGTGCTGTATGCGAAGGTTTCTTCTCGTCTCTGAGACAATAAAGATTGCCTGACTACAAACCCTGCGCTGCTCGCTCAGCTCAGGGCTGTGCCTGCTCTGCAACCTGTCACTGAGCAAAGCAGGCCTTGAGAATTACTGGAATCGGTGTTCTGGAAGCAGTCTTCCAAAAAAACCGGCACAAACGCCGCAGTCCTGAGAACATGAGGGACTCGGTCTGAAGGGGCTCGCTGCTCATTTTGGTGTCTGCAGCTTGATTTCTTGAGTATGGTGCACAGAGGGAAGCTGGAGGCTGGTGCTGTGGGGGCTACAGGTGTGACCCGTTTTGGGGGGCTGATCCCTCAGGTGCAGCTGGTCACTGTGAGGGCTCCAGGTGGGTAAGGGCTCTTCAGGGAGCACAGGCTGGTTTGCGGAGCAGGGAGCAGGTCAGGTAAAACTGCTTGGGGTACTTGGCTCGTGCCTTCGTGTTGTTCTCGGTGCTGGGGCGGGTTGTGGGTCCGAGGTTCTGCGGCCTGGCCTCATCCCTGCCGAGGACGGCTGAGTCACCTGCGAGGCTGCTGAGCGGTGGGAGATATCTTGGGAGGCTGCAAAGAAGAGGAGATTGTGGTAACTTGCCAGGGGCTGTGAGAGCACCTTTGTGCCTATAACCCTTTATCTGTGAGGTTGGTTTAGCCATGTGGATCTAGCCTGCCTGCATTCCCTTGGCCTGAGCTTGCCTGGAGCCTTCCCTTGGCTCTTGGGTGAACGGCAAGCAGCTGCAGAGCGTGGTTGTGGGGTGGCTGTGAAGTCTAGACAGCCCTAGGCGTGGTAAGCAGCTCTGGTTTGTGGCACGCTTTAGTTTCTCTGTTAGGTTTGCTTTGCATCTGTCTGGATGTTTTTAATGGCTTGTCCCACTGAAGTAAAGCAAGGCTGCCTGCTGGTTTCAGTAAAGCAGGTCCTAAATCCATCCAGACAAAAAAGTTTTTAGGTTGAGTACTTAAACTATCTTTCCCCCCCCAAGAAACAGCAGCATAATTTAACCCCCCATTTTTCTTGTATTTGACTGTGCTTTCTGTACAATCTCTTGTGTCTGCACTTGTGTTTTGTAGGCTGAGGGAGTGTGGAGAGAGAGCAGGGAAAACCTTAATTGGTGAATACTCTAACGTGTTGCTGATGGGTGGCATCAGGAAAATTACTGCTGGGTGATGTCAGTCTTCTTCCAAATGCACTGCTTCGTTTGGACTTTCTTTTGGTTTTGAATCTGTTTCCAGTTGGGTGGTGTTTTTGTGTGGGCCTGGCTTTATGAAGCACAGTTACTCCTGGGCAAAACAGCTCGGGGCTTTTTTCCAATCCCAGGGAAGCACGTCTTGCTGACTGTAAACCCTTTTCAAATTTATTTGCTTTGGCAATCCTGAATCTGAAAGGGTTGCTGTTTTGCAGTTAGACTTCCTTTATGTTTTACATAATTAGGAAGAAGGTTTTTATCAAAATAAAATAGGGTGATGTTTTCTTAAGGAACTCCCTGGGAAGTTCAGTCAGCCCAATGCTGATGATGGTTTTCTGCTCCTGCTAGAAATCTAAGTCTGACTCACAGAAAGTAATGGTGTAATTCTTTGTCTAGGTTTAACATTCTCAATCTTGAAGACGGGAAGTGAAAAAGTGGTGAAAAAAGAGTAAGACGACTTAAGGGAGAATTACTTCCTGTTGCAAATACATGACTGCAGAAGATCTTACTTTTGATTTTTCACTGCCTAATCTCATTTTGGTAAGGCAGAAAATAGCTGAACTCCCCAGTGTCAGGAGTTGTATCAGTCAATCCTTTAGATATCAATATTCTAGCTCTTCAAATTAGCTGAAGGGGAGATGGTTAGTTAAAGGTAGTTAATTTAATGCTAATTATGAAAGAAGGGGGGGGGGGGGGGGGGAAGTCCAGGACACCTGATTTGGGTGTCCTGGATTTAGCCTGTAGCCAGGCAGTGCTGTCCTCATGTAGCTGGAAGGGTCTTTTATATGCTTTTTTGACTTGGGCACTTAATTGATACTGTTGAAATCTTTACCTTCCCTTTCTCCTTCTCTGGAGTTTGTGATGAAGGTGCTGTTAGTGCTTCTGCCTGCCCTGCAATGGGTTGTGAATATGGTATAGAAAGGAGCAGTGAGTGTCTTTTCATTCCTGCAAATCACTGACAGTGCTGGAAGGCTTTGATTACCAGCCCAAACCTGGGCTGGGCCTGTGCAGCATTAATGTTTGATACCTCTGCAGGTATAGAGTCTGAGAATCTCAGACACAGGGTCTGGATTCACGCACTGTGAAAATGAGAACTATGAATAACTTGCTGGCTCCTGTCTTAGTGGTCTCAGCCATGGTCAAAGATCAAGTAGGCTACCGAGTGGGACGAATTTTATTGCCTGTAAGGCACAAATTTTTGTGCTAGCAAAGCAGTAGGCTCTGTTCATATTGCTGCTGCTGCTCTGTACACAAAAGCACTTCCATTCTTTACAGGCTGTCAATCATTGTGGCAGCTTTTAGCTGCTGTAAGTGAGCATCCATTGTTAATTACTTTTTCATCAATTTCCAAGGAGGATGGGAAAGATCCTAAGTTAATTGCAGGATAGATTAGGGTGTGCTCTGAACCACACAGAGTATTTCACTGCTGAAAACCTTTGGAGCATTAGCTTTTTTTCCCTCCTTTTTATTTAAAAATAGCTTTAAAAAAAAAAAAGAAATAAATTCAACTTCAATACAAATTCAACTTCAATACAATTTAATAAAGCACTGTTTAAAAAAAAAATTAACTACCCAGAGAAACCAAGAAATTGCAAATGGAAGTGCTCCAGTCTACTAAGTGTACTATTGTAGTTCTGCTTTCATAATGTGGGACACATTTTAATTGTTCTCTCTTGAGAGGCGTAATCTTAAATCTTCTCTCAACAATACTTTGTGTTGTGTGTATCAGTTTTTTATCATTTTAACAGCCCATTGGCGCATGGGGCAAGGGTTTAGGCTGGGCAAGAAACATGGAAATAGAGAACTACATCAGGCTTTCTGTCATCATAATAGCATAGATGCAAGTTTGCAGCAGCTTTCATGAGCTGATGAATTTGAAGAACGTATACATGCCTGTTTATGGATATTGTCTTGAAGCTATTGTTCGTGTTGCAATTTGTGCCTTCAGGTCAGGGTTGGGAAATGTAGCCTGCAACCTTCACTCCCTCTCTCTCTTACCCCTTCCATCGTGCTTCAGTGTTAGAGTTATTTTGTTATGCTCAGAACAATATCCAGAATGAATGAGAGCATATTGCTTTTCTGTACAGATGCAAGGTGAGCAGAGGGATAGTTCTGTGACTGCAGCGCAAGAGTCTTCCCTTTAGGCTTTCCTCGTTGACCTTGAACAAGTTACCTGAGAACAAAAAGGCAGCATTATTGTCAGACTTACTGGAGAGCACATTAAGAGCTGGGAAGTGCTCAGTCTCTACACAAGTGTGACATAGTATCTAGACTTTCTAGCTACATGGTGTTAGAAAGTGCAATGCAAATACAGAATTTAAGCACCACTTAAACTCAGGGAGTGAGGAGTAAATGGGAACAGCTTCAGACATATATGCCTGAGAGTGTCATCTCACAATAGCTCTTTCTGTGAGCCGATGTCCCTGCCCTCCTTGACATATCTGAGTCCTGTTTTAACTGCAAAGGAATGCAGAAATACTGGTGAAGAAAGTGTGAACAGGAAGATCTGTTAACAAGAGCAATTTATCCTGAAGCTTGCCAAACAGTGCTAGGCCAACAATAGAAGTCAGGGGAGTGGGAGAGAAAAACAATAGTTAAAGTATTGCTCCACAGGGAGCCAGGTCACAAAGGAAACACTTGAGGGAGGTGGCTTTTTCTTGGGGAGTTGTAGTTGCTTATTACTCTATGGAGGACTGCTGTACTCTGTGGCAGATTCCTGTTGGGAGAATGGACTCTGGTGCTGATCTGAAAAATGGGCAGGAGATCTGGAGAATGGTAGATAACATGCCTATCATACATCAGACTCCTAAGACCCACGGGTTGCAGGTTTAAACCAGGACTTAACATGTAACTATTCTGAGATACAAAGCAGATTTTTACTCTTCCATGCACTCAGTGTAATTGCTTTGACTTTCTGACTCTGTCTAAAGGGCAAAAAGCCATACTACTCGCTTAAGAGATGCTCCAGCACAAATTCTCAGTAGATCTCACATGAGTAGGTCTATGATGAGGGGACTGGGTGACTTAGCAGAAGGGATTTGACATGCTAGTTTTATTATTGTATGCATTCAACTCTCTATGGACTTCCAAAATGAGAAGGATTGTTGACGCTTCTTTATAATATTGCTCTTTGTAGATTATTTTGTTTGTTGCATTTGAAGCATTGCCTGCATTCCCCTGGCTTGTTGTTCAAAGTAAGAACAAAGCTTTTTAGTTTCTCTTGGTGTTTAAAATGTCTATCGCTATAAATTAAGTACAACTGTATCAGCAACACTTAGAATCTTCTCTCTTATATCACAGTGAACAAGTGCTAATTAGTTTTTAAGGCTTACTATAGTGCAGCCAGGCTGCTAAACAGCATCTCCGGATTCATGAGATGGGACCTAACTTCAGACACAAGGGTAGGGGATTAGGTGCAGACTTAGTCTTAGGACAGGTGTGGTTTGGTGTATTTAAAGTACAGCATGTATAGAGAGGATTGGGTTTTTGTAACTGAAAGATTTGGCCTTTCACAGCAGAAATGCCCATGTGAGTGTATTGATTTTATTGCAGCCAGACAAGCTCAAGGAGAGAAGGCGACTTGTCCTGTATATCTGTCTTTCTGGGCAAAGATTCTAGTTATTGGTATCTGGTTGATAACCTGGTACCTCTGCTAATCTTCCAAGTATTTGGCAAGGAAAACTGAAGAGTCTGAGCAGCTCTGTAAGACTGGTACCATATGTGCACGTAATGAATCTGGAATACTCAGTCGCCCCATGGAAAATGATGAAATTGGATTATGTTTATTGTCCAGCTACAACCTGGGAGTCTTGCAGGCATCTTCCTGAAATAAATGCATGTGAGGAGAGATCATTTCAGTGGTGAATCTGTGGCCTTGCAGCCCCTAATAATACTGATAGCAGGATCTTTCTGAAAACTTGTAGTGTTAGGTGGACTTTTTATGTGGGAGTCTTAAGCCCTGTTCTTCTACACCAGAACTCTGTCACTTGTCTTCGGCTTACTGAATTGCATGTGGGCAAATTGTGCTGCTTACCAGCTTTCTGTATTACACAGAACCTCTAGTCTGTCACTGCATATTAGGTTTATGACCAGCTGCTGCATATGCACCCCAAAGGCCAGGCGTACCAAGACCGATGCTGGCTTTCCAGCTTTGCTACTAACAAAGAACTCCTTAATCTGCCGTGCGTTGCCACCCTATCCCGTTCTTGTACAAAGCAGTTCCCACTGCCTCAGGTGCTATCTGTGAGGCCTGTCTGATTATTCTTGCTTTTACCAGCATCCCAGTAAATATTGTTTGAAGACAAGGTATATATTACTGATGTGTCATTTTACAGCACACCACACAGCTCTTTATTGCTGGGTCACACGAAGTCCAGGACCATGACCTTTGGAAAGCTCTCACTCTCCCCTAAGGAATTTCACGAGTAAATCACTGACTTTTCGTGCTGGTTATTGCAGTTAAGCAGTGGGGAACAAGTCCCCTGCCTAATTTTTTTTTTTTTTTAATAGCGTTCTATCCAGTGAAGTATCAGGTATCTGATGGTGACCATCACTTGATTTGTGTGTCCCAAAAGTTAGATTCTGTGTAAAATCTTTATACTGGAAGCTTCAATTTCCTTCAAAACGGACTTAGAGCAATTGTCAAATTGTTTTAAGTTTGATTTATGAAAATCATGATTTATGCCAGCTACAAGATCCCCTTTAGGCCTTACATACTTTCCCTGTGATAATCTATGCTTTGCTAAAAATGCACCTTCTAAAGACAAGGAGGTGAATGAGAATTTTGCCTCTCCAAAATAAAACTTAATTTCAAGAGTCCTCATGCAGGTGCAAATTGAAAAAACTTAATGGAATGCTTGCTGGAAGGGAAGTTTCTGCCCCTTTGGAAGGTAAGACTCTTCTCTGGTGTCATAGTATCTAAGTAGATATAGCTCAAAGCAAATTCTAGTCCTGCTCACAAGTGCTCTCACTCATGACTTGTTTCTAAGAATGCTCCTCTTGTTAAAAGAGCTAAATCAGTCTGAAAACAAGTTTTACAGCTAAATCCCAGGGAAGAGATGGCTGGAGATAGTTGTTCTTGTTTACACTTTAAACACTTTGTAACTGCGTCAGTTCTTGAATGAATTTTCTTTAACAATGATGGCTTGAAGAGATAAGTGCTTTCTTTATAACCCCTGACTTATACAAGTAAACAAAAAGCTGGTTATGACCAGTATAGAAACAGGACCTGTCCTGTTGCAGCAGAATCACGTTCCAGCCAGATCTGCAGTTCTTGGGCTCTAAGAACAATTTGCCTAAAAGGGTGGGTGGGTGGGTAGGCACAGGGAGTATGTGTTCATTTGTTCATGCCAATCTAAGGAGCAAGGGTTCTGATAAGCTTCTAGCGCTAATGGTGTTTACTGTAACTAAAAGGAAAGGATCTTTCATTATGTTCATGTTACATGAAACTATAGGAGGGCTGTGATGCTGAGTACATGTGTGCAAGAAACCAGTTCTAGTGATTGTAGTTTACACCACTTAGTATTGTTATTTGCGTATAGATCTTTGGTGTCTCTTTCTTTTAAAGTAAAAGCTGTAGGCTGATACCGATAGCCAATTCTGTCTCTAATATGTGTTGTAGTACGAACCTGCATTTCTGTGGAAGGCAGGTGATGACCCATGCAAGCAGGGTGTCAGGTGTTGAGGACTTCATGCAGCATGTTTTTTCCTTACGCTCCTGGTGCCCTTCATCAGGCTGTGGAAGAGAGCTAATTCCCGTTTTTACAGAGCAGGAGACTTTTTATCCATGCAAGCCCTCTGGCTTAGACCCCAGCCATTTTGATTTCCAGTGTCTGTTCGGCAGCAGATGGATTGTGCGCTAAAGCACTTTGCTGAGCGCTCAGACCTCTGGGCTCAGTCCTGCTCCCCTTTGGAGTTCAGTGGGTGTTAGGAGGGCTCAGTAGTGTTACTTCCACTCGTGTGTCTTGCATCCGTGCAGCAGGAGGTGGAACGTACTGTAGAGGAGACGTTGCTCTTTATTTGATGCTCACATGGCTGTTGCTCCACCCCTTCCCCATTGTTCTGCCAGCACATAACAGGGCTTCTTTCTGGTTTTGCGCTCAAGCCCTGTGTTCCAGGCCTCTGCTTTTCCTGGGAGGTGCAGAGTCCTGCGGTTATATTTATATGCAGGAAGAAAGGCAAGCCTGTTCAGTGGGACAAAGCTGGCATTGTGCTACATGCTCAAACAGAGGCTTGTCAAAGGCTTCATGCTCTAAACATCCCCTGGGCAGTGCTTGCTCAAAAAGCCCAGGCAGCTGAACAGAGCGAGTGCCACTTTGTCTCCGGGGAAAGGAGAAGGCAGTCTCTAATCAGAGTTTAATGCACTCTACTACCTGACAGAGTTGGTGTCTAGTGTTTCTAACTAGTGCTGTAAGAGCACTAAGGCAGAGAGGACATGATAGGAAGCAATTGTACAGAAGCAACAAAGGCAATAAAGGAATGCTGCCCTGCTCCCAGCTGATAGAGGCTCTGGACAAAAACACGCAGGGGGCCTTAAAGCCTATTCATGCATGAAGTTGTAAAATATTTTCTCCATTTCCCTGAGCTTCCTGCCTGTGTGATTGACCAAACTATCTTGATTTAAAATATCTCCTTGGTAAACTTCTGGGGATGTAGAACTGTCTTGTAATTGGCATAGACCAGCTATCAGAGGTTTTTCCTCTCAAAGAACAGCTGGGCAGCTTCACCCGTTTTCATCCATTAGTCATCCATTAGTGCAAACTGTACAGTCTTAATATATCCTGCTAGCATGCTTTGGAGGAACAAATCAAATTTTCTTAGCAGAGGCTACTTGAAAGGAAGCAATGCAGTATAGCACTCTCCTTGTATGCTTATTTGTGTTTATTTGCATCATAACGGTTGTTGGATGTGCAAAGCTTTTGTAGAAGCGTTTTCTTAAAGCTTAGGTTTCCACGTTTCTACAAGGTCGTTTTTCTTCTTTTCAACCAATAGTAACTGGTCAGCTACACTGAAAACTTCCAGTATTGTTTTAGAGGGGGTTTTGGTGGGGATTTGACAAAGTTCAGCACACTTCTGATGGCAGTAAAAGTTTCTGTGCCAGAGTTAGTTCAGAAAGCATTGGGTTATCAATCATCACTATTGAGTAAAACAGAGATCCTATGCGTCATGTTCTGGACCACCCTTCCTTAAAAAACTGCGCCTTGTCAAAACTTTTGACATGCTCTGAAAAGATGACTCATTCTGCAGCGGCTTCCTGCCATAGTAAGTGGTATATGACTGACACCTTGTGGTACACGGCGTAATCTCAAAAATTACACTTCATTTTGCCCATCTGCAGAACGAATGCTGAACCAGTCCACAGCTCTCTGCTCTGTGATGAAGTGAACACACACTAGCCTGATGTATTTGTCGCCAAAATTTCACTGCCCGTTTGCTCCCTTAAGGCCAAAGTAGAAGCAGCTGGTGGAGTTTTGCCAGTGCAGAAGTTGTTAAAAAAAAAAAAAAAAAAAAAAAAAAAAAAACCAGAGAGAGAGAGAGAATCATGTCTTTGGCTTTGGAATGTGCTGGGTGCCGCTCCAGAGCTGACCCTTTGCACATTGTAGCACCTCACAGCAGTGAAATGGCAAGACACAAAGTATTAAACATCAAAAAGAATCCAGTCTTTCCGAGTAGCGGTCTCCAGATTACATTTTTATAGCAGATCGAGAATCTGTTCAGCAGAAGTATTTGACATTTTAATTGGCTTGGTTGTGAATAATTTTGAATATGTACACCACAGATATAAAATAATGGTGGTTGCTTTATTTTTCATTACAGATTATTTCCTCATTCTACAATACAATTTCAGTAAGAAAATTTATTTCTGATTAAGAGAGAGAGAATGGTAAATAGAATCTTACTACCTGTCATGATGATAGGAGAAGGGCTTTATGTTGAATGAGGAAAGAAAAAGCCCTAACGTTGCATTTAATTTTAGTTTGCATCCTGTCAAAAATCCTCAACTTCATGAGAAATTCTCAGTTGGAAAATATAACAAAGAGAACAAGTAGGGAGATGATATTTGAAAATCTAATTCAAAGCATATGCTGCCCTCAGATAACACAGCATGAGCTAATCTGGTTCTACAGGTAAATATCTTTTCAGGAGATTCAGAGCTGAACAGTGATTAAGATGAACCGAGCGTGTAATTTCATGAATTATCCACATTCCCACTTCAGATTCAGCAGGGAGAGTGCTTCATCTAATTCCAAAAGAGAGACAAATGTCTGAACTGCTCTCTGATAGAAACTTCATTATCTCCAGTGTTGAGTTTTAAACAAATTTTAATTCTCTATAACACTGTTGGCTTGAAGGCTTCTAAATTTTGGCAGAGCCCTGAAAGTATGGTTGATAACAGTATAAGCATAGCCCAGGTGAATGTGGTTTTTGGTTTATGCGTCTGTGTTCTCCTGTGATGTGAATATCTGCCCCACCAGGACTAAAGGTCAGTTAAATGTAGTGAATATAAGTTACTGAAGAGCTGCTAGAACTGAATTTTTATTCAGCAGAGAATGGGCATGTAAACAAATCAATATATGTAATGTGAAAAGCATCACATTTAAACTGCAAAAAAAAAAAGTGGAAGGAAAAAAAATCTTTTCTGAGTGTGCTTTTCTGTGGAAAACAGGATTTTTCTAAACAAAAGGTGAGTAGATGTGGGTCTGAGCAACATGAATTCTGTATTGTCCTGACACTGCACCACTGCAGAGGGATGTGTGAGATGGAGTGATGGAAATGGGATCTTGTTAATTGAGATGTGGCTAATCAACAGTTACTGTACTTCTTTTGCCTGGTTATTGGAACAGCCTAGGCAATCTAGAGCATGAATGGTCTCTCTGAAGGGATCCGGTGCCCTCAAATACAGGATAGCTGTCAGTGTTGCCAATCCCAAATGCCTACAACCACACAGAGCTGCCAGTTGCTCACTGCCCAGTTTTTGTAGATGGCTGCTACCTATTTAACACCAGAATGAAGCAGAAACCTTCTAATAAAGGTTTAGGATCCAGTTTGCGTGTGTGATATGAATTGAGCGCTCCAGTCCTACGTGCTGAGATCCTAGGACACCGAAAACTGTGACAGAAATGGAAGGGGTCCACTTGTCTTCTGTGGTGGTTGTTTTAGGCTGGGGAAGGCTTTGCAACATTCGGGCCTATAAGACTTACTTGGCCATGGTACTCTTGACATGCTGGTGGTAGGCTTTAGCGAATGGCCTGTTTTACTGTTCTGCTGTCCTAGCCACAGCAGTTTGCTATTGCCTTATCTTTTATTCTGACCTTATTCTTTCAAGAATGTAACCCCCTGTCAAAGCATCACCTGGAGGGAGAGACAGCCTGCTGAACTATTGGTCGTCTAAACTTAGACGATATTACACAAGCCTTTGGTAAAAGGTTAGCCAAGCACTTGCTGTTCAGGAGTTGACTACCATGAAGGAAAAACCATAAAACCAGTCATGTACATATTGTAGCTCTTCCTTGGTGCTGTCGTCTTTGAAATTAGTTCTCTGTATACGGGGGGTGTGGTAATTACACTTTTATAAGGGAGTAAATGTTTAATATCACTGTTTAATAGTGCATGTTAGGCTGATAAAACCCACTTTAAGAGCCTGAGTGTCCCTGCTGCTGCTTTGCTTCTTTTTAGCATTGATAAACACGGAGGGCATTTTGCTATGGTATCTCCATATGTTTAGTGCATGTGCCACAGGGCAGATCGGGGATGGGAGAATCTTGCTGGGACAGCCACTTAAAACTTTATCTGTGGACCTCTTCCCTGATGGTGAATCCATGCTGATGTTTTCCTGTTTGTGTGCTACCTTATTGGTGGGAATTTTGCAGAATATGAAATATTTAATACGTGTGGACTCTCACAATTAATAATCTAAATTATTAAGTGAGGATGGAAGAATAAGGACACCCCTCTACTGCATGTGCATTTCTGCAGAGCAGGAAGCAGATATTTGTTGGTCTGCCTTGAAACCAAGACCAACAAATCTGTTGTGGATCTGGTCTTGTCCTGAATTTGGCGGCTAATTCATCTTTGTTAGAGAGTGAATGCAGGTGCATCTTGAAAGCCAGAACAGATAAGAAAGTCTTTGACCTACAGACCTGGTCCACAGTTGTCAGGATTGAGTCTTGGGAATGGTTTAGCAAAGCGTGGTTATTTAATACTCAGAGGATTCAATAACGCAGAAAACGCTTCAGGTAGCAGCCTAAGGGTAAAAGCTTGGGGAAGGCACCTTGTTGAGTCTGTGCCCAAGCACAATCTATTGCAGCTATGTTTTTTCTCTAACACAGCTGGGGAATCCTCTTTGAAGCATGACGGTACCTCAGAGGCTGCTCAGGCCATGAGCAGACTGTGCCTGAAATGGCGAGCTCAAGAGATTACAGCAGCAAGGTGTGGCTGCTGGTTGCTGCGCTGGAGCAGGGTTGGCATTTCCATGTCTTCAGACTTAAGGGTAGTGAATATGAGTGTCTTCACAATCAGTGTGATATTTCTTTTTTTTTTTCCTTCCCCCCACCTTGTCTTTGGGAAGACAATCTCTTGGGCAGCTGACCCCATCTGTCTTGAGACTGGAGGAAGAGGATTGTGAACTTTTCAAAAGTATTTTTCAGTCGTCGTACCAAAATACACTTTATAAGTATGCTACTCTGTTTCTATTGCAATGCTGGGACTGCTATGCTATATTTATGATAGAATGCCAGCACTTACTGGGCAGGGAAGCCTTTGTTAACTTACTATTATAAAGCAATGTTACTCCTTTGAATTCTTTGTCTACTTTCAGGAAGTATCAAAACTGATTTTGGAAGAAATGGAGTTATAACCTTAACTAGCTGGGGGACTTTCTCATAAAGTATGTTTCATTTTAGTGCTATCTAATGTATAAAACTGCTCAGAAAAAGGAAAATATAGCATTGAAACAAACAGTGCTGTAAAACATGCTTCCGCAAATCCCATTTCACATCTGTTTCCTTAACCCCATGGACAACCGTTCTTTAACTCCTTAAGTAATTCTCATACTGAAGAGGATAGCAGTTAGAGTTGAATGATAATGAAAAAGCTGATGTGGAAGCAGGGGATCCCTAAAAGTCAGACTAATGAGCAGGTGAGGGGATTAACACCTCTCCCCAAGTAAACTCCAGTGATCTGTCAGGAGGCTGTAATAATGTAGGGCCTGTAGTTCAGAGAGTGGTTCAATTAGGCAGTATACAGTACAATTAACTGCCTGCAATTAGAATGAGTGCCTTAATTACTATGTTTACATTTTGCAACCTCTCTGCTCTGATCAGACAAAGCCTTCTCTGCATATAAAGCTGGGTGTAAACATTTTGCTTTTCACTCTTGTTTCCCCTACCATATGCTAATTTAAAGATCTAAGATTGAGTTTTGGCAAATGATTATCTAGCTCAAATAACATAATATAAAGCAACAAAGGCAGCAAAGTTTTGACAGTTGTTTTGGTCTGCCTTTTTTGCCTTTATACTTAATGGATATGGAAGTTTGCTAATCACTTCACATTCAGAACTATTCCTTCCAATTGCAAGCATACATAAAATGGACTTTAAAGCCTCTTAAAAGATACTTTGTCTGGAGTTGCTTTCTTTTCCTTAAGCACTTGGGTTGAACAGGGATCTTTGTCTGCTGTTGCAGGCAGAAGGATATTTTTTTCCCCGATCCCAAGTGGCTGCTGTCTAAGGCTTGTTTCTAAGGTGTCTCAGAGCTTAACACCGCAATATCCTCAACTGCTTTGTGGTGTCAGATTTGGCTTTTGAAAATCCGGAACTCCCACACTATGTAAATTTGGCTAATTGGCTTACTCTATAACTTCAAGATCAGTTTCCAGGTATGACCATCCAAACATATATCTAATATGAGATGCTGAGATATTTATACATCCACTGAGTGGACCAGAGCGCCCTATGTTGCTGTATTGTAAAATGAATTGCTTACATTATGAACTCAGCTGTGTAGATGAGACAGACAAAGCCTTCATATTAAATTCAAAGCAACTAATAAAGCAGTCCAGTAGATCAGAATATCTATTCCCTCTGTACAGAATAGCGGAAAGAGCCGCAAAGGAGTTCAACATACACATGATGACTTTTAAAGAAGATGCATAATTATTCCAGAAGGTGTGTCTAGTATGACAATTTTTTGAAATCAGATTTTCTTAAAGCTGCAATATTTCCCAATAACAGATCTGTACGCCATCTGTCAGCAGACATTTTTGGTAAGAACTTCTAAAGACTCTTCCATTTTCCAATAAAACTCTGCTGCCCACAGGTGATTAACTGACAAATAGACTAATACAGAAATCTAGGCTAGGTAGTGTCATGCTGGACTGCACACCTGAGGCTCATGAACCTCACCACCAGGCATCAGCAAGTATTAATAATGCTAAAGCTGTAGGGGCTGTCCCTGGGCAGGTGTACTTAGCAACTGTACCATCTCCTACCAGAACAACCAGAAAGCAAAAGGTCCTGTAAAGTTCATGGAAGAGCAGGGAGTGGAAAATGGGCCTTCAGGCAGCTATTCCCTTTTCTCATTTATGGAGCAGTAGCATTCTCATTCTGGCCCAAGAATTGCACCATCATGGATCGTTTTGGCCGCAGAAGTGCCTTTCACTGAAATTCACCTATGCGTTGTTTGTTTTGAAAAAGAACTCTTTCATGCAAACTGCTTTTGGAAAGCACCAGTTGTTTAAACTTGCATGATTTAATTCAGCTTTGTGTTGAATAAGAACCCATATGCATTTCTTTTCTGGCTCCCTCTACTTCTGTGTATTACATGATAGAATATGCTCAAAAAATGTTTTAGTGCCATGAGCGTTGCCATTGTGAGAAACGGGAAGTCAACAACTGAAAATCAATAAGTGTTATTGTCTGTGCTTTGCCCTGGAGAACAGATGTGCAAACAAGTATTGAAAACCAGTGGGGAAAAGTCCAGCTCTCTTCCCTTTGGCATTGTGTTAATGACACTTTCAGGTGGGTGGGCCAACTAAATGCAGAGAGCGTAATACTGCCATATCTCATCAGAGAAGGTCTTTTGTTTGTTCAGAGGTTCTGCTCCAAACACGAAATCACTTAAAGCTCAAGGATATTCATGCCTAGGATTATTTGAAGGCCTGTTTCTGCTGTAGTTTTTTAAAAATATTTTTTTAATATTGTTTCTCTCTGTGGTCTTTGTTGTAAAAACTCTGCTGTCAGTAGTGGTCTCTATTGCAGTTGTTTTATTCTCCGCTGATAAATAGGAGTAGTGAGAGGCTGATAAGCAGCATGTACGGCAGAAGTTCTGTGATATTTCAGGATTTTGGGAAGGAGAGGAAGAGCAGCATATGTAAAATGTCTCATGGCCAGCGTATTAGGTAACAAAAATTGGTACTGTTCTCATCTAAATGCAACAGGTGACATCCTATGTCACCTGATGTTCTGAACCTAGCTTCATACTTTTTGCATGTATCTTATCTTATCGTACTTCCACCAAAACCAAGACAAAAACCAGTTTCACTAAGACCTGTCATCTTACTTGGCTGCTTGAACTTCTTCCTCCTGCCAGCTCTGCTCACTGCTGGCATCTGTAGTGAGGGCTAGAAATTCTAAATCTATGGGGAACATAATGGCCAGCTAGTCTGGTTTTTTTTAAACAACAAGCCCTAACCCTGAACTAGTGATACCCACTTAACTTCCAGTTGCATTAGGGTGTGTCTTCCTAGAAGACACCCAGCCTTGATTCCAAAGATTTCAAATGGGGGAATCCCCTGTGTTCTTAGGTAAACTGTTCCCATGCTTTAATTTCTCTTGTGATGACTTCTGCAGTGCTTTTATATTTGCAGACCACTTTCAAATTAAAGCAAGATGAAGAATGATCTGTTTATTGATGTCTTTTGTGTACTATCCCAGTGCCCTCGGCAATAAGAGCTACCACCAAGCAAATACTTACTTTATAAGTTGGGTTAAACAGGATGGAGAGACTGAAGTATTTTGTGCTTTAATTGGAGTAAATTATCAGATTATGCAAGTAAATCTGTGTGGGAAAGGTTACTTATCTGTTTGCCTTATCTTAATGCATGCTCAAAAAATGGAAGGCAATGATAAGGATGGTTTGTGAAGGGAGGGAAAAGGCTGAAGGGACAGAAGTCAGAGGACAGAGGGATGAAAGTGAAGCAGCTTACAAGTGAATATCCCAAACCTCTCAAGGATTTAACTCCACGTTCTGCTGGTGTTAGAGGGGGCTCAGAGGCTGAAGGCTTGCATACTTCAGGGTAGGTGGAGCTGAATGCTTTAGGTCACTGTTGTCCCTGTGCTGTATAAGACTGCATGTTCCAAAATAGCTAACGTTCTCTTTGTATCAAGCCATTTTTAAGGGTATTTCAGATTTGGCAAGTTGACTGACATGGTCAAATGATTGTGAAAATACGGGTTAGGGTTGCCTCTACTGTAATAGCATCATAGACAGCAGAAAATGCATTACCTTACTTATGCTGTTCTCTCCTTTGGTGATGTTATCTATTTTAAAGGTATTTTTATTTCACTGGGTATTCATGAGCCTTGAGAGGGAATGCAAAAATAGAAGTTGGTAGAGAGATGTGTGAATATGCAAGTTGATTCTGTGAGCTGTGTTTTATTATTTGATTAGCTAGTAGTGGACTAGTGAGCTCTGGGATAGCGGGCATTCTTGCTGCCTTGCTGGTAATAAGCAATTTTTTAAAATGTTGGGCAAACACATTATGAGTGTGACTCTATGTAGTAGAATTAGAAGAACAAGCTTGTTCTTTTACTTTCCTCTTTGGATAAATGTCTGTGATTACTGCAGCAGATATCTGGTTTTTATACTTGGAGTTTTATAGTTGGTAGTTAGTTTTATACTTGGTAGCAGTCTTTTGGGCTTCAAATGTGACAAGCTTCATGCTGGATGTATCCCTAACTGTGACTCAAACTGCTGATGGAGAGAAGGAATGGAGTTAGAGAAGGTGAAACAACAAGTGTTATAACTGATCAGTGGTAGGACTAGATGCAGGACTGATTAGCATCAATATTTGTTCTTTTCCTAGTGAAAGCTGGCAGATGAAGGAAGTCCCTGTAAGCATTTCTGAAGTACCTTTATTCAAGAAAAGTAAACCATTACAGCACTACTAAATTTTAGGTAGGCCATACAGCTTCAGTGTCAGCTTGCCTTGGTTTCCCTAAATATCCTAAGTAGTATATGAGCCATTTATCCTTGGGCAAGTACAGATTAACTATATTTTTAAGCTGTAGGTTCCCTCTTAGGTATTTTTCACACTGGACAGGTATTTACAGGCATAGCTGTCAATAACTCTGGGTGTAAAATAGGTGTATACAACAATGCCCATTCATTCTGTGAGAAATACAGCACCCCAGTTGAAAAGGAACTGACTTTGCAGGATTCAGAGCATGGGTTTGTTTTGGTTTGGTTTTGTTTAATTGGGTCTCCCAGGGAAATGCATGGGAGTCGTGAGCTGTTTTTTCCCTTCCTCGCTTCTCCCTCCCCCCATCGATCTTGGGGAACTTTTTAGCAGTTAATTGCTAATTTTTTTGATGCATGTGGAATATCACATTGCTGCTGGGGTAAGCTGACATAGAGCCACTGACTGCTGTAGCTGTATTTAATTTCACAGAATGCTTACAATGATTCATTATATAGCTCTAGGTAGAACTAGGGTAGATGTGGGGTTGTCACTTTGCAATGCAGTTGCGCCTTGGTTGTAAAGCTGCAAGCTTTTTGTAGTCTGTAACACAACAAAGTGTTTTTGGCATACCTCAATGGCAGCAAGCTCCGTGGATTTCATGTGTCTGGTGAGACGGAGGAATCTAAGTTGTAATGCACAAAAAATTGTCAGTCTTGATGAGCACTTCTGCTAGAAAATGTAACGTGCAACTGAAGAGGGAAAAAGACATAGCTGTTTATCAATTAAAATGGACATGGCTATAAAAGGAGGTCACCAGTTTGCTGAATTAGGCAGAACTGCATCCGATGTATCTTTCCAAACAGTGGACTATTCTTCCTTTTGTTCTATATTGGTACAAATCTTGGGTGTCTCTTATCAAGACCTTCCCTATCATAGACTATTGCTTTCACCAGTTCTGTCCCTACCTTAAACACTTAGGCTTTCCACTGTGAAAACTCTGTTTCTCCCCCCTTCCTCCTTTTTTTCCTTATTTTAGTTTTCCTTTTGAGGTCACAGCCCAATCTCTCTGCTCTCTCCAATGGTTGGGCAGTGGAACTTCATAGACCCAGAGCAAGTAGCGGCCTGTTGTTGTGGCCACTTGGGGGTGTTAGAATGCAAGGCGTAGTGCCCTCCTGCCCTGGAAGCACTTGACTTTCCAGCAAAGCAGTGGGGTGGGAAGAATCTGAGGAACTTGTGTTCCAGGAGATACTTTAGTCAGTGTTGCTGGCTTGGTCAAGCTTCTGAGTGTCAGGAAACTTGGTGGTTGATGGCAAACACAAACTGGTAGCAATTTACCAAAAAAAAAAAAAAAAAAAAAGAATCATCTTAGCAAGAGAAATGAAGCTTTTCTCCTTCTCCAAGGTTGGGTTTTCTCCAAAGAGGATAATTTTTGGCTTGTGGCATTAACTATTGTTGGAATAAGAAACAAAGGACCCCACCTGGACTGCAGCCAGAAGAGTCCTTTCTCTTAGCGGTGTCACACCTGCTTCTCAGCATTGCTCAGTCCCATCTGGGTGTCCCAACAGCAGTAACTCCCAGTACTAGCCAGTTCTCTATCCACCAGTTGGCTTTCAGCTGGTGATTTGGTCTGACTGCTACCTCATCTGAAGACTACAGGAGACTAAGATTAGGCAGTTAACTTTGGTGCTGTTTCTGTATTGTGTTCGTGCGCTCCTGACAAATACAAGTACTACTTAAGGGCACTCCTGTAGGAGAAAAAATAAAACTTAGTCTCGGAAACACTCTGATTAAACTTTGAACTAGAAATAGATATGGATGGGAGGAGCATGGTGAGCTCGTCATCCTCGTGGGAGCTTTTGAATATTTCAGGATCATAAAATAAGTGGACTTCTTGAACACAGAAGTTGTGTTGTAACCAGACTTTTCATATAATCATCACCAGCAGGTTAATCCTTCCCTTTCAACGCACACCTACTCCTGCAAGCTGTTCATTTATACCGGTTGCCTCCTTGCTAATAAGCTTTGAAAAGCAAGTTCGTTAACGTGCTGACTGCCAGACTGTGCTTTAATGAGCCTTTCTCAATGCCTCCTATCTTATCTTGAACTTGATAAGTACAAAACGTTCCTGTGACATTGCTATAAATCACATTTTATTGATGCATCTCAATATGAAATGCCTGCTGCAGTTTCATGGTGTCTGTTTGCTTTGGAAGGGATAGTGTTGTACAAATACAGGTCTGAGGTTTTCTTGTGACATGGGGATTGCTGGGGAAAGATTTTTTTGAGGTACATGGGAGGCTTTTGCATGCATTTGAAAAAGGAGGACATTGCCAGTTGCCTTCCACTCCAATCAGTTCCTGAATTGTGCAAGGTTATTGTTAATTCTGGTTAATTCTGAGCACTAATTTTACCTGAAATTAGGATCCCCCCCCCCCCCCCCCGGACTACGTAAAAACTATGGGGTTGTATTTGCTCCGTACAACAGGTAGGCTGCCTGTGATTCAGTCTGCTGAAGACCTGAGCTGATGGTTAAGTTAGGTACTTCTGCTCTGCTTTATTGGCACATGAATGCATTTGAGATGAAGGGAGTAGCTGAGAAGGCACATGTAATAAATAAACTATCTGGTGGTGTTGATGTGAACTATGCTCAACACGAGGAATCTACAGACGAAGGTAATCCATGCCGGACCTGTTTGTTTCCCACAGTAATCTTGAGCAGCTTTAAGGCTGCTGCAATGGCTTACTGCATCAGCCTGCAGGAGAACGTGGTGGCTGAGTATCACTGGAGGCCAAACCACTCTGGCTGTACCTTCTACTCTGCTACAGATAGAAAGGTGGAAAATGACTTTTACAAACATTACTTAGGGAATCTTCACTCTGGAAAAAGCAGCTAACTGCCTGTGCTGCACAAAGTAGCCCTGCTCTGGGATATACGAATTGGGAAAGTTAAGCTCCAGTAATGAATCTTGTAAGCGTGATTTTAAATACCTCCATGCCTTCTGTATCCATAAAAGAAACACAAGGTGTTTGTCCTTTGTCAACTGTGTGGGTGGGGAAGTGAGCTGTGACTTTGAACTTACTGTGATGGATGTTGCTTAGTGATAGTTTCCAATTGCTATGGGCAGCATCTGTTAAGATGTTAAGAAACACCTGTGTGTGTGTTACTGAGTTGTCCAGAGATGGGCGTGATTAGGTTTACATTCAGCAGCGTCAGTCACGGATGTTTTGCAGGTTTTTTGTTTCAGTGCTTTCAGCTAATGTACATTGTTATTCATGCTGCTGTTTGTCTACCTGAAAAACAGGCCAGCCGGTCTTTCAGCCCTTCCTCAGCAGGCCTTTATTTTCAGTTGATGCAAATTTTAACGGCTATCAGGAAGTTGAATTTGGGGAACTTTCTTGTTTTCAGATTTAAACGGTAAATTTTTGCAGTTTTCATTGAGCCTAACTGTGAACATTTGTCTGTACTTGCACATTGAGAGTGTCTTTGAAGTCACACTTCAATACTAATAACAAATAACTTTAAAAATGTATAAAAACTGCCCATGTGTTCCTAACAATTCCCTTTCCAGAACCACGGCATCATCCACCTGGAAGGTTGCACTTATTTTTCGTCCAGGTTCTTGCTTTTATGCTTTTGGTGCAGTTAAACAATGAAACCCATCAGGCTGTATTATAACTATGTGCATACCTGTTTATACATCCTAGACAGGTGTTTGCCTAACTGTGTTGTGCAATAAATGATGTGTGTGACAATAGATGTACAGAAACATTGTTTTGAGTTAAGAGCATTGACAATTAGTTTTAAGAGAACGTTCCTCTCTCCTCTGAAATATATCTGGATACGCTATATTTCCACTTCACTAATGAGGACAGGCACTTCAACTTACTGAATTACAAATGTTCTCTATGTTCACTACAGAAAGCAAGATGGGAATGAAACAGGGAATTTTGCTTCTTCCTGACCAGCTCAGAGGCTTTATTCAACTGATTTTTCTGGTCTAACAACATGTAATCAACAGAGACAGCAATTTTAAATGTCTGTTTTAATGAAGCTTTAATTGTGCAGGTGCTCAGCAACTATATTACTAACTCCACAGCTTTCAGTGTGGAAAAGGGCAGCTGCTGTATTGAAGAAAAGCGATCAAACCTGGGTATAACAATGACATACACAATAATAACAGGGTGCCTTATGAAAGGACTGAGATATTTGCAATGGGGCTCAGGTGGCATTGCCAGGTTTGTGGTTTAGCGTGTCTGTATGTGCTTCTGCCTGGAGGAGAGGAGGCAGTTTCTGTATTGGGCTTTGTTGTGAGAATAGACGTTTCTTACCAGAAGGATGGTAAAATGTCCTTGAGGCCAAAAATGGGGATGATGAAATAGATCCTTAAAGCCTTGAATGAAGTATTCTGTTCTGTTCTACATGGGCATTGGATTGGGTTGTGATTGTTTGCTGAGGACTTCATCACTGTGGAAGGAGAAAAACATCACTTAAAAATATCACGTACTAAGGCAATGAGTATGGGCCTGGGATTCAGCGGCTTCTTGCTGCCGTCTTAATGATGCAGTTTGCTGTAACTCTCTTTCAATTTCCTGGCCCATGTTGCCAGGTGGAAGGGCGCTTGAGTAATTTGCATTACACAAAGTTACTTGAACATCAGTCCATTTGAAAATCTGATCTTTTAAATGTCTGGGTACAGTTCAGGAGATGGGGTCTATTCCCAGCTCTCGCACTTGTTCGATATATAACTTCTTCGCAGAGCTGAGGTGACCAGTTCCTTTGTTTCTTGTCCTAGATTTTTGCATATTTATTTTGTGGCTTAAGGTAGACTTTTCTAGTTTGTGTTAGTAATGTGCCTAGCACAGTGGGGCGTGAATTTCAGCTGGCCCTCTACAGAGGTGTAACATAATACAAATAATAATATAGTTGATTAGAATTGCTAACTACTGTTGTTTTAGCAGTTCTGAGTAGATTAGGTTGTATTATCCACAGATCAGTAGAATTATTTATATTTTTAAAAAAGGAGAAAATGAACTGGGAAATCACATAATCTACAGTTCTTGAAAGATACAGCCTCTCAGCTATGTGGTTATCTCTTCATTTTCCCAGAAAAGTTCATCATCTTTGTGCTAACCTCTTTCCCCTTGTTCCCTCCACCCCAGGGTAGCAGCTGGAAGGGACAGTGCACGTGGTTCCCCCCCCCCCCTTCCCCAATTAGGAGTTCTCTTTCCATTAAATAAATAAATAAAACCTAATCAAGCAAACAGAGTGTATGAGACCCTGTTTTTCCTCCCAGAGCCGAAGTTAAAAATTATTCAATGTAAAATTCCTGGCCTGTGAAACAGAGGCTCTGTACTGTACCAGGCAAAGATTTTCACCAGCATTCTCTTGCTTAGCCAAGGCTGAGATAACAGACACTGTAAAGCACTTGGTGGAATAAATCTACGGTTCTGAGATTCCGTCGGGGTGTTCATCTTCCACCTTGTTTTTCCTTTGCTTAATAAGGTATTGCGTGAACTTAGAGTTGATATTTGACTTGACTTCTTTTCTTAATGCGAACAGTGCCAAATGAAGCTAGATGTTGTTGTTTTGGTGGTGGTTTTTTCTTCGCATTTAAATGACAAGAACGACTGGAGAGAACAAGTAAGTGGTTAGACTTTATCTTCTCTTAATGAAGAATCTTCTTGATGACAGTTGTAATTGTGCTCGGCAATGTTTTGTTGCAGTTTTGAAAGTGGTTTAGGAACAAAAGGGTAAAAATTACTGAATTTTGAGACACTCGAGTCAAATGAAGTAAGGCTGAATGGTAACAGTTCTCTGGTGCAAGGTGGCTTCTTGAGGCAGTGATTAGTAGCAAGGTGATTCTTGTTGCTGTGACCTGTGTATTAAAAGAGCTTCCTGCAAGTTCCTAGCTTTCTGATAATTTCTGAAAATGCTCAGCCACTGATATGGTTGCTTGAGAGGCAGGAGGGAAATTACCAGTGGAAGAAAAAGACAAAACGCTTTCTAATTTTTTTTTTTTTTAAACACAGGGATCTGTAGTGATTGATGTTATTTGTAATCATATCTTGGATATTTACTTGGGGATATGAACTTCCATTGTTGGCTTATTACCGTAATCATCAGTCAGCCTGTGAAAGCCATTTCCTATTCAGAGGTATCCTAGATCTGTTGTACAAATGTTAGCAGCAAAGTCAGGTTTACATTGCTGTGTAGGTTTTGTGGAAATGGGTATGCGGTGAATCTTTCAACAAAGGAGTCCTAATGCAAAATCTGTGCTCTTTCTGATGAGTGGATAGCTAAAAAAAAAATGTGACCGGATAGAGGGGTGCAGTTCTTAAGCAGACGTAAAATGCACACAGAGGTTAAGCTGTAGGAGTATTTCCAGCTTGCTGTCTGAAAATGAACTAGGTACTATTTTCTTATTTTATGGGATACTTTATATGTCTATGAATGTTGAATATCTATGAGGAAGGGAAATTATTATTTATTTTTTTAAAAAGATACTGAAATCGTAGCAAAACTAGATATTATTTCAAATTCGGGTTAATACTATAGCAGAACACAGGAGACAAATGTGGGTTTGGGCTTGAAATAAAATCATTGAAAAGAACATGGCAACAATAATTTGCAGCCCCTGTTGACATGGTGCCAAGCATTCAAGGCAACTTGAAAAAACAAATCAAGCCCTAAGGTCATTTCAGATTGCCCCCGAGAACACTATAGGAACAGTTGCCATTTATTTCAGTGTGAAATTTTCAGAAGACCAAGTGTCTGTCCCCTCTTTTGGGAATCTGTCCATACCTGTAAAAATTTTCTGGACTTTATTAGATAGAGAGGTAAGCACTCTTCTTATTATGGTGCTTTTTCTTTACAGTCTAGCAGGGAAACTTGTGCACAATGGCTTCCTGTTGTTCCACAACAGGAGCAGGGCACAGATACTGTGGAGGCAAATCACAATGTCGAAGGAGCCAGGACTTTTAGGGAAGTGTTTTCTTATTGCTGATGATTGCATGTATTTATTTGAAAATGGCAACATATAAAAATGATGTGCTGGACTTGCAGGACTTCCTTAATTTCCATTCTTTCTTTCCTATATGCTCTTCTGCTTCTGGGTCCCTTCACATTATTTCTAGGCAGGCTGTGCCACAACCTGCCCTCAGCTGTCGTGACCTTTCTTTTTAGTGCTGTGGCCTTCAGTTGAACTGGGGTGGTAATAAAGTAGCATCAGCAGTTCTGACTGCACTGTGACATCAGGGATCTTTGCTTGGATGTATGGGGCCAGATCCAGTTGCAGGGCATAAAACTTCATTTTGGACTGCTGAAGTTTTCAACTCTTGAGATAAAATCACCCCCCTGGATTATAGGTGATATGTAATTATATATATATAGGCTATATGCAATAAAAATTTCAAAGCAGCACAGTGGATCCAAAGCCCATAGAGGGCAACAGGAAAGCTCTGACCCACTTCCTGGAATTTGGGTCAGGATTTTGATTAATATCTACTATCTCTTTTCTAAGAAAAAAGTGTTTTGTTTTGTTTTCGTTTTGGCTCAAGTGAAAAGGATAATTATTGCTAATGATTTATAGGGCAGTGAGATGTAAAATGAGAACACGTTTCAAAAGAATGGCAAAATGTTTTCTGGGAGAAATCACACTCGGGAGCCTTCTGACCTTGCTGAGCAACTGGTCTGGGGGCAGGGGGGTACACAGGGACATATCTTTTGACATCCCTTGATATCCCCTGATGCATCTTGGGAATGCCCAAGACAGGTCTTTTTCCTTTCTTGTTAATGAGAAGCAGAATTTGAGAGAGTTTTCCAGATCCAAGGGGCAATATAAACTGACTTTCCTTTTCGTGCTATGTGCCTTGGAAGCTCTGTGTCTCCAGGTCTGTTGCATGTGGCTAATGTAGGCAGGAATCTATTTTTCATCTCTGTGTTCAGGTGAACACACTACTTGGTCCACAGGGATACTTGCTGTGATATTATGATCCGCATCATAATACTGCATATTTTACAAAGTATTGTGAAACTTGGTGGTGATTTTGGAAATGCTTGTGTAGCTCAGACTGAAATCCATGTTATACTATCTTACATAACATATATACTGTCTTATACTATCTTATATAACAAGGCGATTTCATATACTGATATAAGAATAACATCAAAATTCATATATGCTGATACCAAGTGAATGGAACCAGAATGCAGCCTCTTGCATCAACACTAGTATAAAAATAGACATTCTTGTTATTCATGTTGTGGTTATATCCTAACTGAGCATAATGCAGCCTCAGCCTCATTTAATACCCATGGAATTCAGTGAGAGTCTTTCTACTGACTTTGTGCTCTGGTCTGGGTGCTTGATGGACACCTAAGAAAAGTAGGATCTGAGGGGGAACAAAAAACTTAGATGGAATACAAAGCACTACTGAGCCTTTGCAAAGTTGCCTCCCTGGGATGACAATTTTTCTGCTAGGATTCATGTCAGGGCTCCTGATTGTTAATTGTACTGGGAAGCAGAATGGTATGTTAAAAACAAATGTTTCTTTTTCACCAATAAAATGAGTATGATAATGTAGAACTGACTCTTGGTGACACTCTAGGCTGGTGGCATCATGTCTCAGGACAGCACCTTCCACTTAGAAAAACCGAGTTAATGTGTTGGGTTTGCCGACTGCCTCTTAAAGGTCAAGTTTCTTGTCTGCTTGGGAAAATAGTGGTGGCTTCTTCCCTCGGTTAAGAATCCAGAAGAGTGTAATGATAACACCAAAAGGAGCCGTTTCTAAGTTTAAAGGCAACAGAAATGGTTCTTGGGCCCACGAAGGCCAGCATCTGGGACCACAACATAAGCAGCAAACCTGGAGTCAAGGACAGCATCTTCTCATCCTCAGCTACTAGCTGGAGTACAATCCGTAGGTCAGAAATGGCTCCTGGTACAACCACTACCGGGCGTTGCTGTTGGCAAGCCAAGGAGCAATGGGAGAGACCTGATGTCTTATAAAATATCTTAAACAGTGTTTCTTGTGCTGTGGTGGCAGGGTATACAAACAGGTTGTTGCTGCTTGTCCTCCAGGTGTTGAAGCAACTATGTGAGGAAACTGCCTTAAAAACCTACTCGTCCGTCCGTCAGACATTCCTCCACCCTGGTTGATAACTCACTGGTGTAGTTCGTGTTTCCCAGTGGCCAGCCAACAGCAGGGGCATGCGTGTCTGCTCTGAGTCAGCAGCCTTGGTGTGAAACCTGACGCTGGCCTGAGACTCTGCTAGCTCTGCAGGAAGCACCCGTAGTTGCCTCTTAATTAGTACTCCTTCCTTAAAAAGAAAACGTACATGTTTCGTCTTTGAAAGTTTGCAACCTATAAAGTTTTTCACCTTTTGATATTTATTATTAAAATTCAGCTGTAGGGTTTTGGTTTTTGGTTTTTTTTTTTTTTTTTTTTTTAAGCACGGAGGCTTGCCTCTTTGTTCCTAAAGCAGGTTGAATATTTGTAACAGCTTCTCCGCCAATGCAAATCAATGTAGTTATGTGATGCACGCTCAGCTGAGCAGTTCATTGGTCCAAGTCCTAGAGATTTAGAAACCTGAGAACTCTCTCTTCCTTCTGTGCACGAATGTAAATTTGTGTATTTCACAGACCCTCTGTTTTAATTACTTCTTACAGCTACGCATTAAAACCTTAACTAGCAGTTTCTGCCTTCCCAAGGAAAAACGTCGCTCTGCATTCCCTCTTATGCCCAAGTCATATTTTAATCTCCTCTTTTGGGAAGCATCTCCCAGCAGAAAGAAACAAGGCTTCGGAACACATGAATCACAGCTGGAAAGAGCATTTGTGATACTTTTAAGCTGATGTTGGTCTCTTCCATGGAACACGAGTGACAGATGTTCTGTGAAAAGAAAAGAGAGAAGAATATACGTTGTGAGAGATAAGTGTGAAACTTGCCATAAGATTAACCTAATCGTAAAACAAAGTAACTAGAAATCCAAATGAAAGTGGATGCCCAGACAGAGAGGCTTTAGAAGTTCCCTACGAAACACTGTTTTATCAACTCAGAAATGCCTATTTTGTGAAGTATTGCAACAGCATAGAAAATAACTCTAATCTGCACCCGAGTAATTAAAAACAAAATGGTCTTTGGTTTTACACGCTCAAGTAATATAATGAAGAATGAGGTACAAGGACATTTTTGCTTCTTAGATGTAATTAGATATAATACGATGGAGTTTGCAATTAGGAATAAAATCCACATCCTTCCCTATCTATGAGCACCTATCTGCCAGTATGTTACTTTGGGGTGTGTCATGGTACCAGAACTACTCTTGTGACTATTTATGTGTTACATATGTTACCTGTTTCTTCAGAATCTCATCAGTCTTTTAGAGGAATTTCCAACTCAGAATGCTAACAAACAAGGGTTCATCTTTTTAGAAAGATGCTCCATTTTTGAGAGATAAGGAGCATTGCAAACAACGAGAATGGTAAAAGTTGGAATACTAAGGGGCAAACTTAGAGCTTATCTAGAGGCTTCCCATTAATGTAAGACGTGGAATACAGCAATATCTAAATAACATGTATATTGTATGTTTTCTCTGTTTCACAAACAGGGCAGTATGAAACTAAGTGTGCACATGGGTTTTCTGGAATTTACAGCTTGGATGGGCTGCCAGTTGGGTGTAACTTCCTTTTTGCAGGAAATGTTGATGGCATTAAATGTTTGAAGCTCTCCATTTTGTATCTATTGATGTGGACCACAAGCAACCTGAGTGTGGTGCTATATTAATGGAATAGTTCATTACAGTAAGTCACTCCTAGTTTTCAAGTTACGTAGATTGAGGGATGCTTTGATTTCATGGTGGTCATGTAAATCTGGGTCTGCTGTAGGAGAAGCAGAGTTAGGGAGAGGGGATTGACTGCGGTAACCCCTGATCTGAATATCTGGTGATTCATGCCAAGAATGTGCAATTCAGAGCATTAGCTCACTTGGTTTCTTCTTCCTGATTGTATAGATCTGCACTCTCAGTCTGAGGTTACTGCATTCAGGTCGCTCTTGCATTATCCTGGTGGGACTAGCCCTTTTGATAGATTGCAGTGACTCACACGGACTTTACAGTGTTTGCGTTCAGGTAACTGGGCAAACAACTGTTCTAAAGGCATCTTTTCCCTACCTTAGTGCCTGTTTCTAGATTTGGACCTAGTAGCAGGACTGAATTAGGCAAAGATTGCATCATAGAATGAATCCTTCTGTATCTTCTACCTTTGGGACTGCTTTTTAATGCAGCCTTTGCTGAAAGGACTGAAACCGCGTTAATGAAAATACACTATAGGTTTGTTACAAGGTCTGGTGGTGTTGAATAGCCTCCAAACAATTGCTTTGCCTCCTGTCAGTCTGCTTTGAACCAGATATGCTTGTTCTGCATGTTAGTAAGGAACATAAATTCAAGAAAACAAGATAGCTGAAGCACTTTATTGATTCCCTGAAGCATATGATAGAGGGGATTCTCTCCGAGATGTCTGTTTTCATCAGCATACAGAGAAATCAGGCTTGGCTCAAGTGTCTGGGTAGAGTATGTAAAATTTTGTTTTTATAGCTGAAACAGGAGCGGGGGGCGGGGGGGGGGAGCATTTTCCATTTCTTCTTGTTCCCAGTTAGTCCATCTATGGTGAGAGGTTCTACAGGCCTTGGGGAAAGAATCTGGTGTGGAAAGCTGTATTCTTTGCTTTGATCAGCTTCTGAAGCTCTCTGCCCAGCTGCCAGGTGGTTAAAAAGACCAAGATGTGTGAGAACTGGCTCCAGTGATCATGGGCATTTTCAAATGTTCAAACTTCTTGTTTTCTTGCTCCAGTGTCTTTTTTTCCAACTTCCATTTTCAACAGATTTTAACACCAAATCAATTAGTTTGAAACAAAAGAGGCTTGGCTCTTGAGAAAATGGCCCTTTAACCTTCTGAAGGTGCTAAACATTTGCTGAACTTAGTAGCAGAATAAAGTATATGCTGCAAAACTGCCAGGAAGACAACAAAGCTAAACAAACTCACAGAAGCTTCCCCTATAGAAAGTTCTCCATTGAATTGTTCCCTGGAGAAGAGGAGGGGAGAGGGAGTGCCTGACAGAGGATTTTTTTGTTTGTTTGTTTTGGTCTGATTTCATGGTGTGTGTTTGCAGTGCTGATACGAATTTCTACCCTGATTCTCACTTAAAACAACAGTTATATCAGGGAGATGAGGAACCCTAGACTATATTAATTCTTAAGTGGGGTGCTCATGTTAAGAATAGAGATCAAGAAACTGTGTGTAACCTATCTATTATGAACATGTGGGCAGGATATATAAACAAGTACATGAGGGAAATTTATGCAGGCTTTCAAGAATCCTTAGCTAAAAAACTTCCTGAATGAGAACAGAAGACATGAAGTATCTACTCGGTCCCTCCCAATTAAATGATATTTCAGTGGACTTAAAGTTTATGCCCAGTTGTACATAGAAATAAGAAAAGTGAAGGAAGGTTTCACACTGTTCCTTATCTTCCAATCTCTACTACCAGGATACACAGTTGAAATCTTTCCCCTTTTAGAGTTTCAGGCAATCCTTAGTTTTCTTTAAAGATTAGCTATGAAGACAGCATAGTGTTTAACCTTCTTGCCCTGATTGGGATGGAATGCTAATTAATACTTATTCACTACTTAATGTCAAGTGCTGTTGAATGTGCAAAAGCGCAACATGAATGCAGTTCAAAAATTATGATAATGAGGTTCTTCAGATGGAACCTTTGATTTTACTACTGTTATAATTCCCTAGATTTCTGTTAATATTCTAACTCATTAGGTACATGTTTGATTTTTCCAGGCAATTGCTTTGCTTCGAATATATGTGCTAATGATATTTCTTTAGTGGGTTAAGTTTTCAGATGAGTTAATCATGTCAGACTTATTCACTCATTGGCCATCTACTTCAGCTCTTGTAGCGTTGTTCATACAAAGGATGCTGTAGTCAGTCTGAAGTTGAACGTTTGGATCAATTAGCTAAGAAATTTTTAGCTTCCAGTTTTCCACCTAGCTACAGGTTTGCCAGTATATCTCTATCGTGGTTAGCATTACTTCTGCTGTCCTTAACTCTCACCTGCAGATACAACTCTCTACCTCAGTTCTTGCATTAGACATTATCTTCTACCTTCTTCCTGTGTCTTAATTGAGCTCTGTGAAAGGACTGTGCTCCTAGTCTAAAGTAGTTCTGCTTTCTCTGGCTGAACTTCAAGTACATCTCCGAATCTGAGGTATATGCCTTACATGTGTTTATCATGTGCTAGTCCTTGGTCTCTCCTTGACTGACATAGCTATCTTGGCAAAAGACTGACTGCCTCTACATGTAAATGTAGGTTTAGAATTGCAGTATAAAAATGAGAAAACGAATCCCACATATCACATGTAAAGGGCCAAACCTTTGGCAATACTGACTTGGGAAAGGCAGTGAAACATTTGCATGTGAACCTCCAAACAAGCATTGAAAGGAGTCCAGTACAGACAGGAAATAGAGGATGGGTAAGTAATTCTTTAGTGATTCATGTATCCCTTTTCTGCTAGTGCATTAGCTTTCATAAGACTGTTATTTGAATCACGAGTGAAATAGTTCATATAACTGAGACGAGATGTCAGCTGATTTAGCTTCTGTTGAGAAAGGTTCCTAGAAGCATCCAAACTGACTTTAGATGCAAGCCTGGCCTGGGTCCCTTGTTGTTATTTATCCAGTACGGCAAACTCTACACCATTAGGATAGTAAATCCAGTCAGTGGAGACATGAGCAGTGGATATCACTGGTAACCGTAGGGTAAACACTTCAATAAGGGTGAAATAGCAAAGTGAGGGGTTAATGTGCTGTAGGTCAATTTTTTTTTTTTTTTTCCCACTTCAACCCAAACTGCCAGTGGATCCGGTTCCAAAGCTTGGTTAAGTTCCTGCACAGCCCCTGATTAAACAGGAAAAACCTGTGAATTGTTGGCTTTGAATCCTGGACTGAGGACAGGGTGCACTTGAGTAACATGCATGCTTCAGTGTTTCATTTAAATTTCTAAAGCTTAGGAGGAAAGGGAAAAAATCTAGGTTGTTCTATAAGACGGGGGAAAAGATCTAATCTGTTTACACCCTGCATTCCTTACGTTCCTTTGATAGTCTGCTACTATAAAAGCCCTCAGTCCCACCTACAGTATGAGTTTAATGGAGCTACAGAAAAGCTAAGTCTTTCCATAGAGCCAGATATGACATAATGTATCTAGAGGTCCTGTTTTATTTAGACACCAGTACATCTAAATGTGATTATTTAGTGTTCTGGACAGATCTTGTTTTTCCTTCAGAAGAGGAGACAGGCATGTATTCACTTTAATTCAAAAAGGCTCCTTTCCCTGGTAACAACTTAAAAGTGTCCTGGTATGGGAATGCCCTTTTTGGAATATGAAGCTTGCGGGGGGGGGGGGTTGTTGTTGGTTTGTTTTTGTTTTTTTTTTTTTCCTCTTCTGTTTGAACGTGATGACTCAAACTTGGTGCAAATCCAAGGCAAATAAAAGGTGCAGGCGCCTTCTGTTGGTTAACTCCTGAGTTGCTGTGAATAGAGATCATGAAGCAGACTAAAACTGCTTCCCATGGTGTGGGCTCCTTTTCAGGTTACTGTGGTCCAGGCACTCTCCTGACTATGACACTGAAGGACTACATGGGAGTTGAAGCTTTCTTATCTTCTGGTGCTGGTTACTAAATTGTCCCCTTAGCTGCACTTTATTGTAGTGGTGGGGTTAACAGCACCTGGCTTACTTAGGTTTTCTTTCCTATGTGCACTCTTTTAGAATAGAGCCAGATGTTTGGTTATTTTTGTTCATGTAACGCGGTTGTCAGGCCATTGGAATCAATCAACAGCGGTATGCCAGTAGGAGTTGAATCAGGACCCATGAAATGTGAGCATGGAGTGATTATTCCTGCCACGTTCAAACCATGATAGACTTTTAAAGACTGAAACAGAGTATTTGGAAACCGTTTTGGTGTGTGGGGAAGGGGCAGCTGAACTTACATCTGGTCTGTAGCCAGGACTTGCAAGCTGAGTGCAGATCCAAATCTTTGGGGAGGGGGAGAAAGCAATTTAAAGACTAGAATCTAGCTCCTGCTAATAAACTTTTAATATACGTAAGCTCCACTTTCAGTGAATTTTGCTTTTCCTGCTTCACTTGAAGGATATCCAAAAGATAGGTATGCAAAAAAAACCCCGAACAACCCAAATCCATAAAGTCCCTATCACCCCACCTAATATCACCTCTTTCATGAGACTAGCCTGGATACTTAACACTTGACTGTTGTATGTATGTATGTAATCGTTTTGGAAGGAACTGCTGCTAGAACTGAATAAATGGCACCTGGAATGCTCAGAAACATATATAGTATATCTGAATAAGGCAAACTGAAGCGTCTCAGTGAGGGGGGAACACTTGGTATACTTTGGTCCAGTTTTGGTAGCAATGTTGTATTTAACCAGATTGTATGGATGTCGAAGTGCTGAAGCATTGGTTTTTGAAGTGGAATTAGCTTCTTCACCTATTGGACCCTATACCACTAACAGCAAACAGGCTTTTCTTCAGGTGGTTGGAGGGAAAAGGAACCAAAAAACCTTAGTAGCAGTGCCATAAATGCAAAGTTAAATGTCTCTGGGGGTATAATATAGCCACAGCTTTCAAGTTCTACAATATTACATCCTTGCTTTAAAAGTCAATAGTACCTTTTGACTATCTTTAAACTCACAGAGGTAGAGAGATTAACTTTTACTTTCAATGAAAGGACATGAATCTCACAAATTTTACTTGTCTTCCTGTGAATATCTTTCTCTAACTTAGCTTTGAGAAGTCATTGAAGAAATCAGTGGCTCTAATAATTAACATTGGAAATAAGGGTACACTTTGCATAACTAAACATTAATATCCTGTCAGGTGTCTCTGAAACAAAGACAGTATGTGGAAGAAATGGCAACAGAATATCAATAGCTCCCATCAGAACTATTCTAAGCTCAGTGATCAGCATTTCATAACCAAAAAGGGATTTGAATAGCGTAGCCTTGAATCACAGCTTCCTTCTGTGATTTACGGTAGCTCTGATTTTATTTGCAAATGAAGCCACGAGCACAGCAATATTTGTTTTAATATTAAAATATTTTCTGGAAAATAGTCTGAATATAATGGAACAAACCCTCAAGGTGTTTTGGAAAAAAAAAAAAAATTCCAAAGAAAGCACCAAACAAAGTCTTGAATTCCGCACAGCTCAATCTTCTTATATCAGTTGTGGGTCATAATAATTTCTTCCCGTTACCTGTCTTTCCTTTTCCCTGTTCCTCCCGCTATCCACCTTAAAAATCAAGAAGATAGCATACAATCTTGGATGGTCTGAGATAGAGATACTCGTTCCTTTTGCACAAATCCTCACTGAAATTCCAGCCAGGCCCCAGTGTTGCTTTCAGTCCTACCAGAGCAGGGGAAGGACTACTGAGTTGTGACCTGTTGCAACAGTTTCTTATCTTCTACTTCAGAAAGAAACTGAGCATATTATTTTGAGCTATTAATGTAAGCTGAAGAATCAGTCTCTGCCTCTATATTTTTTCCCTCTTGGCTGTCGGAATTAGGAAAAGACCTTGTCATTTTGAAGGGCTGCACAGCTCTCCACAATTAAGGATGCGGAACTGATGTTGTGATAAGTCCTTCTTACTGGCATGTGTTGTAAATGTGGAGGGTGGAAGACTAGCAGTGCTTCCCCTGGGGTCAGCTTTCCCACTCAAGTTGGAAAGTAGGTGGTAGGGGTGGTTGCAGCAACAGAGTTGCTTTTGGAAGCTTTTGAACAAACTCTATTGTGATTGGGTCAGTACTTGTCAGGCTAGCTATAAAGAGAATTATTAAAAAAAAAAAAATAATCCTTTGCTGCACCACTAGCTCAAGAAGTGCTTATGAAGTCTCTTATCTACAGAGCTGAGTGCTGTAACACAGTGAAGCTCTGCTGACACGAGAGAGCAGTGCTGTTTTATACCAGACATAAACCTTTGACTGAAAGCATAGCAGTGAATTAATGTGTTTGTAGCTGGGAGGCAGGGGGTCTCCTTCAGCGATGCAGATTTTTTTTTTTTTTTTTTTTCTCTTCCACATTTATACTCTAAGCTTTGGTTTTACTCTTTGTTTGCATATTTGTGCTGCAGCATTTGAACTGTTCAAGCAACTTCTGCTTCAATATGCGAGGCTTCAGTATAGGGTCACCAATTAGGGAAGCTGCCACTTGAGGTGCTCAAAAAAGGTTTCAAGCCTGTGGGACCCCTCTAAGGAGGGGGCTGATGGGTGTTACATAGCCCTGACACAGCACAGGACCGCTGTGTTTCTGCAGTTCAGCCGTGCCTGGCACGTCATGCTCAGCCCGGTGAATATTATGGGAGAACACACTGCCTGGCATTAGGGGCACAGAAAGGGTTGCAGAGATAAGCTGCAAGTTAATGAGTTACAGAGGCAGTAAGAGATGATGTAACCAACCACAGGAGACTTATGCTAGCTAAATGCATTACTTCAGAAATTTATTTATTAGTCAATCTGTGTAAAGAGATGCTTCTCAGAACTCTTTATACTCTCAAACTCCCTGTAGTGTGTTTTTTGGATTTTTGTTTTGAGGCTATGATCTACATTTTTTGTAGGTGATTCACAAAATTGTCACCTGATACTTCCTCCTTTGACTGAGGGTTAGCTCTTAACCGCCCATCCCACCTACCTTCCAGTTTAAGATGAGGCCCGCGCCTTCCACACTGTGTATAAGGACTTAAAGCTGTAACAGAGGATGCAAGAATAAATTGGACTGTCGGTGCTCTCTAAGCAGAGGGGACTGTGGCAGTTAGTTTACCAGCACAGTATTTGGTGCCTCACCGGTTGCAGGCCTGGGCACGGCATAGGCAGTGTTCATTAGCCTGCTCCTACATGGAAATGGTGTAGAAAAAAGTATTCTCCATCGCTAGCAAAGCAAGGCTTCCTAGTACCATGGCTGAACAGCTGCAGGGACTTAGTTTACTTTAAGACAAGCCATTTGAGGATGTTGTCTCTGGATTTCTGAAGTTGACTGAGTTGGGCTTCTGTCCCTCACAGCTGGATATACTAGTGCCACTTCTGTGCACTTCATGTGGATTGCTGCCATGTCAATTTGCTCCTCAAGAAATGTCTAGTCAGAGATTTGGTGTTCCTATTGTCTCTCCTATATATCCTGTGCAGATTTCAGAATCTTGCATGGCCAGTAGATGCAAGTTTTTTATATTGCCTACTTCTCACTGAACGCAAAAGTAGGACTAGAGCAGCAAATTGCTATGGTATCAAGGCCTACAGGGCATTCCCCAGTCTGTAATGCACTGCTTCCAGTGTGTGACAACATCCCGATCTGATATAGTCACGTAAAAAAAGAAAAGAAAAAAAAAAAAGAAAGAAAAGAATCATTTCCACTATGAATGCTTAGATGGACTTGTCTAAAGGCTTGTTCTGCATAGAGAATTGGATAATGTACAGAACAAAAATCCAGTCCTCAAATACTATCTAACTTTTTTCAGCATTCTTGTTTCATCATTTGCATCCCTTGGCTTCCATTTGTCATTTGTTTTGCTGCTTCTGTTTCCCCAAAGGTACCTCATCTCAAAGGAATGAAATGTTTTGAGCCAATGCCTGGAGGGCCCTGTGTTAATTTGTTTTATGGCCCTTTTCTCCAAGCTCATCCCTCCTATTTTCTGCAAGCAGAAATTCCTTTTTCATCTAGAGTAGCTGTTTGAATCAGCAAGTTGAAAACATCACCATCAATCAAGTTCATGTTCAGTGTAATTTTCAAGCTTCCAAGTGATTTAGAAACTTGAGTTCTATTTGTAGAAGTGATCAAAGCCCATATGCCAGATTTGAAGGCATTTCAGAATTTACATCCATTGATTTGAAGGAGAGTTCAGTTCCTAAACACATGCCATAATGATTTCATGCCTTAGGGCTGACATCCTCTAAGGTATGTTGCTTTTCCATGCTTTTCAGCATCTACTGAAATCATGGATGCTATGAAAAAAAAAAAAATCTAGGAGTTCCAAGATGCATTTTTCAACATTATGGACTAAATTCAGTAACTGAGACTTTTTTTTTTTTTAAAGGTCCCAAGATCTACAGTTAAAATGCATAAATGTTAGTACAGACAGCAATTTCCCATCTCTTTCTCTGCCTTCACTCTCATCCACCCGCTCCCTGCAGCCCCCAACTTTCCTTGTTTAGGAAGGATTCAGATCTTGGGGTAGATGGAGAAATACTGTCCCCTAAGCTCTTATTTTAGACGCTAACTTGAATGGGCTTGTCTTTTCTGCTTGAAGCATGTGGACTCCAACAGTCCAAGTCAACCTCTGGCCTCAAATACTTCCAGAAAAAACACAATAATAAAATGTAATAAAATTATTACATTTGCCTAGGAGCTCTTTACAGAACAGCATTATGCGACTTATTGACAACAGTTTCTATGCTGTGTGAGCATCCTGCAGTAGTTGTACTTATCTCCAGTCACTGCCTGGTTTGGACTCAGCGTGCAGCTCCTCTCAGAGAGTACTGTTTAATTGCTTCTCGGTATTACCCAAGGTTTGGAAAAAATAGTCTCGGGGCTTTTTGTAAGTGGCTGAGGCAGCTGGGTACCCAACCTCAATTAAAACAACCTTCTTAGTGCTAGGCCAATGTCCCCTAATACAGGCAAAGTAGGCAACTGCCCACCATGGGCTGTCAGGGGTAGCAGAGGGGCCATGGCCCTACTTGCTTACTCCAATTCTGCCAAAGCCCTGGAGAGTTAGACTGGCAGCAACTGCTCCAGAGGTGTCAGGGCATCAAATGCTCCAAGAGGAAGAAGCGAGACAGGGGGTGTAGGAGGAGACCTGGCCTTCCTAAAAGCGGAAACTTCCCATAAACTCCCATTGTCTGGGAGCATCCAGAGCAGCAAGCCCATTCTCCAGTTCCAGCTGTTTTGCCTTTGCTCTGTGCCTTCCCTCTGAAGAAGAGCTGGTTTCCTTTTGCCTACTCTTCTGAGAAGACTTGAGTTAGCTCAGCCATGGGACAGCTGACCATCCCAGCCTACCTTTGTTTTTAGCAAACATCTATCTATTTTGCTGCATTTCCAGAATAAAAGAAACAGCATCATCTATAGGCAGACGTTAGCCGAATAGACTTGGGGCCACAGTAAGAAACATAACAGCCTTTACCAAAACTGCTGACCTGGGTGTTTTGGCTACAGTCATATCGAGTTTGAATATTTGATCCATTAAAAAAAAAAAGATAGTGAATTCAGCCACGGTGAGGCATAATCAGTCATGCTCTAAATGATGAATAGAATAAAATGCTCTCCTGCAGCTCCGAACTGTAGGTTAGCTCGTCTGTCACTTCCAAGTTTTATTTTGTTCTCATCAATAAACTACAGGTTAGAAGGAGGAGGTTTTGAACCTATCAGAACTCTTCTATGTGATACAAATCACAGGTTTTAGCCCTTTCAGCAGCATGAAAATAAAATGGAGCATCAATTGGGACAACAGACTAAAAACTGAATTTCTTTAAAGGCAACATACACAAGCGTTTTCACTGGATATGCAGTTTTAAGTGTTAGATGAATAGGGACAAGTGAGAATACCTTTTTTACAAAAAAAATACTGATAAACTGAGCTATTGGGCCAATTTCCCCATTTAGTGAAAATTATCAGCAATTGGTTAAAAAGAAAAAGAGCAGAATGAATTATGTTTTATCGATCCTACTTCCTCCCTTTGTTTCATTTAAGAAGATAGGTAAAGTAGTGAAAGAGAAATCTATATTATTTCATGATGTTTTAATAATCTTGCGACATGACCCTTAAGGAAAGGATTGCTTTACAAAAAAAACATAATAATCCCAGTGCATTGCAAAGAGAACAGCCGGAAAAAGATATAGTCTCCTCGGTGACCCCGTTTACAGCTTGTATTGCAATGGGAATTCTGCATGCTACACAGTGTCAAACCATGTTTGGGGTACTTCACAGCAACGTGCTGTAAGCAGCAAAAGAAGCGTGGGGTGGTGAGTAGCAAGATGGCTTGGTGATAGCTCTTGGCAAATTCATTCAGCAGCAGCATTATTACTCATTTATACGTTGCCATCAGCTAATGTAGCAAAATACAGCAAGCAAAATGTGCCTAACAAGTGATAGATCCTTTGCTTGAAAGAGTCAAGTCCACTGGTGCCATAAGCTATTACAAGACAACAAAGCAGTGCAGGAAAATGATCAGAAAGCCATGGAATGAATAATGAAAAGGACAGGAGGACCTCGGGAGGTCACCTAGTCCTTTCCTCCGCCCCAGGTAGGATGAACTCTAAAAACCATCCCTAGCAGACCTTTACTTGATGCTACTGACATCTTTCCCTGACAAGTATTTTGCAAGTTGACCGGTAAAGTCAGCGCATTTTCAGAACAAGTGAGCTTTCCTCTGTTTTCTGAGGAATGCACAGAGGAATTGTCTGCAAGGCCATTTCAGGTGTCTTGGAGGTGAGCTGAAAACACAATGCTCCTGGAGTTCACATAGCTGAACAACTGTCAGTCTGTTGAGATGATCAAGTGTGGCAGGCTTCAGCTGTCTTCAGCACTATTGTTGCCCTCTGTCCTGGCCTGAAGTTAGATTGATGGGAGCTAGAGAAAGAAACACTGGAGTGGTGCTGGAGGAAAAAGTTTCAGCTTGCATATGGGGGGGAAGAAGAATAGGAATAGGTGACATGTACATAAATGTTTTGTAAACATTTGGGGACTTTGATGGTAACGCATAACTCCAAATTTTTTTTCCCTAGCATCTGCCAAGGGAGTAGCTTTTGTAAAGGGAGTTGTTCATCATCCGGATGGAAATCTTTTGCCTTTAGTTGCAGACAACCTCAGAACTGGCCATTGATGGCAGGCAAAGCTTTCCAAAAGAATACCTGCAGGTTTGACCCTCTCTAGTCTAGGGCACAGGTGCAGTATCTTACGCTTTTTGCATCATGCTCTCCTACCCTTGGAGAGGTGAACTGCCAGGTCTCAGCTACCTCTCCCTTTCTTATGGATTCTGAGGAATTCCAGGGAAAAGAAAACCTTAAGACAAACACATGGCATTTTGTTCATGTGGCATGTGATGTTTCTGTAGGATTTTTCGTATCGCTTACTACTGGTGTGTAAATTGGACCATGACTAATTTTAAGAAAGCTGGTTTTGAAAGTTACTTATATTTGTCAAACACCATGTTAAGGCTAGCTAAAGGTTAATAACGCGCTATCATGCTTTCTATTTGATAGTCAGTAATTAACAATCATCGTGGCCAAAACCACCTCAGATTAAGCAATCAAGAGGCCCGAAAGTGATAGCTAATTTCAGTCATTAACTTCTTAACAAATTTACTCATAAGCGAGAAAAATCAGTACTCTAAGTAGAACTGGGCATAGCATTCGGGGCCAATATGGGGCCATCCTGCATTGCTAACTTATCTTGCAACACAGAAAGCAAGTCACTTGCATCTTGCACTATGCTGTAGCAGTGGTGCGTGTCTCCGTCTCAAAAGATTTGTCTCTCCTTTATGATAGCAATGTTAATATTTCTCAGTAACGAGTCAAGGACAGGATTCCTGTACGCAGAGTTCTGCGCAGCAAGGGGCAGGATTCTCTTAATGTCTTGCTGGTGTCTTTTGTAAATTTGGTACGCAGACTGGAGGAATGTTTGTAAGCACTGAAAATGCTTACAGTGCTGAAAAATCATAAAATGACTTGAGCAAAACTGCCAGAATCTGATTTTGTCCAGCTGGGTAGCAAATACTTGCTTTTCCTCGTACTCTTCATTCTTTTTATTGTGGTTATTTTCGTTATAATGATCCTCCACTCTTTAAATGCAATTACATGCCTCTTGACTTTCAGTTTTAAAATCTCTGCGTTCAATTAGCTCAATAGTTCCTGCCATTAGTAGACAGTTTTCAAAAAGAAGATGGGAGGAGTAGCAGCACAGAGCTTGTCTTGTCTAATGAACGGAGCTAAGCAAGGCCATGCCAAGGTTATCTAGGTATGGTTGTAGTTGATAATGACTCATCTAGGGAGCTTACTGGCTGGCCAACACCCTTTCCTACTAACTGCTGTGGTGGGAAGGATGACTCAGAGTGTGCTCAGTGGCATGCTTGCCGTTCTGCTCGGAACACTGTTCCAGTGCCCTTTCTATAGAGGCTATCTTGGAGGGTGCCAAGAGAGAAAAAGACATGTTCTAACTAGCTGGGTTTTGGGGGATTGAGGTATCTTTTAAATAGAGATTGCTTTGTTCAAAGTTGGAAAGTAAACCAGGAAATTCAGAGTTAAGGACAGTATTTTCTCCTGATCTGAACCTCCCAAATATCTGTTGGATCACACCAAAACGTTAGCATTCCCAGCAGGTTCAGTGGAAATATACTCTCCTTATACTATTAGCACAGTGTGGACTGTCTCACTTACATGGTCAGCTAGGCATTCCTGACTGGTCAAGAGCAAGGAAAGGGATGTTTTTTTCCCTCACGCTTCCCTTGGATTCATGTTGTACTTGAGCAGAGTCTGTCTGGTTTTGCATAGGGCAAATCTCAACTCAAAAGCTAAAATCTTGTCTCTGTATGTCTGACAGTGATACTGTGTGTAATTTAAGGGCAAGAGCACCTGGACTTTTGTCGAAAGGAGTCTCTTCAGGGAAGCTGCTATTCATCTGCACTACCACCTCCTCATCTGTAAAATGGAAAGAATGTTAATTTCCTTTATGAAATGGTTTAAGGTCTACCAATGACAGAGGTAGATGTTTCAGTAGCTGATAACAGCCATCCCACCACAGTACACAAGCAACTCTTTGTAAATATTAAGTTGTAATCATATCTTCCTGCAGGAAGAATAGCAGTTTTAAAGCAACCCTTTTTCATCTCAACTAAACCTGAATGATGTTTTAAGAACTTAAGGGTTGGGCTCCATGGATATCATCAAATTAATGAAGAACAGGATGGATTTTTCTAGAAAATGTTCTAGAAATATGCAGCATCAGATGAGATTTTTTTTTTTCAGAAACTGGACTGAAATGTCCCTGAATCTATTGGCACCAAACTGTTGGCTGCAGCGAATCAGATGAAGCATTTTTAGAAGTTACAAACACTAAATACTGGCTTTAACCGTGTTGTTTTAATCAGCAAAATCTGGACACAAACGTTCTTCCCTTCAGAGTTAATTGTTTATGGCTTTTATCCCTTGTAAATACAAGGTCTGCTTGGTCTTTTCCCAGATTTTTCTCAGTTTGATTTCTGTCTGTCTGTCGTCCCCCCCCCCAAGACCAGATGCTTTCAAAGTTTGCTATAAGCATGGTTCTGTGGAATTTGCTCATACCATCTGCTTTACTAACTTGGCAAGTTAATGAAAAGTCAGATGAAAACAGGCTCTGTATCTTAGCCTGGCATATAAACTGATTGGTACTACTCTACATCCCTATTTTTTTTTTCCTGGCTAGAGAATTTCTAGAGTTTCAGAACTGTTGCAGTATTAATAGTGTTTAGTTTTGGAGCCAATTGTTACCCTTGTTTATGTGCCTGCTCAAATCTAATTAAGGCAGAAGGGAAAATGTACTCAAAAGATGCACCTGTATTCTGGGAAATAGAATAATGCTTATAAGAAATGACCAAAACTATTAACCTTAAATACTCCACATTTGTGAACAGATCTTTCATTATGTGCAGAAATAAAAAGTTACCCTGAATAGGGAGAGTACCGGAATAGTTTATTTAATTGATACTTGCATGGGCTGAACTCTAAGCACAGAGTAAAAGCCTACAGGCTATGCAACACCAGCTTCAACCAGAGACCGATGTTTGCACATGTTTGCTCACTGGCAGTGGTTTGGGTGTAATGTGTGAAAGAAATGGCTGGAGACAAAAAAGGTCTTGAATCAAGTCCCATTGCAAGCAAGGGCAGGACTGACCATAAACATTTAGGAGCAGTTTTGGTGAGTGGTTCACAAGAACGAGAATGTTCATGAAATTAATCCCTTCCCCTTCTTGCCCGTTCAGGAAATAGTAATCTAAGCTTTTGTATTTAGAGGGTTTTGCATCTCTGTGTTCCAGCTTGGTCCCTGTGAAATATCTCCAAAATCAGTAGATGATGGAGAGGTTTCAAGCAGCGCTCACTATCTTAATGTTTGCTATCTGTTGACTTTGGTTGCTCTTAGTATAAAAACTTTTCAGGATAGAAATGCCCTGTGCACTACTGTAAATACTGGTATAAGGGTACTAAAGACAGGTTAAGACAGCAGGTCTAGCTGCTTCTGAAAGCTTGAATGCTTGATGGGGTACTGTAGTTTCCCCCCCTAAACCAAATAGCAAAGCTGATCCCATGCAGTTGGATGCCTGCTGCAGCATGCTGTCAAGAAAATAAGATGCTACATTGATGACCCTGTCTTCCCAAGTAGTTCTCCTAAGAAAACCATGCCTCTGTGCAGGCATATCCTAGTCCGGAATAAGCATCATCATCATATGGAATGTTGTTTACACCTCAACTGGTGAGACTCAAAACAAAATGATGTGGAAGTGGTAATTATTTGATAACTGAAAAAACCGATACGTTATAACTGACTAGTTCAGTTCTACCATTTTATTGAACTGTGTGGCTAATGTCCAGAATGTGATGTTTCAACGTGCTGGCATCACTTGATGTTACGCTGCTGCCTTCTTTTTCCCTAGAGAGGTTTTGTTGTTTTTTTTTTTTCACACAAGAGTGTTGATGATTTAAGTAACACATTATTTAACTGTTTTATTGGCAAGAGCTGCTGTGATGTATGTTTGTGTGATAGGGGCTGCAAATTTAATGATCTCCCCATCTGTTTGTTTTAAAAGGAAAAAAAAAAAAAGATAAAACCCCATCTCCCAGCTGATGTAAGGTTCAGCCCTTCTCCCCCCGCTCCTCTCCCTCCCCAGTAATCACATTATTCACTGGGATGGAAAAAAGAGTTGGTGTTAATTTCCTCCATTCCCACACCTTGCAACCCAGTGCAAGTTAACTGCCATTTCTTGTCCTTCAGAGACCAATTATTGTAGGTGAAGTCAGGCACAGAAGCAGCGTTGCTAGGAGTGGGAAATGGGGACTGGGGCTTTATGCAACTTTTTGAGACTGGCAAGATGCAAAAATCTGGATTGACCCTTTGTAAGCCTTGTAGAATGGAAACCTTGGGGCAATTTGAAAATGGCACGTATGATAGCTGCTAGGAAGCTGCCCAAGTCAAGTTGCATGTATACGATGTCCTATAGATGTAAACGTGTGAGTGAAGGGTGATGTCTGGATAGGGCCCTGAGATGGCACAGCTTGCGCTATGCCCTCCAGGTTCTGATGTGGCTTTGAAGAGGAATGCTATGGGGGGTTTGTGTAACACTGAGGTTCTCCATACTTTATTCTTGTGGATCTGTAAGTCCTGTGGTATTCTTTCGTATCCATAATAGGCTCTTAGTCCCATGACTTATGGCAAGTGCCTGTCCGTTCGGGTCCAAGCATCCTGGCTGGTGGCCCAACATGATGTGGGTACCTTTCCTGACAGTCTGGGGTGCACACTCCTCCTGCAGATACACAAGAGCCCATTGGGAAAAAAAAACCTGGGTCTTGGAGAAGCAACAGAGCAGAGTCTTCTATGGTAAGATAACTCTGGTGTGGAAAGAGGATTCAGTGAAACTCCTGATGAGATTAGCACCAAAAATGTTTTTATCTTAATTATACGCAAGTGAGTTTCTGGTAAGTACTTGACAGCACAGAAGACATCTGTAATTTCTCAGGTTTTTCTGTCAGCAGCTCTCTTCCACTTTCAAAGCTGGATTAATGCTGCTTGCACTCGTAGTTCAAATTTTATGGAATGAAAATGCTGATACTGGAGAAGCCTGCCCTTTCCACCCATTGCGGCAGCAAAGACAGTCCATGCCATCCAGTGGTAGTGCTCTGCAGCTCTGTTGAAGGTCCTGATCGCATGACAGAGCAAAATAGTTCTTAGTGAAATAGTTTTCCTTTGTCCCAAGACTGAAATCTGTCAGAATCCAGGCAGTCATTGGAGTTAGTTATAGGTAATAAAAGATAGGCTTAAATAAATGCATTGATCTCAGTGTATTTAGGCTTCTGTTGGCACCAGAAGATGTGCTTATGCAGCGATGGAGTGGCTTGTATTCTTCCTGTAATGCCTCTGCCCCTCCTGTTTCCTCTGACTTAGAAGGAAAAAATGAGCTATGCGTGGTTTTAAAAAATGTCTAAAAAAGCAAAAGTGGCTACCATGGAGAAAGAGGTACGGGATGTCACTGTATCTTTCTTGCTGCTTCTCCTTTTGTCTGTTTTTGTCTGTTTTTTTTCTCTTAGCTTAGACAGTGTGGGCACTGCTTCCACTGTCTGTAAACACATTTTGGATTTTGCTCTCATGTGTCTGTATCACAACTTCTTTCTTCAGAAATGGCCCCTTTTCAGCTTTGTTCATGTAATTACAGTGCAGCACAGGATAGACTGGGAGAGAAGAACCATAATTAGGATTTTTTCAAAACACATTTCCTGTGCTGACTACTGATCTCCTACCAGTCCTGCCACTGCTGTCTCTTGAATAATACCTGCCTCCTTTCTGTACTTAATGCCACTGATGAGGCCAGCTGTCAGGAAGGCACAGTTTGCCTCCCTTTTTGCTTTGTAAAAAGCTTTTTTTCCTTCTTTTTTTCCTGCTCCTTTCCCTGATGGTATTGTCAAATGAAGCTCACTGTAAAATTACAGTGCTCTGTGCTGCTGTAGCATTTTTCATCTCAAGCCTTAATGTTCTGTGCAAATGTTCAGTATGAACTAGCTATGTCTTTATTCATTCTCTGGGTAGGCAGTCTCATGTTTCTTAGGTTTAAATTAGGGCTACTGATAACTTTCTCAAGGTTTTTTCTTCAGCTAAATCTTTGGAAACTTTAGATACAGTTCTCTTTCTGAACAGCTACTACTTGGGGGTGAGGGGTGTTGGGAAATGTGCTATTTAGACCCCTTGGAAAGTCCCAATGCTAAAAAATTGTGGCAACAGTATCTACCTGAAGATATTCCTTCCAGAAGAGATTTTCCATGCTGGCAGACAAATGATCATTCTAGTTTTTGCAGCAATTTCCAAGACAGTAGAGTAGGCTTCCAGTGGAGTCTAGAACCAAGTAATGGTCTAAACAATTCCTTTTTCCAACTAGCTATGTTCCAGGTTTCTAGAATGATAAATCCATGTAATGACAAGAAAAATAGTGACGTTGTCCCAAAGACATTACACTTGAGGAAAAGTTGACATTTGGGATTCATAAGACTGGTGTAACATTTCCCATATAATGATAAATTGTTTTAATGGGAAAGAAAAATTAGCATTTGTCTTCTGTTGGTGAGCTGAAAAGTGTAATTTTCTCTTTTTCTAACCGCATCTGTAATACTGAACGTGCAATTTGAAAAATGATACATTTGTGCTAGTTAAAAATATTTTTAAAATACATTTTGATACAAGTTTTTATTTTAAGCAGACCTCCAGTTTGCTCAGGCTTCATTCTAGATTCTTACTGCTCTGATGAATCTAACAAAAATAATTCTTTCTATTTACTTATACTTAAATACACACTTTGGCTCTAGCAGTACAGAGACCGAACGGTCAAATAGCCACTATTTCTCTGTGATTCCTTGTACAAAGTGTTTGGTTCTTCTGGTCTGGATTTTTTTTCAGGAAGATATTAAGCAGGATACCGGATTTGCCCATTGCTTTCCAGGAAGACCAAAAAGTTTCTCGCGCTCCATCAGGACAGGTAGTGTAAGCTAACAAGAGAAGAGCTGTCTGGGGAGTGGCTGGGAACTCGGCATGCTCTCGGCTCTTTTTGCCTCCTGTCAATAAGGCTGCCTCATGACTTGCCTGTCCAGGCACGTCCTGAAGCACGCTGTGCTGCCTGATAGCGTATGAAACTGCCAGGTGCGCTCAGACCAATGCTATCCTGGTATCCTGGGTGCTTTTTTGGCTCTGCCAGTTACTGTCTTGTCTGGACAGTTAACGTGGTCTTTGGTGTAGCTTCCTGCGTTTCTCAAAAGTCTGCAAAGACATAGCTGCAACCTCATCTTTACTGATACTTTCCCTAGGTCTGATCAAATGAAGTTCTAAGCGATTCAAATAACCAGAGAAATGATGGGATGCCAGATCTCAATGGGAAGAGAGCCCAACCTGCAGTTAGGTAGAAGTGCATATTTCCCCACCTTGGTGCAGGAAGGAAAACCATCTCTTCTGAAGTGTAAAATTTGATTAAAAAGCTTTTTTTCCTAACCAATTTTACCATTATACATTCAAGTAAGACCCTGTACAAGGGTCACTGTGCATCAAGGTCCTATTGCTGAGTGTTTGGTGATGATCTCTGGTATTTTTCCTTTACAGTGTCCTGGGATCTGCTCAGTTGAGTGAGTTTGTTGTGTTTTTATTGTTGTATTATTTGGCATTCAAATATGTGCAGGCAGTGAAGCACTAGTCAGCTTCCTCATTTGAATTATCCATGCAAAGTGATCTGGTTTTGAAATGTCATTTTACTCACTGGCTTGTTGGCTGTTTAAGGTCCAGAAGATCCAATAGAACTGCAGTGTTGCTACTGAAGTTGTACCACAAGCTTTGCAGGCATCATCCAAACTTTATATTATTGGGGAGGAAGCAGGAGTTGGTCACTGAGTATAAATGTCTGTAGCACAAGGACTGCTATTAATGTGCCAGCTTTTGAAATCTTGTTTTAACATAGTATGGTTTTGTAATAAGGACCTAGGAAACTGGTCGTATTCTTGACATCCTCTGTTTTCACTGTGTAGCATGTTTATAGCTGTGATTTCGGTGGTCTTTCTAGCGCTATGTTTTTTTTCTTTACCACCTTTCTGAGGATGAGACTTGATATTTCTTGGCCTGGTGATGCACTCATCTTAAAACTGTGAAGCAGGTACAAAAGGCACCGCGTCAGGTAGTGGTTTTGTCCCATTGCATAGCTGCCTTGCTAATACTACTCACAGTCTGCAATCAGGTCTCTGTCAAAGATAAGTTATCAAGATAATTGACTGCCCATTCAAAATTTTGGGGAGTTTTTCCACATCCGAGAGTGGGCATTTGATCAGGTTTGCTATTGGACTATTAGTTTGGATTATGTATTTTAGTCTCTCTAATACTTCTTTACATGGGTCTGAGTCTGATTAGCTTACTGGGCACTAGTGTAAATTGCTTGAGCTGGGTGGATTTACTTCAGTTCTGCATGACAGATCAGAATGTAAGAGGTATTCCCACTAATTTTAAAGTTTAGCTGCAGTAGGTAGAGATAACTGGTAGCCCTTCCATCTCTCCCCTTAAAATTTCTCCTTGTTGCCATCTCGTTCCCCCAAGACCTAACAAAATACCATGTCCATATCATCTTTCAGCCCCTTTTTCTCACAAGTACGTGATTCTGTTCTGTTTGCCCTCTGTGTTTGTGAAATACTTCGAGCTTGTCTAGGGAAACCAATGTATTTGTATCATAAATACAGGATGGCGGGAAGGAAACTCCATCGTACCCACCTTCCTTTTTTATTTGCTCACGTAATCTTATAGTTACTCAGGCCCTGGCAGCAGCCTTTGAAACGGCTCACATCTGCTGCTGAAAACAAGATAAGTGCTTGCAGGCACCGAAGTGCGCTTGGCTTACTTGATATCTATCATGCCCCTACCTGTCTAGGGGGATGCATCTAGCAAGCAGCGACTGTCTTGCAGTATTCCAAAACTGGTTGGATTTACCCGGGCTTACTGTATCTATTGAAACAGATGCAGTTGCCAACAATATGGGTAGTAGCAGGTAAACAGGTGTGAGTATCAGAGATTAGGAAAGCTGGTTTAAATTTAATAGTTGGACAGTTGGTTGGAGTTGAAACAATCGCAGTGGAAGTAATCTCCTACACGCAAACCAAGTCTACAAAGGGAAATGTTATGTAGGGAACAGTGGCCCTGATACAGCACAGCTATGGTCAGAATTTTTGTCAGAGAAGTGATTTTTCTGGGGAGCTGGCATGTCTGTGCTGCAGTCCCGGCTGGCGACAGCATTCCTGAGTGGTGCTGGTGGGAGATACCTGCCTATGAAAGCAGCAAAGCTGAGACACTGCAAAATGTTTATTCCCTGAAGCTGCTGAGAACCCCACACGCTTTACATTTCACAAGATCAAGGCTGTTAATCCCGGGATGACTGCACGTATCGTTCCAAGGGTCAGCCTCCTGTACTGTGGGCCTTCTCACCTACAGGGATCTGAAACATTGCTTTGCTATGACTCCCCCCCCCACCCCTAAAAAAAAAAGCAGAGCTCAAAGCTTTGCTAGCTGTAGTTGGGGTATGCCATTTGCTGGCATGAGGTAATGCTGATATCTTCTTGTCCTTTGCCTGTATTTCATACTATATGAGGTGGTAATGTGATTTTCTTTGTATAGGCCTGGCATCTCCTTTGCAGTTGCATGCTTACCATCACCCACATCCTTGTCACTTGTGATTTGAATGAGTAATTCCTGACATTTGTTTTCAAGCAGGTGGCTCTGACACACCCTGACTCCTACATTCAAATACAGGAGGAACATACATGCAGGAAGGGACATGGACATCACCTCATTTCATGGAGCTGAACAGGAACATCACTCCAGCAGGTAAATGTAGAAATGACACTGCATGAATGTGTCTCATGTTGCAGTAGACTAAAGGGATATATGCAGTTGAAAAGGTGGATTGCTATGGAAAGAGTAGGTCTTCCCTAATCTTTATCTTTGTTTTTACATTAAAGACAGGTTCAGATCAAAACTCACATCAGACTCTTGACAAACTTTGTGAAGTTTTGTCACCTGCCGCAAAACAGCATCTGGGCTTGATGTTCCTGAATATTCATAACTTAAACCCTCTGCCTATGTCACAGGAACAGTAAAGGTATTTGGCAACTTTGGGCTGAAGTTATCTGGGTTCTTTGGAACAATTCTGAGTGAAACACCACTGGGTCTTCTGAGCACGCAAGTAGGTGACCATACACTGTGAAGGAAAGCTGAGCTATTCCATGCCATGGAACAGTCTCATGACTGTGAGATGCTCTCAAGTCTAACAGATGTGCATTTCTTAAAGCAAAATGCTACTCTGGAATACAGTGACCCATGACTGACCCTTACAGAAGTTGTCTCTGTGCTGCATACTCATAATGTTGTTAGAGATTGGAAAAGCTCATTAAATAATCTAATTTTTACAGATGCTGTTCGGTTCCTATGTGTATTACTAGTAAATTGATTTTTATATACCCTTCTGTTACATGCTGTCCCATTTCTGTGATGAAGACTCTATTTCAAAGGCCAGGTTCCGTGCACTGCTCTGGGTGTTCCCTTTCTGCCTGGAAGAGATGGCCATTTCACGGCTATTTGTCTATGCGCTTGACTGGTCTTTCATCACTAGAAGATGGATGTGGATCTGGTACTTCTGTATACACTGATGACTTCTTGAGGAATGTTGCATCTGAGCAATAAAGCAGGTGAGTACTGCGGTTTCTGTTCCAGCCCTAAGATGAGGAGAGAAAGCATAAGGTCTGCTCATTCCACTTGGTTCTAGGACAGTTCCAGCTTGGCTCAACCAAAATCAGGAGGCTTAAATTAGGCTACTCATTACTCTTGCAGACCAAAGGCCTCCTTCAAAACTAACTAGGTGGAGAGTCTTTCTGCCTGCAACAGATGAAGATATCAGCACATTAAGTACATACAATCAAAGCCCACCTCAGCATGAAGGCACCTTTCTTCACCCAAGACTGAGTAATCAAACACTCTGTGTGTGTATTCAGCCCAAGCCAGAGAAATAAGTTGTACAAAATAAAACAGCAGCACTGCCTGTCCAATAAGGCAAAGCAGATTTTTCTTTTCAGTTATAAGGGGTTTCTTAGCAGTCAGTGCTAAATGCAACTGATCCTTGCTGTTCAAAGCATGAGGTTAATCAGGGTGTTAGATCTGGTTTTGCTACACAGGAGTCTGTTGCTTTAAACAACAGTCTGTTGTATCAGACTTGGGTAAAAATATACCACGAAACAAGATTTTTAAAGCTGCTCAGGAAGACAATCTTATGTTTGTTCAGCACTTCGTGGATTTGTATGTCAGAGTTGATGGTTGCATGCATTAAGCCAGGCATGAGACTAGTTTTTTGTTTCTTTTGCCTTACCATTTTATCATTGGTAGAAGTTGTAGGGTCAGAGCTTTGAATCTATCAGTGAAATTGTTTAGTGAATTTATTTTTGCAAGGACAGAAACAAGGTGTATTTCCATCATGTAATACACCTGGTTTCTGCTGCGTCTGGAACACACAACACTGGTGCTGCAGGAGTCATGAGTGAGTCTATCTGCTGTGTTAGCTGGAGCACTGAAAAACAAACAGCAAGCCTTGTAGGCATTTCTGAAGTGTGTGTTTTCTGTAGCGGCATGGCCATTGCATGTAAGATGGAGTGCAACCAAAATCTTTGTCATCCTGGCAACATAGACCGAGAGCTTTGATTAAATTCTTAAGGATCTGATCTGGAAGAAAGATGTCAGTTCTTCCTCCCAGTTTGTTTCCAAATATTTACAGGTAGGAAATATACCATGAACTGCTTATCACTTACAATTTCAGTTGTCTGTGCTGTGGCCGTGAACCAAGGTTTAACTGCACAGAGGACATTTGCTTATCCACAAGTATTTGAACTTGGGGAAAAAAGCAGGCAACTTCTCAAAATCAAGCATGATAGTTTTTTAAGCATCTGCCTCAGTTGTTTCAACACTGTGTTCCTATGTCACCTTTGATGGTGAGATATGGCCCATCGGAACATTTGTCCTACGCCAGTTTCAAAATTAATAGGCTATCAACATCAACAAAAAATAAATGGAAGCAGAAGAAAAGTTCAAGTTACTTGTGTTTTTATATATATATATATATATACACACAAATAAAATGTGTGTATATATAAAAAAAGACCCTCACATATCAATATCAGAACGGGCAAGTGACCTTCTCTGCGTGCTCTGTTTCTTTTGTCATGATACAGCTGAACCTGCACGAGAAGGATGGATATGCGGCGGGCAATTTCATATAGATACCTTGGAAACAGAAAAACATTTGCCGCATATGAAGAAATTGTGAGTAACTGGAAAAATAGTGGGTTATTTAAATGGACAGATAGAACAAAGATAGGTTGGAATGTCAGTGATACACAGTGGGCTAGAATATATTCTCAGTGGAAGTGAGAATGAGAGGAAATGAGAAAGGCTGAAGTCGAGTCTCTGTTTGTCAAAATGGTATCTCTTCCTGTAAGAAGGCACAGGCTTTAAAAGTTTCATAGCGTAATATCTAAGAAAACAATGCAATACAAGTATCAGAACTCATTACCTGCCAGGATACTACATGCACTTTTAGAACTACCTCGCTCCACACTGAGAAGAGCAAGCTGTTGTTTGTGGTCTTAGGCATGCTAGGAGAAGGCGGCTCAGCAAGGCTTTTAACTTCACAGGAAGGATAAAAACCTGCTATAAAGAATTGAGCAATGCTGTGGCTCATAGCCTTAAATTAAATTTACCGGGAAGGAAGTGGCCGCTGTAAGTTTTACCAAAGCTGGCTAAGTCAGTGGGCCTAAACATGCTTTCCTGAAGTCAATGACAAAATACCTGCTATCCTCAATGTGAACAGGTCTGAGTGTAGTAATGTAGCAAACATCATCTGAAGTGAGTAAGCTTTCAGATGGGTGGATTTTTTTGCCACTAATCTAAACACTGGGTCTTTTATGGTATGTTCTGGCTGCTGGGGTCTTTTAGAATATATCGTGGGTCCTGCACCTGACTCTGCGTAACAAGATTCTGCTCCTTCTAGTTGGTGTATCCCTACTCTTGCTGTACTCTGGGGTTTGCGTGCTTTTAGGAGTGAAAATTATGTCCATTGTTCTAGTATTTGTGGGTGTTTATGCTGTAATTCGCTGACTTGATCTGCAGCAAACCTGTTTTTAACTGCAGATCTCATGTGGGAGATTGTTCAAAAGGTAAGGTGTGTCTCGCTGATTAGCTGAATTGAAGTCACCTGACCCTGAACAAATAGTTCCTGACCTGAATTTTATGTTAGCTTTATTTACTTAATATAGAAAAGTTAAAATTGGGCTGCACTGAACTGTGTCTTTAACCATTTCCTTTCTTGTACCATTTGTAGTTTTATAGAGGATCTAACTTAAGAGTCAGCGTTAAGCACTGAATCATGCTGTGGATTTGGTGATTTTGCTGTTAGGTCATGTTCCCTCCATGGATTCGTCAGCTTCCTAGGTGCAGGATTTGGAGAAGCAGGTACATACAAAGTTGTTACAACATGTAATGGAAGCGTGATGGGAGGGGTGGGGGAAGGAAGAAACTTACTCACTGAGGTGTACCGTGGGCTGATGATTCAGAGGCCTGCATGCCATTAGCTCTGCACAGCAGGCTGCAGTTTGGAGGCAACACACTTGCAGAACTGGAGTGCTGACTCTCCTGTTTATGCTCACTCCTGGCGCGAGATGGTGGTGAAGTCAGGGCTGTATTTGCACTGTCACGCGATGCGATTAGGGAAGATCTGCTCCATTGGCTGTCTGAACTAGCGAGTGCGTATTAGCATTGACACCGTCTCCGTGTGGGCAGAGATGTTGTCGATGCTACCTTGTTGCCGAATAGGTTCCTGATTACATATTAAGCAGGTCTGAAGGGAAAGGGAATACTGTTTGTCCTAATAAATAGTTTGTGGGCGGGGAGAGGAAAACTAGATTAATGTTCAGAGGTTCTTTGCTGGCCTGTGACGACTGGAAAAGCGCTGCTGCTACTAATTCTTTAAAGGCATGCTGGGCAAATAGCATGTAAGCCATTCGTCTTTCATGATCTTAGGTCACTGACTTTTCTCTCAGTCGCCCTTTCTTTACCTATAATATGTGCTATAGTGTTTGGGAAAGTCAGTCAATCATTCCAGCAAGATACTGTGGTATTCTCAGTTACTGCCTTTATTTAGACTATGGCATTGTGGGTATGTCCGCATAGCCCTTTGCAGGTTCGTGAGAGTCTTGACCCTGCTAAACCAAAGGCCTCGTTGCAGCACTAGTTCAGTGTGTAACTTGACCAGATGACTTGGCCAGCCTGAGGTCTGGTACCAGCCTAACTACATTTACCTAGCGGCTATGCTAAACTCATGTTCCAGCAGCTATGAGCACAGGGAACCGGTTCATGTCAGCTACCAAAACATCTTAAAATCTAAAACCCAGCATGAATCAGGGCTGCACACTAACTACGGCTGCACAACTTTGAAGGACAGTGCTTCTGTTCAACTGCAAGCAAGGACTTTGTGTTTGCAGCTGTGATTAGATTAGATCTTTGTGTGGGGTCTGTCTGTAAAGCTTGAAATCTGGGGGCTGTTGGCATTTGCAAATTTGTGCTGCTAAATTAAGCACAATCGCATTTCGTGAAGTAGTGTGTTACATGAGCGCTGCTGGACTGATCATCTCTAAGGCTATGAAATAATGCAAGAAGAGAGTATTCTTGCCATGGCCTTCATTGGTGTTGCATTTGGGACCCTGCCACGTTCCATGAATGGATTAACTATCAGAACTTCCCAGAGCAGCTCAAAACCTCACTTCGTTTTAGAAATCCCCATTTTAAGAGCAAAGGTCTGTGTAAAGATGAACTGTGAAGAAGGAAACAACACAAAAGCAAACTGTATGCAAAAGGAAAAACATTTAACAGGGCTGCTGTATGGAGCCATTAACATGGCTACCCTCCACAGCAACTAAGTGCCTGGCTCCATTTACCTGTCTGGGACACAGGAGCAGTTGCTGGGCCTGCCTGAATGTACTAGAGATTAGCAGGGTAGGAGAACACCTGCTTCCACTTAACTGATCTGAGAGGAAACAAAGGGCAAGAAAAGCGATGGCCTGAACAACACAGGATTGGATGAAAACTAATATGTAGCTTCAGATTGGCAATTGGCAGCCATAACCCTCAATTTAAAGTGGCTGAGAGTCCCAACTCTTTAGATCTAAAATCTTGCTGCTATGAAGATGAAAGACTTTGTTCTATATACCCGCCCCCCCTTTTTTTCCCTTTTTCTTTTCACTCAACTGTGTCCAAATGGGGAGTAGGCAGATGGGAGTTCAGGCAACCCCAGATGCCAAGCTGCTGCAATTTATAACAGCAGTGAGGAGTGGCAGACAACTTAGCCAGAAGGAAAAGGTAGAAACTTTCCGATCACTGTGTAGGAGCTCAGTGACGCCCTTTAGTTTTAGCTCAGGGGAAGACGGGGTTGGCTGGGGCTCACTGATGACCACAGTATAAGCTTCAATTCAGATACAGGTTTAAAATTCTGGTGATAGCGAAAGAAGGGAATGTGGTGCTTTCATTTATTTCATTGAGGGCTGTTGCTCAGCATCTCTGCAAGCAAGGTCTCAAGGAAGGTATTTTAAGTTGGATTCTCACAAATTATGTCCTGAGTCCAAGGCCATTTAAAAGGTGAGAAAAAAGGCTAGACAATCATCATTGGAGGCTCAGTTTCATTGCCTGACTCTGAGCTGTGTTTCATTCAGAAATTGGACTTAGCATCGTTTCAAGTACGCTGCCGTTAGGCTCTGTTTTTTCTTCTGTTTGCCTTGATTGGAACAGGAACAGTTCTCCTAGCTGTTAACACGCAGAGATACACAACACTGCAAACCAGCCCCCTTCAAGAGTGTTGTGCATTGATTAATGAGACAGCTGATGGCCTCTCCTGGGGCTCTCTACGATGCCATGTTGCTGTGGTTTTTGTGTGTGTAATAGCTTACCTTTCGCTTGTTCACCAGCTCGTGCCCTATGGAAACCTAACTTAAGTCTGGCAGACTGGATGGCTGGCCTTAAGTTAGTACGTTTGCAAAGAGGGGGTCAAAGAGAAGGTAAGGCTTGTTAGATTATAAAACTTTCTTTCCGTGTTTGGATAAACACAGTTTAGTCTGACTTGCCTGCCCGCTGCTTGTGTCATCTTCAGAGCAGTGAAGAAACAGTGAAATGTACCTGTGACCTTACAGACTAACACTGGCAAAACATGTTTTAGCTGTGGAGTGTTTGATTGCATGCAAGCTATCCCTCCAGGTTATTGTACCTCTCCAAATGCTGCAAAGAGCAATATACTTCTCCCCTCCTCCTTTGCTTGCTTAACTTGTTAAGACATGGAAGGTTACTCCTGCTATGACTCCTATTCCTGACCTGACAGGTGGTGCCTTGAACTGAACTTTGCTCTCACAAACACAGTTGGGTTTCACGTATCAGCCTACCATTTATTGGACTCGCCCATCTGCACAGAATTTAGTAATTCTGGCAATGTGTGCTGCTGCGATTGTCTCAGGTGCTGGGTGAAGGAGCACTGTTGAGTGCAGGGGCTTGCTACACAAACAAATTCCACACGTTTAATCTCATGCCTTTAACTCTATAGATTGTGCAATGAGTTGCTGAGTACGGGTGAGATGATGAAAGACATTGAGGTGATGCAGGAAGTGATACTAATGGCTATAGCCCTCAGATGAAAGAAATAAACACCTTTATGGATCTGCACTGATGTGACCCCTTACTGCAGAGCTTCGCTAGGAACAAAGAATTTAATATTGGATCAGAAGTCCAATGTGTTTTGTAGCCTGTTTTGAAGAACTGCTCAATAGGAGCTTATTGAAAAAATATGAATGAACTACTGTGAAGAATGGCTGTGAAAGGATTTGTTGGTAGGAGAAGTCTATTTTCGACACAAGAAATGCTACATTTGTACTTTGTGGCAAGGAGTGTTTGCATCCTTTCTTTCTCTATCCAGTCTAAAGCCATGCGCATTCTCCTATAGCCATATTCAGTGTTTTCTTTTGATCATTTGTTTCCTACCAAACTTTTGGTGTCAGTGGCATCCTGTGGTGTAGTTATGTTAACTGTGTCTGGTTTTTGTCTTTTTTTTGTTTTGTTTTCCCTTCTTCACAGTTTATCATCCCCAGTTTTAATACTTAGCCATTCTATGCTAGCCTGTTCCCTGATATTTGTATTGTGAAAGTAGAATTAGCTACGCTGCTGGGTACCAGTCACTAAGTACCCCAGGACACAGTATTTAACACTACTAGTTCTTCTAACCCCAATCTGTTGTATATTTGTATTTCTTTGGTTAAATCCTGCAGTTTTCACCCAACTGCCATTTGGGAAAAATTCCTGTTCACTGTAGCTTATCTGCATTTACCTGAGGAAGGATTATTAATGTGGGGATTTGGTCGTTGTTGAGTATTGATGGCCCAGATATAGATGAATTGTTCATCTTTGTGGTTATCAAAACATTTCAGTAGTAAGTGTAATAAGTCACACATTAATCTTTTCAACGATGAAAAATACATAATAAGGTCTTCTCTGCTGTACTTCATGGAGCTTTACAAAGTGCAGAGCCAACACCTTCAGCATAAATACATCATTGCAGCGTTCGATGAATGAAATGTCAAGCTTGATGTTCAAAGATCATAAAGCCCTTGAGAAGTCTCACCCCTCCAAAGACCAGAAAAAGAGTTGTTTACTATTGCTGTATTGTAAGAGAAACTCAACTGACCAGATCATTATAAGGCACCAGTAGGTACTGTATGGCTTAGTAGTACTCTGCCGCATTACATGAAAAGCACGTGAAATGCTGCTGCTACTTAATGTTCTTCCTCCGTAAATCATTTATTGAAAACTTGGGTACTTCTGAGTCCAGCTAGTACTTACTATTTCTAATCTAAATAGGTGGTTTGGAGTTCAACAATTTTGGAAGAATAGAAATGAAAATTGGTTTTAATTTAACAGCCCTGTGTGGCAGTATAATCTACTGGCTGTCAATAGAAGTACTGACTGAAATAGAGTAGGTAGATATGAGAAATCAAAGTACTGGGCTGGAACACAATAGTTCAGATATTCTGTCTCTGCTATAGATTTTTCTGTATGATCTTGAGCAAGTCTTTTCAGCTCTCTTAATCTCTCCCATTCAATTCCTCAAATATAAAACAATGTACTTATTCTTTATAGATGTTTTCAAGCTAACATCATGGCTTTTGTAAGGGGCATGGACACTGTGCTGTTGGGCTGAAAAGTATCCAGACACTAAGCTGAGACTTTTCACAAAGATGGATCAGTGGTCAGTCGCCTTACCATACATGAGGTTTTCAAGTGGGAGCTTTAGAGACATCAAAGAACTTTGTAGACAAAATTATCATAACTCTCTCGATACAGACGCCAGGTAAGTCTTCCTGATGTGCACCTTATCGTGTGCAAAAGATGGGCTACTGTTCTTGGCTTGAAACAAGGTCCAATAGCCACAGAGAGATGGGATTGATATGCATGAGAAGTGTTTAGATTATCATCAAACAAGTATGTCACATGTAAATATGCTGTCTTTGCAATCAAATGGCTCCTGTGTATTAATGCAGGACAGGGTGCATTTTAACGCTGGTAATTAATTAATTATTTTTTTTGTTGCTGATAAGAGAGGCTCATTTGCAGTCCTTTCATGACTCTCTTAGGAAAGATACGATTGCCTTATTCCGTCACAATAATTCAGTCGTTTGTGTGTTGTCCCTCAAGGCCAGCTGGAACGTTATAAATGAACAGAGGGTAGAAAAGTGCAGTTGTGGGGAAGTGGGGTTTGGCTGGAAGAGTTCCTAGGGATCCTTCGACTGCTACTGTGTGGATTATAATTACTGTTGCTCAAACTTAGGGATGGCTTGGATAGGACACAAGAAAAAGTCAGACTGAGGGCGGCTCCAGGCAGGTGCCTGTACAACAGGCAGGATGGAGATGGCGACCCATGGTGGTTTATGAAAGGAGCTGGTGGCTTATGCGGTACAGAGGGGGAAAATGTGAGATTCTTTTGGCCAGCCTCAGGGAGATCAGAGATCCAGGTTTTGTTCAGACAGGCAGAGAGGGGTCAGGAACAGATGTAGGCCTCGGAGAGTGGTTGAATCAGAATATAATTCATGTAGCTAAGCCACGTCCTGGCCATTTACTGATGCAAGAGAAAATAGGTCTGCTTGTGCGTCAGCTAAATATTGTTGATTGGTTGGATTGTCTGACTATTCATGAACTGTCTCAAAATTTTTAGTGAAGGGTGCCTCAGAGAACAGGAGGGTGATCAAAGCCACTGATGTCCAAACAGGTTAAAATCTCAAATAAATGTCCTAAGTGTCCAGATGGCCTGGCCTAATATGGATGCAGGCTATATCCGTATTGCAATACAGGGTGGTGTTGTAGCATATGCTGACAGACTTGTGCTGGTTTTAATCTTTTGCGTGTTGAATCGCTGTCAAGACACAGATGAAAAGATCAGAGAGACCTAATCTTTTAAGAAATGTAGGACACTGGCACCAGGATTTTACCACCTATGTTGTAGCCAATGTCACTCTAGCATCGCACCTACAAACAACAGTTTAGACATGCCTCCACAGACTTCTGTCACATCTCCCCGTTGCAGTGCACGTATCCCAATGGGGTATACTTTTAGGAGGTTGGTGGTTTTCTATAGTTTATAGATGCTATTTATGCTAACTATGCCTGCCAAGGCATTGGACACAGAAATCCTGTATTTGGAAAGCTATTTATTAACTTTGACTTTTAAATTCTTTTGAGAGTACACAAATGCAGATTCAGTTATTTCGGGCATAAGTTCCTTCTCCAAAATACTGTGGGCTAGGCATGTCCCAGGCAAAAATTTGTGTCTTGAAGCTTCAGCTCTAGCAAGTCGGAGATGAAAAGGAACGAGCCAGCTTGCTCAGGAGCACAGCTGACAGTATAATCGAACTGCGAACTGTGTAATACCCTTGCAGGATAAATCAGTCTTTCATAACGAAAGGTTTCCAAGGTTTCTCTGCAGTTAGTTATGAGGATAAGTTGTGTCTTAGGGGAATTCTTCTGCCAGTTGGGCTAATTAACATGACAATTTGTTGTTTCATTAGCCGCAGCTTTCATGGGAAATATGAGTGTGTTTCCTTCATAACAAGGAGAAAACATTTTACTTGTTTTTCTTTTTTCATGATACTGATGAGAATTTTCTGAAAACTTCCTTGAAAAGGGGATGAAAACGGTATTAAGAAAGCCACAGTTTTAATTTTGCTTTCTTTTATTTTAAATGCTCTGTTACTAAGCTTGCTTAGAACTGAGCATCAGTTCTGTCCGAACCCCTTTTCCACATCCTTCAGTGCTTTCAAAACTAGGTTATGTCACTGAAGAGATTCCACTTGTCAACATCCAAGAAACATTTTGTACAGGGAAAGAGAAGTACGGTTTGTGACAGTGCATGATGTAGCCAAAATAGGGACCTTTTTGGTTGGTTGGTTTGGTCTTCCCATATGTCCACATCAAAAATGGAATTTCTACCTGACTAATCCAGGAGCGAATACCACAAAGATCTGGGCTGAAGTGTCCTGTAATCATTGTAATCTCAATCATGGTGCCCGTGAACAGACACGAGAATCCACTTGCATGCCTCTGCTCTTATTAGCTTGTATATTGGGAGACCTGAGTTCCGGTTAGACTTTTTATTCGTTTCTGAAACTATTTTGCATGTCAAGACTAGATGGTGATGAGATTCAAGCTTCTGCTAAGTTTTTGAAAAAAAATCAGCTCTTGTGAATTTACCAGCAAAATTGTTTGGATGTCCTTCAGCAAGTCCTTGTCTCTGTTTGTGCCTTAGATTGTCTCTGTATATGTTGCCCCTTTTGTTTGAGAAAGCGATCGTTAACCCATCGATGTCCCTGCTATTCTGTTGCAGGTTAGATGACCTAGGAGAGTTCCAGTTAAATAATCTAATTTTTGATTCAACAGGAGTCATAGTCTGGTTGGCTGAACAATTAGTTGGCTTTTAAAATATCAGCTCAGCAGTATGGTAGTCATGGCAGTGGGCAGATGGAAATTGGTTTGCAATAGAAGAGCGTCTGGAGGTTGATTTTTAAAGTGAGGGAAGAACGCCCCTTCATCCTGAACTCTTGGTTGCCAGTAGGCCTCTACTCTTCAGCAAATCTTAAGGGTGTATAGCAGGAGCATGAGACATACCGCGGAACAGCAGTATCAAATCTGAATCTGCGCTCAGGAAATAATTCATTCTTTGTTAAAGCCATGGCAGAGGCAGTGAGCCGGGCAAGCCCCTGGAGAGGCCGGTCTCCCTCACAGCATGTCTACAGCACGCAAGTCAAGTTGGTTTCGCCCTGGCCGCTCCCAAAACCCGAGGACACACCTGTTAATAGCTAGAGGCAAGGAGATTGGTTGGATGGAAAGAATGCACCTGCGCAGGGAGGGGTGAAGGACTACATGTAAGACGAGCCTTAGACACTCGCCGTCTCTTCTCAATTCCAGCTTAAACAAGCAACATCGCTCTGGGCTGCGAAGAAAACCATGCGCGTTTTAATCCTTTGCTTTCCTTTTTTTTTTTTTTTTTATTTTTTTAAATTTGGTTTTATTTCAGTAGTCTAACACAATTTAGAAGTGTGTTGTTTTTTCAGGTACAGTTACATTTTTGTCTTCTTTTGTTTCGTGTGAATTTCACTGCGAAAGCCTCTCGCTCCAAGTTCGTCTTTTCCAGGACACGGAAAGATCGGAAGATGAAAGCTCTTGTGCACGCTCTCCCGATGATCATTTCGTCCTTTTTGTTACCCGCTTGAAGGCTGGTGATCTTGGTTTGGGAGAAGGAGGTTGTGCTTCCAGCACTGAAGTTGCTTGCGTGTGTGTGTGTTCATGGTCCTGGTAAGCCATAGTGTCCAGGTGCTGTGGTAAAAAGTGATCTAACTAGCACAAAGAATGACTTCTTTAATGCCTTTCCTAACTTGTTCATCAATATTCTCCTCTCGACTTAACTTCCTAGAGGACTCTGTCCTCTTTTCTCTTCCTCTTTCTTTCCCCCGGTAGATTAAAGAGGGTTTTGTTATACATATCAGGTTTTGTCTGCTCAGAGTTATGGGGGAGGGGAGAGCAGCACATGAATTCAAACGTTCATTTTACAACTAGCCAAACCAGTCAGGGCAGGTAAAAGCAGAACCAAGAAATTGAATAGGAGGGAGCCAGTGGGGGAAAGCTGGTTTCACTGAGATGTCATGGTGAGCTTGGAAAAAAAGACGTCTTTGGAGAAGGTTTGTTGTGACTAAAATAAAGTGAGTATAAAATTTAAGAGGGCTCTCTCAAAAGAGAATCCTTGCATTTCAAAGAGAGTCCAGCTTCGGTACTAACAATAGCAACGTTTCTAAATGCAAGTATGCTATCGGCTCCTTTTCAATTTCTGTGTAAGGATTGCCATTTTTCAATTAGTTTTTAAATTATCTGGCATTTTAATGTGCTTTATTGCAATTGCAAAATGCCCAATGCCCTAGTTTTAGTTTTTCCTACTACTTTGGAGCCAAAATTGATTCCTTTGATGGGGTGCTAGAAGTGAAGGAAACGGATTTGGAATTTTCCAAACAGCCCTTTATTTAAACAAAGTGGAAGTCAAGGAAAGATCTTGTTCTGGTTTAGTCAT